>NC_083686.1:50205322-50509233 GCF_033118175.1 Dama dama | reverse complement strand
GCTTCAAAAGGTGTGAAAATTATGAGGAGCAGGAAACGGGCTGAAATATAGGAGGATCATGAAGCGGTGTGGAAAAACATGAAGAGCCTGAAAAGGTGTGAAAAATATGAAGAGCTTCAAAAGTTGTGAAATGCATGAGGAGCTTGAAACGGTCCGAAAAACAAGAGGAGCATGAAGCATTGTTGAAAAACATGAAGAGCCTGAAAACGTGTGAAAAATATGAAGAGCTTCAAAAGGTGTGAAAAATATTAAGAGCTTCAAAAGGTGTCAAAAATGCGAAGAGAATGAAATGGTCTGAATAATAGGAGGAACATGAAGTGGTGTTGAAAAACATGAAGAACCTAAAAGGTGTATAATATATGAAGAGCTTCAAAAGGTGTGGAAAATATGAAGAGCTTCAAAAGTTGTCAAAAATGCAATGAGAATGAAACGGTCTGAAAAATAGGAGGAGCAAGAAGCGGTGTTGAAAAACATGAAGAGCCTGAAAACGTGTGAAACATATGAAGAGCTTCAAAAGGTGTGGAAAATATGAAGAGCTTGAAAAGGTGTAAAAAATGAGATGAGCATGAAACGTTTTTCAAAATATTATGAGCATGAAGCGGTGTTGAAAAACATGAAGAGCCTGAAAACGTGTGAAAAATATGAAGAGCTTCAAAAGGTGTCAAAAATATGAAGAGCTTCAAACGTTGTCAAAAATGAGATGAGCATGATATGGTCTGAAAAATATGAGGAGCATAAAGCGGTCTGAAAAATAGAAGGAACATGAAGCGGTCTGAAAAATAGGAGGAGCATGAACCAGTGTTGAAAAACATGAAGAGCATGAAAAGGTGTGAAGAATATGAAGAGCTTCAAAAGGTGTCAAAAATATGAGGAGCATGAAACGGTCTGAAAAATAGGAGTAGCATGAAGCGGTGGTCAAAAAAATGAAGAGCATGAAAATGTGTGAAAAATATGAAGAGCTTCAAAAGTAGTCAAACATATGAGGAGCATGAAACGGTCTGAAAAATAGGATGAGCATGACATGGTTGTGAAAAATATGAAGAGCATGAAAAGGTGTGAAATATATGAAGAACTTCAAAAGGTGTCACACATATGAGGAGCATGAAACTGTTTGAAAAATAGGAGGATCATGAAGCGGTGTGGAAAAACATGAAGAGGCTGAAAAGGTGTGAAAAATATGAAGAGCTTCAAAAGGTGTGAAAATTATGAAGATCAGGAAGCGGTCTGAAAAATAGGAGGAGCATGAAGCGGTTTACAAAAACATGAAGAGCCTGAAAAGGTGTCAAAAATATGAAGAGCTTCAAAAGGTGTCAAAATATTAGGAGCATGAAACAGCCTGAAAAATAGGATGAGCATGAAACGGTTTTGAAAAAGATGAAGAGCATGAAAATGTGTGAAAAATATGAAGAGCTTAAAAGGTGTCAAAAATATGAGAAGCATGAAACGACTGAAAAATAGGAGGAGCATGAAGCGGTGTTGAAAAACATGAAGAGCCTGAAAAGGTTTGAAATATATGAAGAGCTTAAAAAGTGTTAAAAATATGAGGAGCATGAAACGGTCTGAAATAGAGGAGGAGCATGAAGCGGTGTTGAAAAAAATTAAGAGCCTGAAAAGTTGTCAAAATTATGAAGAGGTTCAAAAGGTCTCAAAAATATGAGGAGCATGAAACGGTCTGAAAAATAGGAGGCTCATTAAACGGTGTTGAAAAATATGAAAAGCCTGAAAAAGTGTGAAAAATATGAAGAGCTTCAAAACGTGTCAAACATATGAGGAGCATGAAATGGTCTGAAAAATAGGAGCACCATGAAGCAGTGTTGAAAAACATGAAGAGCCTGAAAAGGTGTGAGAAATATGAAGAGATTCAAAAGGTGTCAAAAATATGCGGAGCATGAAACAGTCTGAAAAATAGTAGGAGCATGAAGCGGTGTTGAAAAACATGAAGAGCCTGAAAAGATGTGAAAAATATAAACAGCTTCAAAAGGTGTCAAAAATATGTGGAGCATGAAACGGTCTAAAAAATAGGAGGAGCATGAAGCGGTGTTCAAAAACATGAAGAGCCTGAAAAGGTGTGAAAAATATGAAGAGCTACAAAAGGTGTGAAAAATATGAGGTGCATGAAACGGTCTGAAAAATAGGAGGAGCATGAAGCTGTGTTGAATAACATGAAGAGCCTGAAAAGGTGTGAAAAATATGAAGAGCTTCAAAAGTTGTGAAAAATATGAGGTGGATGAAACGGTCTGAACAATAGGAGGAACATGAAACTATCTGAAAAATAGAGGAGCAAAAAGCGGTGTTAAACAACATGAAGAGCCTGGAAAGGTGTGAAATATCTGAAGAGCTTCAAAAGGTGTCAAATATATGAGGAGCATAAAACAGTCTGAAAAATAGGAGGAGCATGAAACGGTGTTCAAAAACATGAAGAGCCTGAAAAGGTGTGAAAAATATGAAGAGCTTCAAGCGTGTTAAAATTAGGAGGAGCATAAAACGGTCTGAAAAATAGGAGGAGCATGAAGCGGTGTTCAAAAACATGAAGAGCCTGAAAAGGTGTGAAAAATATGAAGAGCATCAAAAGATGTCAAAAATATGAGAAGCATGAAACTGTTTGAAAAATAGGAGGAGCATGAAGCGGTGTTCAAAAACATGAAGAGTCTGAAAAGGTGTGAAAAATATGAAGAGCTTCAAAAGGTGTGAAAATTATGAGGATCAGGAAGCGGTCTGAAAAATAGGAGGAGCATGAAGCGGTTTACAAAAACATGAAGAGCCTGAAAAGGTGTCAAAAATATGAAGAGCTTCAAAAGGTGTCAAAATATTAGGAGCATGAAACAGCCTGAAAAATAGGATGAGCATGAAACGGTTTTGAAAAAGATGAAGAGCATGAAAATGTGTGAAAAATATGAAGAGCTTAAAAGGTGTCAAAAATATGAGAAGCATGAAACGACTGAAAAATAGGAGGAGCATGAAGCGGTGTTGAAAAACATGAAGAGCCTGAAAAGGTTTGAAATATATGAAGAGCTTAAAAAGTGTTAAAAATATGAGGAGCATGAAACGGTCTGAAATAGAGGAGGAGCATGAAGCGGTGTTGAAAAAAATTAAGAGCCTGAAAAGTTGTCAAAATTATGAAGAGGTTCAAAAGGTCTCAAAAATATGAGGAGCATGAAACGGTCTGAAAAATAGGAGGCTCATTAAACGGTGTTGAAAAATATGAAAAGCCTGAAAAAGTGTGAAAAATATGAAGAGCTTCAAAACGTGTCAAACATATGAGGAGCATGAAATGGTCTGAAAAATAGGAGCACCATGAAGCAGTGTTGAAAAACATGAAGAGCCTGAAAAGGTGTGAGAAATATGCAGAGATTCAAAAGGTGTCAAAAATATGCGGAGCATGAAACAGTCTGAAAAATAGTAGGAGCATGAAGCGGTGTTGAAAAACATGAAGAGCCTGAAAAGATGTGAAAAATATAAACAGCTTCAAAAGGTGTCAAAAATATGTGGAGCATGAAACGGTCTAAAAAATAGGAGGAGCATGAAGCGGTGTTCAAAAACATGAAGAGCCTGAAAAGGTGTGAAAAATATGAAGAGCTACAAAAGGTGTGAAAAATATGAGGTGCATGAAACGGTCTGAAAAATAGGAGGAGCATGAAGCTGTGTTGAATAACATGAAGAGCCTGAAAAGGTGTGAAAAATATGAAGAGCTTCAAAAGTTGTGAAAAATATGAGGTGGATGAAACGGTCTGAACAATAGGAGGAACATGAAACTATCTGAAAAATAGAGGAGCAAAAAGCGGTGTTAAACAACATGAAGAGCCTGAAAAGGTGTGAAATATCTGAAGAGCTTCAAAAGGTGTCAAATATATGAGGAGCATAAAACAGTCTGAAAAATAGGAGGAGCATGAAACGGTGTTCAAAAACATGAAGAGCCTGAAAAGGTGTGAAAAATATGAAGAGCTTCAAGCGTGTTAAAATTAGGAGGAGCATAAAACGGTCTGAAAAATAGGAGGAGCATGAAGCGGTGTTCAAAAACATGAAGAGCCTGAAAAGGTGTGAAAAATATGAAGAGCATCAAAAGATGTCAAAAATATGAGAAGCATGAAACTGTTTGAAAAATAGGAGGAGCATGAAGCGGTGTTCAAAAACATGAAGAGTCTGAAAAGGTGTGAAAAATATGAAGAGCTTCAAAAGGTGTGAAAATTATGAGGATCAGGAAGCGGTCTGAAAAATAGGAGGAGCATGAAGCGGTTTACAAAAACATGAAGAGCCTGAAAAGGTGTCAAAAATATGAAGAGCTTCAAAAGGTGTCAAAATATTAGGAGCATGAAACAGCCTGAAAAATAGGATGAGCATGAAACGGTTTTGAAAAAGATGAAGAGCATGAAAATGTGTGAAAAATATGAAGAGCTTAAAAGGTGTCAAAAATATGAGAAGCATGAAACGACTGAAAAATAGGAGGAGCATGAAGAGGTGTTGAAAAACATGAAGAGCCTGAAAAGGTGTGAAAAATATGAAGAGCTTCAAAAAGTGTCAAAAATATGAGTAGCATAAAACGGTCTGAAAAATAGGAGGAGCATGAAGCAGTGGTCAAAAACACGAAGAGCATGAAAAGGTGTGAAAAATATGAAAAGCTTCAAAATGTGTAAAAAATTTGAGGAGCATGAAACGGTCTGAAAAATAGGAGGAGCATGAAGCGTTGTTCAAAAACATGAAGAGCCTGAAAAGGTGTGAAAAATATTGAGAGCTTCAAAAGGTGTCAAAAATATGAGGAGCATGAAAAGGTCTGAAAAATAGAAGCAGCATGAAACGGTGTTGAAAAGCATGAAGAGCCTGAAAAAGTGTGAAAAATATGAAGAGCTTCAAAAGGTGTGAAAAATATGAAGAGCTTCAAAAGGTGTCAAAAATTAGATGAGCATGAAACGGTCTGAAATATAGGAGGGCATGAAGCGGTGTTGAAAAACATGAAGAGCCTGAAAAGGTGTGAAAAATATGAAGAGCTTCAAAACGTGTCAAAAATATGAGGAGCACGAAACGGTCTGAAAAATAGGAGGAGCATGAAACGGTGTTCAAAAACATGAAGAGCCTGAAAAGGTGTGAAAAATATGAAGAGCTTCAAAATTTGTCAAATATATGAGGAGCATGAAACGGTCTGAACAATAGGAGGAACATGAAACTATCTGAAAAATAGAGGAGCAAAAAGCGGTGTTAAACAACATGAAGAGCCTGAAAAGGTGTGAAATATCTGAAGAGCTTCAAAAGGTGTCAAATATATGAGGAGCATAAAACAGTCTGAAAAATAGGAGGAGCATGAAGCGGTGTTCAAAACATGAAACCCTTAAAAGGTGTGAAAAATATGAAAAGCTTCAAAAGGTTTCAAAAATATGAGGAGCATGAATCGGTCTGACAAATAGGAGGAGCATGAAGCGGTGTTCAAAAACATGAAGAGCCTGAAAAGGTCTGAAAAATATGAAGAGCTTCAAGGGTGTTAAAATTAGGAGGAACATAAAACGGTCTGAAAAATGGAGGAGCATGAAGCGGTGTTGAAAAACATGAAGAGCCTGAAAAGGTGTGAAAAATATGAAGAGCTTCAAAAGGTTTCAAAAATATGAGGTGCATGAAACATTCTGAAAAATAGCAGCGGCATGAAGCAGACGTCAAAAATATGAAGATCCTGAAAAGGTGTGAAAAATATGAAGAGCTTCAAAAGGTGTCAAAAATATGAGAAGCATGAAACGACTGAAAAATAGGAGGAGCATGAAGCGGTGTTGAATAACATGAGGAGCCTTAAAAGTTGTGAAATATGTGAAGAGCTTCAAAGGTGTCAAAAATATGAGGGGAATGAAACGGTCTGAAAAATAGGAGGAGCATGAAGCCGTGTAAAAAAACATGAAGATCCTTAAAAGGTTTGAAATATATGAAGAGCTTCAAAAGGTCTCAAAAATATGACGAGCATGAAACGGTCAGAAAAATAGGAGCAGCATGAAGCGGTGGTCAAAAATATGAAGAGGCTGAAAAGGTTTGAAAAATATGAAGAGCTTCAAAAGGTGTCAAATATATGAGGAGCAAGAAAGATTCTGAAAAATACGATGAGAATTAAGCGGTGTTGAAACACAAGAAGAGCCTGAAAAAGTGTGAAAAATATGAAGAGCTTAAAAAGGAGTCAAAAATATGAGGAGCATGAAACGGTCTGAAAAACAGGAGGAGCATGAAGCGGTCCTCAAATACATGAAGAGACTGAAAAGGTGTGAAAAATATGCAGAGCTTAAAAAGGAGACAAAATTATGAGGAGCATAAAACTGTCTGAAAAATACGAGGAGCATGAACCGGTGGTCAAAAACATGAAGAACCTGAACAGGTGTGAAAAATATGAAGACCTTCAAAAGGTGTCAAAAATATGAGGAGCATGAAACGGTCTCAAAAATAGGAGGAGCATGAAGCGGTGGTCAAAAACACGAAGAGCATGAAAAGGTGTGAAAAATATGAAAAGCTTCAAAATGTGTAAAAAATTTGAGGAGCATGAAACGGTCTGAAAAATAGGAGGAGCATGAAGCGTTGTTCAAAAACATGAAGAGCCTGAAAAGGTGTGAAAAATATTGAGAGCTTCAAAAGGTGTCAAAAATATGAGGAGCATGAAACGGTCTGAAAAATAGAAGCAGCATGAAACGGTGTTGAAAAACATGAAGAGCCTGAAAAAGTGTGAAAAATATGAAGAGCTTCAAAAGGTGTGAAAAATATGAAGAGCTTCAAAAGTTGTCAAAGATATGAGGAGCATGAAACTGTCTGACCAATAGGAGGAACATGAAACTATCTGAAAAATAGAGGAGCAAAAAGCGGTGTTAAACAACATGAAGAACCTGAAAAGGTGTGAAATATCTGAAGAGCTTCAAAAGGTGTCAAATATATGAGGAGCATAAAACAGTCTGAAAAATAGGAGGAGCATGAAGCGGGGTTCAAAACATGAAACCCTGAAAAGGTGTGAAAAATATGAAAAGCTTCAAAAGGTTTCAAAAATATGAGGAGCATGAATCGGTCTGACAAATAGGAGGAGCATGAAGCGGTGTTGAAAAACATGAAGAGCCTGAAAAGGTGTGAAAAATATGAAGAGCTTCAAAAGGTGTCAAAAATATGAGGAGCATGAAAGGGTCTGAAAAAGAGGAGGAGCATGAAGCGGTGTTGAAAAACATGAAGAGCCTGAAAAGGTGTGAAAAATATGAAGAGCTTCAAAAGTTGTCAAAATATGAGGAGAATGAAACGGCCTGAAAAATAGGAGGAGCATGAAACGGTCTGAAAAATAGGAGGAGCATGAGTCGGTGATGAAAACATTAAGAGCATGAAAAGGTGTGAAATATATGAAGAGCTTCAAAAGGTGTGATAAGTATCATGAGCTTCAAAGGCTGTCAAAAAAGAGATGAGCATGAAACGGTCTGAAAAACAGGAGGAGCAAGAAGCGGTGTTGAAAAACATGAAGAGCCTGAAAAGGAGTGAAAAATGTGAAGAGCTTCAAAAGGTGTGAAAAATATGAGGAGCGTGAAACGGTCTGAAAAATAGGAGAAGCATATAGTGGTGTTGAAAAACATGAGGAGCCTGAAAAGGTGTGAAAAATATGAAGAGCTTCAAAAGGTTTCAAAAATATGAGGAGCATGAATCGGTCTGACAAATAGGAGGAGCATGAAGCGGTGTTCAAAAACATGAAGAGCCTGAAAAGGTGTGAAAAATATGAAGAGCTTCAAGGGTGTTAAAATTAGGAGGAGCATAAAACGGTCTGAAAAATAGGAGGAGCATGAAGCGGTGTTGAAAAACATGAAGAGCCTGAAAAGGTGTGAAAAGTATGAAGAGCTTCAAAAGGTGTGAAAAATATGAAGAGCTTCAAAACGGGTCAAAAATATGAGGAGCACGAAACGGTCTGAAAAATAGGAGGAGCATGAAACGGTGTTCAAAAACATGAAGAGCCTGAAAAGGTGTGAAAAATATGAAGAGCTTAAAAAGGAGACAAAATTATGAGGAGCATAAAACTGTCTGAAAAATACGAGGAGCATGAACCGGTGGTCAAAAACATGAAGAGCCTGAAAAGGTGTGAAATATATGAAGAGCTTCAAAAGATGTCAAAAATATGAGGAGCATGAAACGGTCTCAAAAATAGGAGGAGCATGAAGCGGTGGTCAAAAACACGAAAAGCATGAAAAGGTGTGAAAAATATGAAAAGCTTCAAAATGTGTAAAAAATTTGAGGAGCATGAAACGGTCTGAAAAATAGGAGGAGCATGAAGCGTTGTTCAAAAATATGAAGAGCGTGAAAAGGTGTGAAAAATATTGAGAGCTTCAAAAGGTGTCAAAAATATGAGGAGCATGAAACGGTCTGAAAAATAGAAGCAGCATGAAACGGTGTTGAAAAACATGAAGAGACTGAAAAAGTGTGAAAAATATGAAGAGCTTCAAAAGGTGTGAAAAATATGAAGACCTTCAAAAGGTGTCAAAAATTAGATGAGCATGAAACGGTCTGAAATATAGAGGGCATGAAGCGGTGTTGAAAAACATGAAGAGCCTGAAAAGGTGTGAAAAATATGAAGAGCTTCAAAACGTGTCAAAAATATGAGGAGCACGAAACGGTCTGAAAAATAGGAGGAGCATGAAACGGTGTTCAAAGACATGAAGAGCCTGAAAAGGTGTGAAAAATATGACGAGCTTCAAAAGTTGTCAAAAATATGAGGAGCATGAAACGGTCTGAAAAATAGGAGAAGCAAGAAGCAGGGTTGAAAAACATGTAGAGCCTGAAAACGTGTGAAAAATATGAAGAGCTTCAAAAGATGTGAAAAATATGAAGAGCTTTAAAAGGTGTCAAAAATGAGATGAGCATGAAACGGTCTGAAAAATAGTAGGAGAATGAAGCGGTGTTGAAAAACATGAAGAACCTGAAAAGGTGTGAGAAATATGAAGAGCTTCAAAAGGTGTCAAATATATGAGGAGCAAGAAACGGTCTGAAAAAGAGGAGGAGTATGAAGCGGTGTTGAAAAACATGAAGAACCTGAAAAGGTGTGTAAAATATTAAGAGGTTCTAAAGGTGTAAAAAATATGAGGAGCATGAAACGGTCTTAAAAATACGAGGAGAATGAAGTGGAGTTGAAAAACATGAAGAGCGTGAAAATGTGTGAAATATATGAAAAGCCTCAAATCCTGTCAAAAATATGAGGAGCATGAAACGGTCTGAAAAAGAGGAGGAGTATGAAGCGGTGTTGAAAAACATGAAGAGCCTGAAAAGGTGTGTAAATATTAAGAGGTTCTAAAGGTGTCAAAAATATGAGGAGCATGAAACGGTCTGAAAAATACGAGGAGCATGAAGCAGTGTTGAAAATCATGAGGAGCCTGAAAAGGTGTGAGAAATATGAAGAGCTTCAACAGGTGTCAAAAATATGAGGAGCATGAAACGGTCTGAAAAAGAGGAGGAGCAAGAAGCGGTGTTGAAAAACATGAAGAGCCTGAAAAGGTGTGAAAAATATGAAGAGCTTCAAAAGTTGTCAAAATATGAGGAGCATGAAACGGCCTGAAAAATAGGAGGAGCATGAAACGGTCTGAAAAATAAGAGGAGCATGTGTCGGTGATGAAAACATTAAGAGCATGAAAAAGTGTGAAATATATGAAGAGCTTCAAAAGGTGTGATAAGTATCATGAGCTTCAAAGGCTGTCAAAAAAGAGATGAGCATGAAACGGTCTGAAAAACAGGAGGAGCAAGAAGCGGTGTTGAAAAACATGAAGAGCCTGAAAAGGAGTGAAAAATATGAAGAGCTTCAAAAGGTGTGAAATATATGAGGAGCGTGAAACGGTCTGAAAAAGAAGAGGAGCATGAAGCGGTGTTCAAAAATATGAAGAGCTTCAAAAGGTGTGAAAAATATGAGGAGCATGAAACGGTCTGAAAAATAGGAGAAGCATATAGTGGTGTTGAAAAACATGAGGAGCCTGAAAAGGTGTGAAAAATATGAAGAGCTTAAAAATGTGTGAAATACATGAGGAGCATGAAACGATCTGAAAAATAGGAAGAGCATGAAGCAGTGTTCAAAAACTTGAAGAGCCTGAAAAGGTGTGAAAAATATGAAGAGCTTCAAAAGGTGTCAAAAATATGAGGGGCATGAAATGGTCTGAATAAGAGGAGGAGCATGAGGCGATGTTGAAAAAAATGAAGAGCGTCAAAAGGTGTGAAAAATATGAAGAGCTTCAAAAGTGGGAAATACATGAGGACCATGAAACGGACTGAAAAATAGGAGGAGCATGAAGCGGTGTTCAAAAACATGAGGAGGCTGAAAAGGTGTGAAAAATATGAAGAGCTTCAAAAGGTGTCAAAAATATGAGGGGCATGAAATGGTCTGAATAAGAGGAGGAGCATGAGGCGATGTTGAAAAAAATGAAGAGCGTCAAAAGGTGTGAAAAATATGAAGAGCTTCAAAAGTGGGAAATACATGAGGACCATGAAACGGACTGAAAAATAGGAGGAGCATGAAGCGGTGTTCAAAAACATGAGGAGGCTGAAAAGGTGTGAAAAATATGAAGAGGTTCAAAATGTGTCAAAAATGTGAGGAGCAGGAAACGGTGTTCAAAAACATGAAGAGACTGAAAAGTTGTGAAAAATATGAAGAGGTTCAAAAGGTGTGAAATACATGAGGAGCATGAAACGGCCTGAAAAATAGGAGGAGCAGGAAGCTGTGTTCAAAAACATGAGAGCCGGAAAAGGTGTGAAAAATATGAAGAGGTTCAAAAGTTGTGAAATACATGAGGAGCATGAAACGGTCTGAAAAATAGGAGGAGCATGAAACGGTGTTCAAAAACTTGAAGAGCCTGAAAAGGTGTGAAATATATGAAGAGCTTCAAAAGGTGTCAAAAATATGATGAGCATGAAAAGGTTTGAAAATTAAGAGGAGCATGAAACGGTGTTGAAATACATGAAGAGCCTGAAATGGTGCGAAAAATATGAAGAACTTCAAAAGGTTGGAAAAATATGAAGAGCTTCAATAGGTGTCAAAAATGAGATTAGCATGAAACGGTCTGAAAAATAGGAGGAGCATGAAGTGGTGTTGATAAACATGAAGAGCATGAAAAGGTGTGAAAAATATGAAGAGCTTCAAAATGTGTGAAATATATGAGGAGCATGAAACGGTCTGAAAAATACAACAAGCATGAATCGGTGTTCAAAAACATGAAGAGCCTGAAAAGGTGTGAAAAATATGAAGAGCTTCAAAAGGTCAGAAATACATGAGGAGCATGAAACGGTCTCAAAAATAGGAGGAGCATTAAGTGGTGTTGAAAAAGATGAAGAGCCTGAAAACGTGTGAAAAATATGAAGAGCTTCAAACGGTGCCAAAAATATGAGGAGCATGAAACGGTCTGAAAAGAGTAGGAGCATGAAGCAGTGTTGAAAAAGATGAAGAGCCTGAAAACGTGTGAAAAATATGAAGAGCTTCAAAAGGTGTGAAATACATGAAGAGAATGAATCGGTCTACAAAATAGGAGGAGCATGAAACGGTGTTCAAAAACATGAAGAGCCTGAAAATGTGTGAAAAATATGAAGAGCTTCAAATGGTGTCAAAAATATGAGGAGCATGAATCGGTCTGAAAAATATGAGGAGCATGAAGGGGTGTTCAATAAAAGAAGAGCCTGAAAAGCTGTGAAATATATGAAGAGCTTCAAAAGGTGTCAAAATATGAGGAGCATGAAACGGTCTGAAAATAGGAGAAGCATGAAGTGGTGTTGAAAAACATGAAGAGCCTGAAAACGTGTGAAAAATATGAAGAGCTTCAAAAGGTGTGAAAAATATGAAAAGCTTCAAAAGGTATCAAAAATGAGAAGAGCATGAAACGGTCTGGAAAATAGGAGGAGCATGAAGTCGTGTCCAAAAAAAGAAGAGCCTGAAAAGGTGTGAAATATATAAAGAACTTCAAAAGGTGTGAAAAATATGAAGAGCTTCAAAAGGTGTCAAAAATATGAGGAGCATGAAACGGTCTGAAAAATCGGAGGAGCATGAAGCGGTGTTGAAAAACATGAAGAGCCTGAAAACGTGTGAGAAATATGAAGAACTTCAAAAGGTGTCAAAATATGAAGAGCTTCAAAAGGTGTCAAAAATATGAGGAGCATGAAACGGTCTGAAAATTAGGAGGAGCTAGAAGCGGTGTTGAAAAACCTGAAGAGCCTGAAAATGTGTGAAAAATATGAAAAGCTTCAAAAGTTGTGAAAAATATGAAGAGCTTCAAAAGGTGTCAAAAATGAGATGAGCATGAAACGGTCTGAAATATAGGAGGAGCATGAAGTGGTGTTGAAAAACATGAAGAGCCTGAAAATGTGTGAAATACTTGAAGAGCTTCAAAATGTGTCAGAAATGAGAGGAGCATGAAACGGTCTGAAAAATAGGAGGAGCATGAAGCAGTGTTGAAAAACATGAAGAGCCTGAAAAGGTGTGAAAAATATGAAGAGCTTCAAAAGGTGTGAAAATTATGAGGAGCAGGAAACGGTCTGAAAAATAGGAGGATCATGAAGCGGTGTGGAAAAACATGAAGAGGCTGAAAAGGTGTGAAAAATATGAAGAGCTTCAAAAGGTGTGAAATGCACGAGGAGCTTGAAACGGTCTGAAAAACAAGAGAAGCATGAAGCAGTGTTGAAAAACATGAAGAGCCTGAAAACGTGTGAAAAATATGAAGAGCTTCAAAAGGTGTGAAAAATATGAAGAGCTTCAAAAGGTGTCAAAAATGCGATGAGAATGAAATGGTCTGAATAATAGGAGGAGCATGAAGAGGTTTGAAAAACATGAAGAGCCTGAAAAGGTGTGAAAAATATGAAGAGCTTCAAAAGGTGTCAAAATTATGAGGAGCATGAAACGGTCTGAAAAAAAGGAGGAGCATGAAGCGGTGGTCCAAAACATGAAGAGCCTGAAACACTGTGAAAAATATGAAGAGCTTCAAAATGTGTCAAAAATATGAGGAGGATGAAAAGGTCTGAAAAATAGGAGGAGAATGAAGCGGTGATTAAAAACATGAAGAGCCTGAAAAGGTGTGAAAAATATGAAGAGCTTCAAAACGAGTCAAAATTATGAGTAGGATAAAACCGTATGAAAAATAGCAGGAGCATGAAACGGTGTTGAAAAACATGAAGAGCCTGAAAAGGTGTGAAAAATATGAAGAGCTTCAAAAGGTGTGAAAATTATGAGGATCAGGAAGCGGTCTGAAAAATAGGAGGAGCATGAAGCGGTTTACAAAAACATGAAGAGCCTGAAAAGGTGTCAAAAATATGAAGAGCTTCAAAAGGTGTCAAAATATTAGGAGCATGAAACAGCCTGAAAAATAGGATGAGCATGAAACGGTTTTGAAAAAGATGAAGAGCATGAAAATGTGTGAAAAATATGAAGAGATTAAAAAGGTGTGAAATATATGAGGAGCATGAAACGGACTGAAAAATAGGAGGAGCATGAAGCCGTGTTCAAAAACATGAGAGCGTGAAAAGGTGTGAAAAATATGAAGAGCTTCAAAAGGTGTCAAAAATATAAGGAGCATAAAGCAGTCTGAAAAATAGGAGGAGCATGAAGCGGTCTGAAAAATAGGAGGAGCATGAAGCGGTCTGAAAAATAGGAGGAGCATGAAGCGGTGTTCAAAAACATGAAGAGCCTGAAAAGGTGTGAAATATATGAAGAGCTTCAAAAGGTGTGCAATACATGAGGACCATGAAACAACCTTAAAAACAGGACGAGCATGAAGCTGTGTTCAAAAACATGAGATTTTGAAAAGGTGTGAAAAATATGAAGAGCTTCAAAAGGTGTCAAAAATAGGAGGAGCATGAAGCGGTGTTCAAAAACATGAAGAGCCTGAAAAGGTGTGAAAAATATGAAGAACTTCAAAAGGTGTCAAAAATATGAGGAGCATGAAACGGTCTGAAAATTAGGAGGAGCTAGAAGCGGTGTTGAAAAACCTGAAGAGCCTGAAAATGTGTGAAAAAAATGAAAAGCTTCAAAAGTTGTGAAAAATATGAAGAGCTTGAAAAGGTGTCAAAAATGAGATGAGCATGAAACGGTCTGAAATATAGGAGGAGCATGAAGTGGTGTTGAAAAACATGAAGAGCCTGAATATGTGTGAAATATTTGAAGAGCTTCAAAATGTGTCAGAAATGAGAGGAGCATGAAACGGTCTGAAAAATAGGAGGAGCATGAAGCGGTGTTGAAAAACATGAAGAGCCTGAAAAGATGTGAAAAATATGAAGAGCTTCAAAATGTGTGAAAAATATGAAGAGCTTCAAAATGTGTGAAAAATATGAGGAGCTTCAAAAGGTGTCAAAAATATGAGGAGCAAGAAACGGACTGAAAATAGGAGGAGCATGAAACGGTGTTCAAAAACATGAAGAGCCTGAAAAGGTGTGAAAAATATGAAGAGCTTCAAAATGTGTGAAAAATATGAGGAGCTTCAAAAGGTGTCAAAAATATGAGGAGCAAGAAACGGACTGAAAATAGGAGGAGCATGAAACGGTGTTCAAAAACATGAAGAGCCTGAAAAGGTGTGAAAAATATGAAGAGCTTCAAAAGGTGTCAAAAATATGAGGAGCATGAAACGGTCTGAAAAATAGGAGGAGCGTTGTAGCATTGGACAAAAATTTGAAGAGCCTGAAATGGTGTGAAATATATGAAGAGCTTCAAAAGGTGTGAAATACATGAGGAGCATGAAGCGGTCTGAAAAATAGGAGGAGCATGAAGCGGTGTTGAAAAACATGAAGAGCCTGAAAAGGTGTGAAAAATATGATTAGCTTCACAAAATGTGTAAAATATGAGGAGCATGAAACTGTCTGAAAAATAGGAGGAGCATGAAGCCGTCTTGAAAAACATGAAGAGCCTGAAAGGGTGTAAAAAATATGAAGAGCTTCAAATGGTGTCAAAATATAAGGAACATGAAACGGTCTGAAAAATAGGAGGAGCATAAAGTGGTGTTGAAAATCATGAAGAGCCTGAAAAGGTGTGTACAATATGAAGAGCTTCAAAATGTGTGAAATACATGAGGAGCTTGAACCGGTCTGAAAAATAGGAGGAGCATGAAGCGGTGTTGAAAATCATGAAGAGCCTGAAAATGTGTGAAATATATGAACAGCTTCAAAAGATTTCAGAAATGAGAGGAGCATGAAACGATCTGAAAAATAGGAGGTGCATGAAGCGGTGTTGAAAAACATGAGGAGCCTGAAATGGTGTGAAAAATATGAAGAGGTTGAAAAAGTGTGAAAAATATGAGGAGCATTAAACGGTCAGAAAAGTAGGAGGAGCATGAAGCGGTGTTGAAAAACATGAAGATCCTGAAGAGTTCTGAAAAATATGAAGAGCTTCAAAAGGTGTGAAATGCATGAGGAGAATGAAACGGTCTGAAAAATAGGAGGAGCATGAAACGTTGTTCAAAAACATGAAGAGCCTGAAAAGGTGTGAAAAATAGGAAGAGCTTCAAAAGGTGTCAAAAATATGAGGGACATTAAAGGTCTTAAAAACAGGAGCAGGATGAAGTGGTGTTGAAAAACATGAAGAGTCTGAAAAGGTGTGAAAAATGTGAAGAGCTTAAAAATGTTTCAAAAATATGAGGAGCATGAAACGGTCTGAAAAATAAGAGGAGCATGAAGCGGTGTTGAAAAACATGAAGAGCTTCAAAAGGTGTGAAAAATAGGAAGAGCTTCAAAAGGTGTCACAAATATGAGAAGCATGAAACGGTCTGAAAAATAGGAGGAGCATGAAGCGGTGTTCAAAAACATGAAGAGCCTGAAAAGGTGTGAAAAATATGAAGAGCTTCAAAAGGTGTCAAAAATATGAAGAGCATGAAAAGGTCAGAAAATTAGGAGGAGCATGAAACTGTGTTCAAAAACATGAAGAGTCTGAAAAGATGTGAAATATATGAAGAGTTTCAAAGGTGTCAAAAATATGAAGAGCATGAAAAGGTCTGAAAAATAGGAGGAGCATGAAGCGGCGTTGAAAAACATGAAAAGCCTGAAAAGGTGTGAAAAATATGAAGAGCTTCAAAAGGTGTCAAAAATACGAAGAGCATGATATGGTCTGAAAAATATGAGGAGCATGTAACGGTGTTCAAAAACATGAAGAGCCTGAAAAGGTGTGAAATATATGAAGAGCTTCAAAAGGTGTCAAAAATATGAAGAGCATGAAACTGTCTGAAAAATAGGAGGAGCATGAAATGGTCTGATAAATAGGAAGAGCATGAAGCGGTGTTGAAAAACATGAAGAGCATGAAAAGGTGTTAAATATATGAAGAACTTAAAAGGAGTCAAAAATATGAGATGCATGAAACGGTCTGAAAAATAGAAGGAACATGAAGCGGTGTTGAAAAACGTGAAGAGCCTGAAAAGGTGTGAAAAATATGAAGAGCTTTAAAAGGTGTAAAAAATATGAGGAGCATGAAACGGTCTGAAAAATAGGAGGAGCATGAAGCGGTGTTGAAAAACATGAAGAGCCTGAAAAGGTGTGAATAATATGAAGAGCTTCAAAAGGTGCCAAAATTATGAAGAGCATGAAACGGTCTGAAAAATAGGAGGAACATGAAGCGGTGTTCAAAAACATGAAAACCCTGAAAAGGTGTGAAAAATATGAAGAGCTTCAAAAGGTGTCATATATATGAGGAGCATGAAACGATCTGAAAAATAGGAGGAGCATGAAGCGGTATTCAAAACATGAAGAGCCTGAAAAGCTGTGAAATTATGTGAAGCTTCAAAAGGTGTGAAAAATATGAGGAGCAGGAAACGGTCTGAAAAATAGTTGGAGCATGAAGCGGTGTTAAAGAACATGAAGAGCCTGAAAAGGTGTAAAATATATGAAGAGCTTCAAAAGGTGTCAAAAATATGAGGAGCATGAAACGGTCTGAAAAATAGGAGTAGCATGAAACGGTGTTGAAATACATGAAGAGCCTGAAGAGGTGTGAAACATATGAAGAGCTTCAAATGGTGTCAAAAATATGAGGAGCATGAAACGGTGTGAAAATTAGGATGAGCATGAAGTTGTGTTGAAAAACATGAAGAACCTGAAAAGGTGTGAAAAATATGAAGAGCTTCAAAAGGTGTCAAAAATATGAGGAGCATGAAACGGTCTGAAAAATAGGAGGAGCATGAAGCGGTGTTGAAAAACATGAAGAGCCTGAAAATGTGTGAAAAATATGAGGAGATTTAAAAGTTGTCAAAAATATGAGGAGAATGAAATGGTCTGAAAAATCGGAGGAGCAAGAAACGGAGTTCAAAAACATGAAGAGCCTGAAAAGGTGTGAAAAATATGAAGAGCTTCAAAAGGTGTCATATATATGAGGAGCATGAAACGGTCCGAAAAATAGGAGGAGCATGAAGCGGTATTCAAAAACATGAAGAGCCAGAAAAGGTGTGAAAAATACGAAGAGCTTCAAAAGGTGTCAAAAATATAAGGAGCATGAAACGGTCTGAAAAATAGGAGGAGCATGAAGCGGTATTCAAAAACATGAAGATCCTGAAAAGCTGTGAAATTATGTCAAGCTTCAAAAGGTGTGGAAAATATGAGGAACAGGAAACGGTCTGAAAAATAGTTGGAGCATGAAGCGGTGTTAAAGAACATGAAGAGCCTGAAAAGGTGTAAAATATATGAAGAGCTTCAAAAGGTGTCAAAAATATGAGGAGCATGAAACGGTCTGAAAAATAGGAGTAGCATGAAACGGTGTTGAAATACATGAAGAGCCTGAAGAGGTGTGAAACATATGAAGAGCTTCAAATGGTGTCAAAAATATGAGGAGCATGAAACGGTGTGAAAATTAGGATGAGCATGAAGTTGTGTTGAAAAACATGAAGAACCTGAAAAGGTGTGAAAAATATGAAGAGCTTCAAAAGGTGTCAAAAATATGAGGAGCATGAAACGGTCTGAAAAATAGGAGGAGCATGAAGCGGTGTTGAAAAACATGAAGAGCCTGAAAATGTGTGAAAAATATGAGGAGATTTAAAAGTTGTCAAAAATATGAGGAGAATGAAATGGTCTGAAAAATCGGAGGAGCAAGAAACGGAGTTCAAAAACATGAAGAGCCTGAAAAGGTGTGAAAAATATGAAGAGCTTCAAAAGGTGTCATATATATGAGGAGCATGAAACGGTCCGAAAAATAGGAGGAGCATGAAGCGGTATTCAAAAACATGAAGAGCCAGAAAAGGTGTGAAAAATACGAAGAGCTTCAAAAGGTGTCAAAAATATAAGGAGCATGAAACGGTCTGAAAAATAGGAGGAGCATGAAGCGGTATTCAAAAACATGAAGATCCTGAAAAGCTGTGAAATTATGTCAAGCTTCAAAAGGTGTGGAAAATATGAGGAACAGGAAACGGTCTGAAAAATAGTAGGAGCATGAAACGGTGTTAAAAAACATGAAGAGCTTCAAAAGGTGTGAAATATATGAAGAGTTTCAAAAGGTGTCGAAAATATGAGGGGCATGAAACGGTCTGAAACATAGGAGGAGCATGAAACGTTGTTAAAAAATATGAAGAGCTTAAAAAGGTGTGAAACATATAAAGAGCTTCAAAAGGTGTCAAAAATATGAGGGGCATGAAACGGTCTGAAAAATAGGAGGAGCATGAAGTGGTGTAGAAAAACATGAAGACCCTGAAAAGGTGTGAAAAATATGAGGAACTTCAAAAGGTGTCAAAAATATGAGGAGCATGAAACGCTCTGAAAAGTAGGAGGAGCATGAAACGGTGTTCAAAAACATGAAGAGCCTGAAATGGTGTGAAAAAATATGAGGAACTTCAAAAGGTGTCAAAAATATGAGGAGAATGGAACGGTCTGAAAAATAGGAGGATCAAGAAACGGTGTTGAAAAACATGAAGAGCCTGAATACGTGTAAAATATGAAGAGCTACAAAAGGTGTCAAAAATATGAGGAGCATGAAACGGTCTGAAAAATAGGAGGAGCATGAAATGCTGATCAAACACATGAAGGGCCTGAAAAGTTTTGAAAAATATAAAGAGCTTCAAAAGGTGTGAAATACATTTGGATATGAAACGGTCTGAAAAATAGGAGGAGCATGAAATGCTGATCAAACACATGAAGGGCCTGAAAAGTTTTGAAAAATATAAAGAGCTTCAAAAGGTGTGAAATACATTTGGACATGAAACGGTCTGAAAAATAGGAGGAGCATGAGGCGGTGTTGAAAAACATGAAGAGCCTGAACACGTGTGAAAAAATATGAAGAGCTTCAAAAGGTGTGAAGAATATGAAGAGCTTCAAAAGGTGTCAAAAATGAGATGAGCATGAAACGGTCTGAAAAATAGGAGGAGCATGAAGTGGTGTTGAAAAAGAAAGAAGAGCCTGAAAAGCTGTGAAAAATGTGAAGAGCTTCAAAAGGTGTCAAAAATATGAGGAGCATGAAACGGTCTGAAATATAGGAGGAGCATGAAGCGGTGTTGAAAAACATGAAGAGCGTGAAAAGGTGTGAAAAATATGAAGAGCTTCTAAAGGTGTCAAAAATATGAGGAGCATGAAACGGTCTGAAAAATAGGAGGAGCATGAAGCGGTGTTCAAAAACCTGAAGAGCGTGAAAAGGTGTGAAAAATATGAAGAGCTTCAAAAGGTGTCAAAAATATGAGGAGCATGAAACGGTCTGAATAATAGGAGGAGCATGAAGCGGTGTTGAAAAACATGAAGAGCCTGAAAACGTGTGAAAAAATATGCAGAGCTTCAAAAGGTGTGAAAAATATGAAGAGATTCAAAAGGTGTCAAAAATGCGATGCGCATGAAACGGTCTGAAAAATAGGAGTAGCATGAAGTCTTGTTGAAGAAAAAGAAGAGCCTAAAAAGGTGTGAAATATATGAAGAGCTTCAAAAGGTATCAAAAATATGAGGAGCACGAAACGGTCTGAAAAATAGGAGGAGAATGAAGCGATGTTGAACAACATGAAGAGTGTGAAAAGGTTTGAAAAATATGAAGAGCTTCTAAAGGTATCAAAAATATGGGGAGCATGAAACGGTCTGAAAAATAGGAGGAGCATAAAGCGGTGTTCAAAAACCTGAAGAGCCTGAAAAGGTGTGAAAAATATGAAGAGCTTCAAAAGGTGTCAAAAATATGAGGAGCATGAAAAGGTCTGAAACATAGGACGAGCATGAAGCGGTGTTGAAAAACATGAAGAGCCTGAACAGGTGTGAAAAATATGAAGAGCTTCAAAAGTTGTGAAAAATATAAAGATCTTTAAACGGTCTGAAAAATAGGAGGATCAAGAAACGGTGTTGAAAAACATGAAGAGCCTGAATACGTGTAAAATATGAAGAGCTACAAAAGGTGTCAAAAATATGAGGAGCATGAAACGGTCTGAAAAATAGGAGGAGCATGAAATGCTGATCAAACACATGAAGGGCCTGAAAAGTTTTGAAAAATATAAAGAGCTTCAAAAGGTGTGAAATACATTTGGATATGAAACGGTCTGAAAAATAGGAGGAGCATGAAATGCTGATCAAACACATGAAGGGCCTGAATAGTTTTGAAAAATATAAAGAGCTTCAAAAGGTGTGAAATACATTTGGACATGAAACGGTCTGAAAAATAGGAGGAGCATGAGGCGGTGTTGAAAAACATGAAGAGCCTGAACACGTGTGAAAAAATATGAAGAGCTTCAAAAGGTGTGAAGAATATGAAGAGTTTCAAAAGGTGTCAAAAATGAGATGAGCATGAAACGGTCTGAAAAATAGGAGGAGCATGAAGTGGTGTTGAAAAAGAAAGAAGAGCCTGAAAAGCTGTGAAAAATATGAAGAGCTTCAAAAGGTGTCAAAAATATGAGGAGCATGAAACGGTCTGAAATATAGGAGGAGCATGAAGCGGTGTTCAAAAACCTGAAGAGCCTGAAAAGGTGTGAAAAATATAAAGACCTTCAAAAGATGTGAAAATTATGAGGAGCATGAAACGGTCTGAAAAATAGGAGGTGCATGAAACATTGATCAAAAACATGAAGAGCGTAAAAAGATGTGAAAAATATGAAGAGCTGCAAAAGGTGTGAAATACATGATGAGCATGAAACGGGCTGAAAAATAGGAGAAGCATGAAGTGGTGTGGAAAAACTTGAAGAGCCTGAAAAGGTGTGAAAAATATGAAGAGCTTCAAAAGGTGTGAAATACATGAGGAGCATGAAACTCTCTGAAAAATAGGAGGAGCATGAAGCGGTGCTCAAAAACATGAAGAGCATGAAAAGTTGTGAAAAATATGAAGAGCTTCAAAAGGTGTCAAAAATATGAGGAGCATAAAACGGTCTGAAAAATAGGAGGAGCATGAAGCGGAGTTCAAATACATGAAGAGCCTGAAATGCTGTGAAAAATATGAAGAGCTTCAAAAGGTGTCAAAAATATGAGGAGCATGAAAAGGTCTGAAAAATAGGACGAGCATGAAGCGATGTTGAAAAACATGAAGAGCCTGAACAGGTGTGAAAAATATGAAAAGCTTCAAAAGTTGTGAAAAATATAAAGATCTTTAAACGGTCTGAAAAATAGGAGGATCAAGAAACGGTGTTGAAAAACATGAAGAGCCTTAATACGTGTAAAATATGAAGAGCTACAAAAGGTGTCAAAAATATGAGGAGCATGAAACGGTCTGAAAAATAGGAGGAGCATGAAATGCTGATCAAACACATGAAGGGCCTGAAAAGTTTTGAAAAATATAAAGAGCTTCAAAAGGTGTGAAATACATTTGGATATGAAACGGTCTGAAAAATAGGAGGAGCATGAAATGCTGATCAAACACATGAAGGGCCTGAAAAGTTTTGAAAAATATAAAGAGCTTCAAAAGGTGTGAAATACATTTGGACATGAAACGGTCTGAAAAATAGGAGGAGCATGAGGCGGTTTTCAAATACACGAAGAGCCTGAAAAGTGTGAAAAATATGAAGAGCTTCAAAAGGTGTCAAAAATATGAGGAGCATGAAACGGTCTGAAAAATAGGAGGAGCATGAAGCTGTGTTGAAAAACAGGAAGAGCCTGAAAAGGTGTAAAATATATGAATAGCTTCAAAAGGTGTAACAAATATGAGGACCATGAAACAGTTTGAAAAATAGGAATAGCATGAAACGATGTTCAAAAACATGAAGAGATTGAAAAGGTGTGAAATATATGAAGAGCTTCAAAATGTGTGAAAAATATGAGGATCTTCAAAAAGTGTCAAAAATATGAGGAGCAAGAAACGGTCTGAAAAATACGAGGAGCATGAAGAGGTGTGGAAGAAAATGAAGAGCCTGAAAAGGTGTGAAAAATATGAGGAGCTTCTAAAGGTGTCAAAAATATGAGGAGCATGAAGGTCTGAAAAATAGGAAGAGCATGAAGTGGTGTTGAAAAACATGAAGAGCCGGAAAAGTGTGAAAAATATGAAGAGCTTCAAAAGGTGTCAAAAATATGAGGAGCATGAAACGGTCTGAAAAATAGGAGGAGCATGAAATGCTGATCAAACACATGAAGGGCCTGAAAAGTTTTGAAAAATATAAAGAGCTTCAAAAGGTGTGAAATACATTTGGACATGAAACGGTCTGAAAAATAGGAGGAGCATGAGGCGGTTTTCAAATACATGAAGAGCCTGAAAAGTGTGAAAAATATGTAGAGCTTCAAAAGGTGTCAAAAATATGAGGAGCATGAAACGGTCTGAAAAATAGGACGAGCATGAAGCGGTGTAGAAAAACATGAAGAGCCTGAACAGGTGTGAAAAATATGAAGAGCTTCAAAAGTTGTGAAAAATATGAAGAGCTTCAAAAGGTGTCAAAAATATGAGGAGCATTAAACGGTCTGAAAAATAGGAGAGGCATGAATTTGTGTTGAAAAACATGAAGAGCCTGAAAAGGTGTGAAATATATGAATAGCTTCAAAAGGTGTAACAAATATGACGACCATGAAACGGTTTGAAAAATAGGAAGAGCATGAAACGGTGTTCAAAAACATGAAGAGCCTGAAAAGGTGTGAAAAATAGGAAGAGCTTCAAAAAGTGTAAAATACATGAGGAGCATGAAACTCTCTGAAAAATAGGAGGAGCATGAAGATGTGCTCAAAAACATGAAGAGCCTGAAAAGTTGTGAAAAATATGAAGAGCTTCAAAAGTTGTGAAAAATATAAAGATCTTGAAAAGGTCTGAAAAATAAGAGGATCAAGAAACGGTGTTGAAAAACATGAAGAGCCTTAATACATGTAAAATATGAAGAGCTGCAAAAGGTGTCAAAAATATGAGGAGCATGAAACGGTCTGAAAAATAGGAGGAGCATGAAATGCTGATCAAACACATGAAGGGCCTGAAAAGTTTTGAAAAATATAAAGAGCTTCAAAAGGTGTCAAAAATATGAGGAGCATGAAACGGTCTGAAAAATAGGAGAGGCATGAAGTTGTGTTGAAAAACATGAAGAGCCTGAAAAGGTGTGAAATATATGAATTGCTTCAAAAGGTGTAACAAATATGAGGACCATAAAACGGTTTGAAAAATAGGAAGAGCATGAAACGGTGTTCAAAAACATGAAGAGCCTGAATACGTGTAAAATATGAAGAGCTTCAAAAGGTGTGAAAAATATGAAGACATTCAAAGGTGTCAAAATTATGAGGAGCAAGAAACGGTCTGAAAATAGGAGGAGCATTAAACGGTGTTGAAAATCATGAAGAGCCTGAAAAGGTGTGAAAAATATGAAGAGCTTCAAAAGTTGTGAAAAATATGAAGAGCTTCAAACGGTCTGAAAAATAGGAGGATGAAAAAACGGTGTTGAAAAACATGAAGAGCCTGAACACGTGTAAAATATGAAGTGCTACAAAAGGTGTCAAAAATATGAGGAGCGTGAAACGGTCTGAAAAATAGGAGGAGCATGAAATGCTGATCAAACACATGAAGGGCCTGAAAAGTTTTGAAATATATAAAGAGCTTCAAAAGGTGTGAAATACATTTGGACATGAAACGGTCTGAAAAATAGGAGAAGCATGAAGCGGTGTTGAAAAACATTAAGAGCCTGAAAATGTGTGAAATATCTGAAGAGCTTCAAAAGATTTCAGAAATGAGAGGAGCATGAAACGGTCTGAAAAATAGGAGGAGCATGAAGTGGTGTTGAAAAACATTAAGAGCCTGAAAATGTGTGAAATATCTGAAGAGCTTCAAAAGATTTCAGAAATGAGAGGAGCATGAAACGGTCTGAAAAATAGGAGGAGCATAAAGCGGTGTTGAAAAACATGAAGAGCCTGAAAAGGTGTGAAAAATATGAATAGTTTCAAAAGATGTGAAAAATATGAAGAACTTCAAAAGCTGTCAAAAATGAGATGAGCATGAAACGGTCTGAGAAATAGGAGAAGCATGAAGTGGTGTTGAAAAACATGAAGAGCTTGAAACATTGTGAAATATATGAAGAGCTTCAAAAGGTGTGAAAAATATGAAGTAGCTTCAAAAGGTGTCAAAATATGAGGAGCATGAAACGGTCTGAAAAATAGGAGGAGCATTGTAACATTGTTGAAAAAATTGAAGAGCCTGAAAAGGTGTGAAAAATATGGAGATTCAAAAGGTGTCAAAAATATTAGGAGCATGAAACGGTCTTAAAAAAAGGAGGAGCAGGAAACCGTGTTCAAAAACATGAAGAGCCTGAAAAGGTGTGAAAAATATGAAGAGCTTCAAAAGGTATTAAAAATAGGAGGAGCATGAAGCGGTGTTCAAAAACATGAAGAGCCTGAAAATGTGTGTAAACTATGAAGAGCTTCAAAATGTGTCAAAAATATGAGGAGCATGAAACGGTCTGAAAAATAGGTGGATCAAGAATCGGTCTTGAAAAACATGAGGAGCGTGAAAACGTGTGAAAAATATGAAGAGCTTCAAACGGTGTGAAAAATATGAAAAGCTTAAAATGGTGTCAAAAATGAGATGAGCATGAAACGGTCTGAAAAATAGGTGGAGCATGAAACGGTGTTCAAAAACATGAAGAGCCAGAAAAGCTGTGAAAAATATGAAGAGCCTCAAGGTGTGAAATACTTGAGGAGCATGAATCGGTCTGAAAAATAGGAGGAGCATGAAGCGGTGTTGAATAACATGAAGAGCCTGAAAAGGTGTGAAAAATTAGAAGAGCTTCAAAAGGTGTCAAAAATATGAGGAGCATGAAACGGTCTGAAAAATAGGAGGAGCATGAAGCCGTGTTCAAAAACATGAAGAGCCTGAAATGGTGTTAAAAATATGAAGAGCTTCAAAAGTTGTCAAAAATATGAGGAGCATGAAACGATCTGAAAAATAGGAGGAGCATGAAGCGCAGTTCAGAAACATGAAGAGCCAGAAAAGGGGTGAAAAATATGAAGAGCTTCAAAAGGTGTCAAAAATATGAGGAGCATGAAACGGTCTGAAAAATAGGAGGAGCATGAAGCCGTGTTCAAAAACATGAAGAGCCTGAAATGGTGTGAAAAACATGAAGAGCCTAAAAGGTGTGAAAAATATGAAAAGCTTCAAAAGATGTCACAAATATGAAGAGCATGAAACGGTCTGAAATATTGAAGGATCATGAAGCGGGGTTCAAAAACATGAAGAGCCTGAAAACCTTTGAAAAATATGAAGAGCTTCAAAGGTGTGAAAAATATGAAGAGCTTCAAAAGCTGTCAAAAATGAGATGAGCATGAAAAGGTCTGAAAAATAGGAGGAGCATGAAGTGGTGTTGAAAAACATGAAGAGCCTGAATAATGTGAAATAATGAAGAGATTCAAAAGTTGTGAAAAATATGAAGAGCTTCAAAAGGTGACAACAATATGAGGAGAATGAAACGGTCTGAAAAATAGGAGGATCATGAAGCATTGTTTAAAAACATGAAGAGCCTGTAAAGGTGTGAAAAATATGAAGAGCTTGAAAAGGTGTGAAATACAATAGGAGCATGAAACGGTCTGAAAAATATGAGGAGCCTGAAACGGTCTGAAAAATAGGAGGAGATTGAAATGGTGATCAAAAACATGAAGCGCCTGAAAAGGTGTGAAAAATATGAAGAGCTTCAAAAGGTGTGAAATACAATAGGAGCATGAAACGGTCTGAAAAATAGGAGGAGCATGAAGCGGTGTTGAAAAACATGAAAACCTGAAATGGTGTGAAAAATATGAAGGGCTTCAAAAGGTGTCAAATATATGAGGAGCATGAAACGGTCTGAAAAATAGGAGGAGCATGAAGCGGTGTTCAAAAAAATGAAGAGCCTGAAAAGGTGTGAAATATATGAAGAGCCTCAAAACGTGTCAAAAATAAGAGGAGCATGAATCAGTCTGTACAATAGGAGGAGCATGAAGCGGTGTTGAAAAACATGAAGAGACTTAAAACGTGTGAAATATATGAAGAGCTTCAAAAAGTGTGAAAAATATGAAGAGCTTCAAAAGGTGTGAAAAACATGAGGAGCATGAAACGGTCTGAAAAATAGGAGGAGCATGAAGCCGTGTTGAAAAACATGAAGAACCTGAAAGGGTGTAACAATTATGAAGAGATTAAGAAGGTGTCAAAAATGAGATGAGCATGAAACGGTCTGAGAAATAGGAGGAGCATGAAGTGGTGTTGAAAAACATGAAGAGCCTGAAAAAGTGTGAAATATATGAAGAGCTTCAAAAGGTGTAAAGTACATGAGGAGAATGAAACCGTCCGAAAAATAGGAGGAGCATGAAGCGGTGTTCCAATACATGAAGAGCCTGAAAAGGTGTGAAATATATGAAGAGATTCAAAAGGTGTCAAAAATATGAGGAGCATGAAACGGTCTGAAAAAAAGGAGGATCAGGAAACCGTGTTCAAAAACATGAAGAGCCTGAAAAGGTGTGAAAAATTTGAGGTGCTTCAAAAGGTGAGAAAATTAGGAGGAGCATGAAGCGGTGTTCAAAAACATGAAAAGCCTGAAAATGTTTGTAAAATATGAAGAGCTTCAAAACGTGTCAAAAATATGAGGAGCATTAAACGGTCTGAAAAATAGGAGGATCAAGAAGCGGTGTTGAAAAACATGAAGATCTGAAAACTTGTGAAAAATATGAAGAGCTTCAAAAGGTGTAAAAAATATGCAGAGCTTCAAAAGGTGTGAAAAATGAGATGAGCATGAAACGGTCTGAAAAAGAGGTGGAGCAAGAAGTGGTGTTTAAAAAACATGAAGAGCCTCAAAAGGTGTGAAATACTTGAGGAGCATGAATCGGTCTGAAAAATAGGAGGAGCATGAAGCGGTGTTGAAAAACATGAAGAGCCTGAAAAGGTGTGAAATATATGAAGAGATTCAAAAGCTGTCAAAAATATGAGGAGCATGTAACGGTTTGGAAAATAGGAAGAGCATGAAGTGGTGTTGAAAAACATGAAGAGCCTGAAAAGATGTGAAAAATATGAAGAGCTTCAAAAAGTGTCCACAATATGAGGAGCATGAAACTGTCTGAGAAATAGGAGGAGCATGAAGTGGTGCTGAAAAACATGAAGAGCCTAAAAGGTGTGAAAAATATGAAAAGCTTCAAAAGATGTCATAAATATGAGGAGCATGAAACGGTATGAAAAATTGGATGATCATGAAGCAGTATTGAAAAACATGAAGAGCCTGAAAAGTTGTGAAAAATATGAAGAGCTTCAAAAGTTGTCAAAAATGTGAGGAGCATGAAACGGTCTGAAAAATAGGAGGAGCATGAAACCGTGTCAAAAACATGAAGAGCCTGAAAAGGTGTGAAAAATGAAGAGCTTCAAAAGGTGTGAAATACATGAGAAGCATGAAACGGTCTGAAAAATAGGAGGAGCATGAAGCGGTGTTTAAAAATATGAAGAGCCTGAAAAGGTGTGAAAAATATGAAGAGCTTCAAAAGGTGTCAAAACTATGAGGAGTATGAAACGGTCTGAAAAATAGGAGCAGCATGAAACGGTGTTGAAAAACATGAAGAGCCTCAAAAGGTGTGAAAAATATGAAGAGCTCAAAAGGTGTCAAAAGTATGAAGAGCTTCAAAAAGTGTGAAAAATGAGATGAGCATGAAATGGTCTGAAAAAGGAGGAGCATGAAGTGGTGTTGAAAAACATGAAGAGCCTGAAAAGTTGTGAAAAATATGAAGAGCTTCAAAGGTGTCAAAAATGTGAGGAGCATGAAATGGTCTGAAAAATAGGAGGAGCATGAAATCGTGTTCAAAAACATGAAGAGGCTGAAAAGGTGTGAAAAATATGAAGAGCTTCAAAATGTCTGAAATACATGAGGAGCATGAAACGGTCTGAAAAGGAGGAGGAGCATGAAGCCGTGTTCAAAATCATGAAGAGCCTAAAAACGTGTGAAAAATATGAAGAGCTTCAAAAGGTGTGAAAAATATGAAGAGGTTCAAAAGGTGTCAAAAATATGAGGAGCATGAAACGGTCTGAAAAATAGGAGAGGCATGAATTTGTGTTGAAAAACATGAAGAGCCCAAAAAGGTGTGAAAAATATGAAGAGCTTCAAAAGGTGTGAAATACATGAGGAGCATGAAACTGTCTGAAAAATAGGAGGTGCATGAACTGGTGTTCAAAAACATGAAGAGCCTGAAAAGGTGTGAATAATATGAAGAGGTTCAAAAGGTGTGAAAAATATGAGGAGCATGATACGGTGTGAAAAATAGGAGGAGCATGAAGCCGTGTTGAAAAACATGAAGAACCTGAAAGGGTGTAACAAATATGAAGAGATTAAGAAGGTGTCAAAAATGAGATGAGCATGAAACGGTCTGAGAAATAGGAGGAGCATGAAGTGGTGTTGAAAAACATGAAGAGCCTGAAAAAGTGTGAAATATATGAAGAGCTTCAAAAGGTGTCAAGTACATGAGGAGAATGAAACCGTCCGAAAAACAGGAGGAGCATGAAGGGGTGTTCCAATACATGAAGAGCCTGAAAAGGTGTGAAATATATGAAGAGATTCAAAAGGTGTCAAAAATATGAGGAGCATGAAACGGTCTGAAAAAAAGGAGGATCAGGAAACCGTGTTCAAAAATATGAAGAGCCTGAAAAGGTGTGAAAAATTGAGGTGCTTCAAAAGGTGAGAAAATTAGGAGGAGCATGAAGCGGTGTTCAAAAACATGAAAAGCCTGAAAATGTTTGTAAAATATGAAGAGCTTCAAAACGTGTCAAAAATATGAGGAGCATGAAACGGTCTGAAAAATAGGAGGATCAAGAAGCGGTGTTGAAAAACATGAAGATCTGAAAACTTGTGAAAAATATGAAGAGCTTCAAAAGGTGTGAAAAAATATGCAGAGCTTCAAAAGGTGTCAAAAATGAGATGAGCATGAAACGGTCTGAAAAAGAGGTGGAGCAAGAAGTGGTGTTGAAAAACATGAAGAGCCTCAAAAGGTGTGAAATACTTGAGGAGCATGAATCGGTCTGAAAAATAGGAGGAGCATGAAGCGGTGTTGAAAAACATGAAGAGCCTGAAAAGGTGTGAAATATATGAAGAGATTCAAAAGCTGTCAAAAATATGAGGAGCACGTAACGGTTTGGAAAATAGGAAGAGCATGAAGTGGTGTTGAAAAACATGAAGAGCCTGAAAAGATGTGAAAAATATGAAGAGCTTCAAAAAGTGTCCACAATATGAGGAGCATGAAACTGTCTGAGAAATAGGAGGAGCATGAAGTGGTGCTGAAAAACATGAAGAGCCTAAAAGGTGCGAAAAATATGAAAAGCTTCAAAAGATGTCATAAATATGAGGAGCATGAAACGGTATGAAAAATTGGATGATCATGAAGCAGTATTGAAAAACATGAAGAGCCTGAAAAGTTGTGAAAAATATGAAGAGCTTCAAAAGTTGTCAAAAATGTGAGGAGCATGAAACGGTCTGAAAAATAGGAGGAGCATGAAACCTTGTCAAAAACATGAAGAGCCTGAAAAGGTGTGAAAAATGAAGAGCTTCAAAAGGTGTGAAAT
The DNA here is from genome assembly GCF_033118175.1 of Dama dama. Taxonomy (NCBI): domain Eukaryota; kingdom Metazoa; phylum Chordata; class Mammalia; order Artiodactyla; family Cervidae; genus Dama; species Dama dama. The sequence goes on along the minus strand of NC_083686.1, from coordinate 50,479,435 downwards.
ACATGAGAAGCATGAAACGGTCTGAAAAATAGGAGGAGCATGAAGCGGTGTTTAAAAATATGAAGAGCCTGAAAAGGTGTGAAAAATATGAAGAGCTTCAAAAGGTGTCAAAACTATGAGGAGTATGAAACGGTCTGAAAAATAGGAGCAGCATGAAACGGTGTTGAAAAACATGAAGAGCCTCAAAAGGTGTGAAAAATATGAAGAGATCAAAAGGTGTCAAAAGTATGAAGAGCTTCAAAAAGTGTGAAAAATGAGATGAGCATGAAATGGTCTGAAAAAGGAGGAGCATGAAGTGGTGTTCAAAAACATGAAGAGGCTGAAAAGGTGTGAAAAATATGAAGAGCTTCAATAGGTGTCAAAAATATGAGGAGCATGAAACGGTCTGAAAAATAGGAGGAGCATGAAATCGTGTTCAAAAACATGAAGAGGCTGAAACGGTGTGAAAAATATGAAGACCTTCAAAATGTCTGAAATACATGAGGAGCATGAAACGGTCTGAAAAGGAGGAGGAGCATGAAGCCGTGTTCAAGATCATGAAGAGCCTAAAAACGTGTGAAAAATATGAAGAGCTTCAAAAGGTGTGAAAAATATGAAGAGGTTCAAAAGGTGTCAAAAATATGAGGAGCATGAAACGGTCTGAAAAAAAAGAGAGGCATGAATTTGTGTTGAAAAACATGAAGAGCCCAAAAAGGTGTGAAAAATATGAAGAGCTTCAAAAGGTGTGAAATACATGAGGAGCATGAAACTGTCTGAAAAATAGGAGGTGCATGAACTGGTGTTCAAAAACATGAAGAGCCTGAAAAGGTGTGAATAATATGAAGAGGTTCAAAAGGTGTGAAAAATATGAGGAGCATGATACGGTGTGAAAAATAGGAGGAGCATGAAGCCGTGTTGAAAAACATGAAGAACCTGAAAGGGTGTAACAAATATGAAGAGATTAAGAAGGTGTCAAAAATGAGATGAGCATGAAACGGTCTGAGAAATAGGAGGAGCATGAAGTGGTGTTGAAAAACATGAAGAGCCTGAAAAAGTGTGAAATATATGAAGAGCTTCAAAAGGTGTAAAGTACATGAGGAGAATGAAACCGTCCGAAAAATAGGAGGAGCATGAAGCGGTGTTCCAATACATGAAGAGCCTGAAAAGGTGTGAAATATATGAAGAGATTCAAAAGGTGCCAAAAATATGAGGAGCATGAAACGGTCTGAAAAAAAGGAGGATCAGGAAACCGTGTTCAAAAACATGAAGAGCCTGAAAAGGTGTGAAAAATTTGAGGTGCTTCAAAAGGTGAGAAAATTAGGAGGAGCATGAAGCGGTGTTCAAAAACATGAAAAGCCTGAAAATGTTTGTAAAATATGAAGAGCTTCAAAACGTGTCAAAATATGAGGAGCATTAAACGGTCTGAAAAATAGGAGGATCAAGAAGTGGTGTTGAAAAACATGAAGATCTGAAAACTTGTGAAAAATATGAAGAGCTTCAAAAGGTGTGAAAAATATGCAGAGCTTCAAAAGGTGTCAAAAATGAGATGAGCATGAAACGGTCTGAAAAAGAGGTGGAGCAAGAAGTGGTGTTGAAAAACATGAAGAGCCTCAAAAGGTGTGAAATACTTGAGGAGCATGAATCGGTCTGAAAAATAGGAGGAGCATGAAGCGGTGTTGAAAAACATGAAGAGCCTGAAAAGGTGTGAAATATATGAAGAGATTCAAAAGCTGTCAAAAATATGAGGAGCACGTAACGGTTTGGAAAATAGGAAGAGCATGAAGTGGTGTTGAAAAACATGAAGAGCCTGAAAAGATGTGAAAAATATGAAGAGCTTCAAAAAGTGTCCACATTATGAGGAGCATGAAACTGTCTGAGAAATAGGAGGAGCATGAAGTGGTGCTGAAAAACATGAAGAGCCTAAAAGGTGTGAAAAATATGAAAAGCTTCAAAAGATGTCATAAATATGAGGAGCATGAAACGGTATGAAAAATTGGATGATCATGAAGCAGTATTGAAAAACATGAAGAGCCTGAAAAGTTGTGAAAAATATGAAGAGCTTCAAAAGTTGTCAAAAATGTGAGGAGCATGAAACGGTCTGAAAAATAGGAGGAGCATGAAACCGTGTCAAAAACATGAAGAGCCTGAAAAGGTGTGAAAAATGAAGAGCTTCAAAAGGTGTGAAATACATGAGAAGCATGAAACGGTCTGAAAAATAGGAGGAGCATGAAGCGGTGTTTAAAAATATGAAGAGCCTGAAAAGGTGTGAAAAATATGAAGAGCTTCAAAAGGTGTCAAAACTATGAGGAGTATGAAACGGTCTGAAAAATAGGAGCAGCATGAAACGGTGTTGAAAAACATGAAGAGCCTCAAAAGGTGTGAAAAATATGAAGAGCTCAAAAGGTGTCAAAAATATGAAGAGCTTCAAAAAGTGTGAAAAATGAGATGAGCATGAAATGGTCTGAAAAAGGAGGAGCATGAAGTGGTGTTGAAAAACATGAAGAGCCTGAAAAGTTGTGAAAAATATGAAGAGATTCAGAAGATGTCAAAAATAGGAGGAACCTGAAACGGTGTTGAAAACCATGAAGAGAATGAAAATGTGTGAAAAATATGAAGAGCTTCAAAAAGTGTCAAAAATATGAGGAGCATGAAACGGTCTGAAATATAGGAGGAGCATGAAGCGGTGTTGAAAAACATGAAGAGCCTGAAAAGGTGTGATATATGAAGAGATTCAAATGGTGTCAAAAATATGAGGAGCATGAAATGGTCTGGAAAATAGGAGTAGCATGAAATGGTGTTCAAAACCATGAAGAGCCTGGAAAGTTATGAAAAATATGAAGAGCTTCAAAAGGTGTCAAAAATATGAGGAGCATGAAACGGTCTGAAAAATAGGAGGAGCATGAAGTGGTTTAGAAAAACATGAAGTGCTTAAAAAGGTGTGAAAAATATGTGGAGCTTCAAAAGTTGTCAAAAATATGAGGAGCATGAAACGGTCTGAAACATAGGAGGATCATGAAGCGGTGTTGAAAATCATGAATAACTTGAAAAGGTGTGAAAAATATGAAGAGCTTTAAAAGGTGTGAAAAATATGAGGAGCTTCACAAGTTGTCAAAAATATGAGGAGCATGAAACGGTCTGAAAAATAGGAGGAACATTAAGTGGTGTTGAGAAACATGAAGAGCCTGAAATGGTGTGAAAAATATGAAGAGCTTCAACAGGTGTCAAAAATATGAGGAGCATGAAACGTTCTGAAAAACAGGAGGAGCATGAAACGGTATTCAAAACATGAAGAGCTTCAAAAGGTGTCAAAAATATCATGAGAGAGAAACGGTGTTCAAAAACGTGAAGAGCCTTAAAAGGTGTGAAAAATACGAAGAGATTCAAAAGGTGTCAAAAATATGAGGAGCATGAAACGGTCTGAAAAATAGGAGGAGCATGAAGTGGTGTTGAAATACATGAAGAGCCAGAAAATGTGTGAAAAATAGGAAGCGCTTCAAAACGTGTCAAAAATATGAGGAGTATGAAAAGGTCTGAAAAATAGGAGGAGCATGAAGCGGTGATGAAAAACATGAAAAGCCTCAAAAGGTGTGAAAAATATGAAGAGCTTCAAAACGTATCAAATATATGAGGAGCATGAAAAGGTCTGAAAAATAGGAGGAGCATGAAGCGGTGTTGAAAAACATTTAGAGACTGAAAACGTGTGTAAAATAAGAAGAATTTCAAAAGGTGTGAAAAATATGAAGAGATTCAAAGGTGTCAAAAATATGAGGAGCATGAAACGGTCTGAAAAATAGGAGGAGCATGAAGTGGTGTTGAAATACATGAAGAGCCAGAAAATGTGTGAAAAATAGGAAGCGCTTCAAAACGTGTCAAAAATATGAGAAGCATGAAACGGTCTGAAATATAGGAGGAGCATGAAGCGGTGTTGAAAAAAATGAAGAGCCTGAAATGGTGTGAAAAATGTCAAGAGCTTCAAAAGGTGTGAAAAATATGAAGAGCTTCAAAAGGTGTGAAAAATATGAGGAGCTTCAAAAGGTGACAAAAAAATGAAGAGCATGAAACGGTCTGAAAAATAGGAGGAGCATGAAGCGGTGTTCAAAAACATGAAGAGCCTGAAAAGGTGTGAAAAATATGAAGAGCTTCAAAAGGTGTGAAAAATATGAAGAGCTTCAAAAGGTGTCAAAAATGAGATGAGCATGAAACGGTCTGAAAATAGGAGGAGCATGAAACGGTGTTCAAAACTTGAAGAGCCTTAAAAGGTGTGAAAAATATGAAGAGCTTCAAAAGTTTTCAAAAATATGAGGAGCATGAAACGGTCTGAAAAATAGGAGGAGCATGAAGCGGTGTTGAAAAACATGAAGAGCCTGAAAAGATGTGAAAATTATGAAGAGCTTCAAAATGTGTCAAAAATATGAGGAGCATGAAACGGTCTGAAAAACAGGAGAAGCATGAAGCGTTGTTGAAAAACATGAGGAGCCTGAAAACGTGTGAAAAATATGAAGAGCTTCAAAAATATGAAAAATATGAAGAGATTCAAAAGATGTGAAAAATATGAAGAGTTTCAAAAGATGTCAAAAATGAGATGAGCATGAAACGGTCTGAAGAAAAGGAGGAGCATGAAGCGGAGTTCACAAAAATGAACAGCCTGAAAGGTGGAAAATATATGAAGAGCTTCAAAAGGTGTCAAAAATTTGAGGAGCATGAAACAGTCTGAAAAATAGGAGGAGCATGAATTGGTTTTGAAAAACATGAAGAGCCTGAAAACATGCGAAATATATGAAGCGCTTCAAAAGGTGTGAAATACAGGAGGAGCATGAAACAGTTGAAAAATAGAAGGAGCATGAAGCGGTGTTCAAAAACACGAAGAGCATGAAAGTTGTGAAAAATATGCAGAGCTTCAAAAGGTGTCAAAAATGAGATGAGCATGAAACGGTCTGAAAAAGAGGTGGAGCAAGAAGTGGTGTTGAAAAACATGAAGAGCCTCAAAAGGTGTGAAATACTTGAGGAGCATGAATCGGTCTGAAAAATAGGAGGAGCATGAAGCGGTGTTGAAAAACATGAAGAGCCTGAAAAGGTGTGAAATATATGAAGAGATTCAAAAGCTGTCAAAAATATGAGGAGCACGTAACGGTTTGGAAAATAGGAAGAGCATGAAGTGGTGTTGAAAAACATGAAGAGCCTGAAAAGATGTGAAAAATATGAAGAGCTTCAAAAAGTGTCCACATTATGAGGAGCATGAAACTGTCTGAGAAATAGGAGGAGCATGAAGTGGTGCTGAAAAACATGAAGAGCCTAAAAGGTGTGAAAAATATGAAAAGCTTCAAAAGATGTCATAAATATGAGGAGCATGAAACGGTATGAAAAATTGGATGATCATGAAGCAGTATTGAAAAACATGAAGAGCCTGAAAAGTTGTGAAAAATATGAAGAGCTTCAAAAGTTGTCAAAAATGTGAGGAGCATGAAACGGTCTGAAAAATAGGAGGAGCATGAAACCGTGTCAAAAACATGAAGAGCCTGAAAAGGTGTGAAAAATGAAGAGCTTCAAAAGGTGTGAAATACATGAGAAGCATGAAACGGTCTGAAAAATAGGAGGAGCATGAAGCGGTGTTTAAAAATATGAAGAGCCTGAAAAGGTGTGAAAAATATGAAGAGCTTCAAAAGGTGTCAAAACTATGAGGAGTATGAAACGGTCTGAAAAATAGGAGCAGCATGAAACGGTGTTGAAAAACATGAAGAGCCTCAAAAGGTGTGAAAAATATGAAGAGCTCAAAAGGTGTCAAAAATATGAAGAGCTTCAAAAAGTGTGAAAAATGAGATGAGCATGAAATGGTCTGAAAAAGGAGGAGCATGAAGTGGTGTTGAAAAACATGAAGAGCCTGAAAAGTTGTGAAAAATATGAAGAGATTCAGAAGATGTCAAAAATAGGAGGAACCTGAAACGGTGTTGAAAACCATGAAGAGAATGAAAATGTGTGAAAAATATGAAGAGCTTCAAAAAGTGTCAAAAATATGAGGAGCATGAAACGGTCTGAAATATAGGAGGAGCATGAAGCGGTGTTGAAAAACATGAAGAGCCTGAAAAGGTGTGATATATGAAGAGATTCAAATGGTGTCAAAAATATGAGGAGCATGAAATGGTCTGGAAAATAGGAGTAGCATGAAATGGTGTTCAAAACCATGAAGAGCCTGGAAAGTTATGAAAAATATGAAGAGCTTCAAAAGGTGTCAAAAATATGAGGAGCATGAAACGGTCTGAAAAATAGGAGGAGCATGAAGTGGTTTAGAAAAACATGAAGTGCTTAAAAAGGTGTGAAAAATATGTGGAGCTTCAAAAGTTGTCAAAAATATGAGGAGCATGAAACGGTCTGAAACATAGGAGGATCATGAAGCGGTGTTGAAAATCATGAATAACTTGAAAAGGTGTGAAAAATATGAAGAGCTTTAAAAGGTGTGAAAAATATGAGGAGCTTCACAAGTTGTCAAAAATATGAGGAGCATGAAACGGTCTGAAAAATAGGAGGAACATTAAGTGGTGTTGAGAAACATGAAGAGCCTGAAATGGTGTGAAAAATATGAAGAGCTTCAACAGGTGTCAAAAATATGAGGAGCATGAAACGTTCTGAAAAACAGGAGGAGCATGAAACGGTATTCAAAACATGAAGAGCTTCAAAAGGTGTCAAAAATATCATGAGAGAGAAACGGTGTTCAAAAACGTGAAGAGCCTTAAAAGGTGTGAAAAATACGAAGAGATTCAAAAGGTGTCAAAAATATGAGGAGCATGAAACGGTCTGAAAAATAGGAGGAGCATGAAGTGGTGTTGAAATACATGAAGAGCCAGAAAATGTGTGAAAAATAGGAAGCGCTTCAAAACGTGTCAAAAATATGAGGAGTATGAAAAGGTCTGAAAAATAGGAGGAGCATGAAGCGGTGATGAAAAACATGAAAAGCCTCAAAAGGTGTGAAAAATATGAAGAGCTTCAAAACGTATCAAATATATGAGGAGCATGAAAAGGTCTGAAAAATAGGAGGAGCATGAAGCGGTGTTGAAAAACATTTAGAGACTGAAAACGTGTGTAAAATAAGAAGAATTTCAAAAGGTGTGAAAAATATGAAGAGATTCAAAGGTGTCAAAAATATGAGGAGCATGAAACGGTCTGAAAAATAGGAGGAGCATGAAGTGGTGTTGAAATACATGAAGAGCCAGAAAATGTGTGAAAAATAGGAAGCGCTTCAAAACGTGTCAAAAATATGAGAAGCATGAAACGGTCTGAAAAATAGGAGGAGCATGAAGCGGTGTTGAAAAAAATGAAGAGCCTGAAATGGTGTGAAAAATGTCAAGAGCTTCAAAAGGTGTGAAAAATATGAAGAGCTTCAAAAGGTGTGAAAAATATGAGGAGCTTCAAAAGGTGACAAAAAAATGAAGAGCATGAAACGGTCTGAAAAATAGGAGGAGCATGAAGCGGTGTTCAAAAACATGAAGAGCCTGAAAAGGTGTGAAAAATATGAAGAGCTTTAAAAGGTGTGAAAAATATGAAGAGCTTCAAAAGGTGTCAAAAATGAGATGAGCATGAAACGGTCTGAAAATAGGAGGAGCATGAAACGGTGTTCAAAACTTGAAGAGCCTTAAAAGGTGTGAAAAATATGAAGAGCTTCAAAAGTTTTCAAAAATATGAGGAGCATGAAACGGTCTGAAAAATAGGAGGAGCATGAAGCGGTGTTGAAAAACATGAAGAGCCTGAAAAGATGTGAAAAATATGAAGAGCTTCAAAATGTGTCAAAAATATGAGGAGCATGAAACGGTCTGAAAAACAGGAGAAGCATGAAGCGTTGTTGAAAAACATGAGGAGCCTGAAAACGTGTGAAAAATATGAAGAGCTTCAAAAATATGAAAAATATGAAGAGATTCAAAAGATGTGAAAAATATGAAGAGTTTCAAAAGATGTCAAAAATGAGATGAGCATGAAACGGTCTGAAGAAAAGGAGGAGCATGAAGCGGAGTTCACAAAAATGAACAGCCTGAAAAGGTGGAAAATATATGAAGAGCTTCAAAAGGTGTCAAAAATTTGAGGAGCATGAAACAGTCTGAAAAATAGGAGGAGCATGAATTGGTTTTGAAAAACATGAAGAGCCTGAAAACATGCGAAATATATGAAGCGCTTCAAAAGGTGTGAAATACAGGAGGAGCATGAAACAGTTGAAAAATAGAAGGAGCATGAAGCGGTGTTCAAAAACACGAAGAGCATGAAAGTTGTGAAAAATATGAAGAGCTTTAAAAGGTGTCAAAAATATGAGAAGCATGAAACGTTCTGAAAAATAGGAGGATCATGAAACGTTGTTCAAAAACATGAAGAGCTAGAAAAGGTGTGAAAAATATGAAGAGCCTCAAAACGTGTCAAAAATATGAGGAGTATGAAACGGTCTGGAAAATAGCAGGAGCATGAAGCGGTGTTGAAAAAGATGAAGAGCCTGAAAACGTGTGAAAAATATGAAGAGCTTCAAAATTATGAAAAATATGAAGAGCTTCAATAGGTGTGAAAAATGTGAAGAGATTCAAAATGTGTCAAAAATGACATGAGCATGAAACGGTCTGAAAAATACGAGGAGCATGAAGCGGTGTTGAAAATCATAAAGAGCCTGAAAAGGTGTTAAAAATATGAAGAGCCTCAAAAGGTGTGAAATACATGAGGATCATGAAACGGTCTGAAAAATAGGAGGAGCATGAAGTGGTGTTCAAAAACATGAAGAGCCTGAAAAGGTGTGAGAAATATGAAGAGCTTCAAAAGGTGTCAAAAATATGAGGAGCATGATACTGTCTGCAAAATAGGAGGAGCATGAAGTTGTGTTGAAAAACATGAAGAGCCTGAAAAAGTGTGAAAAATATGAAGAGCTTCAAAAGGTGTCAAATATATGAGGAGTATGAAACGATCTGAAAAATAGGAGGAGCATAAAGCGGTGTTCAAAAACATGAAGAGCCTGAAAAGGTGTGAAAAATATGAAGAGCTTCAAAAGGTATCAAAAATATGAGGAGCATGAAACGGTCTGCAAATAAGACGAGCATGAAGCGGTGTTAAAAACATGAAGAGCCTGAAAAGGTGTGAAAAATATGAAGAGCTTCAAAATGTGTCAAAAATATGACGAGCATGAAACCCTCTTAAAAATAGGAGGAGGATGAAGCGGTGTTGAAAACCATGAAAAGCCTGAAAAGGTGTGAAAAATATGAAGAGCTTCAAAAGGTGTAAAAAATATGAAGAGCTTCAAAATGTGTCAAAAATGAGATGAGCATGAAACGGTCTAAAAAATAGGAGGAGCATGAAGCGGTGTTCAAAAAAATGCAGAGAGTGAAAAATTGTGAAAAATATGAAGAGCTTCAAAAGGTATAAAAAATAGGAGGAGCGTGAAACGGGTTGAAAAATAGGAGGAGCATGAACCGGTGTTCAAAAACATAAAGAGCATGAAAAGGTGTGAAAAACATGAAGAGCTTCATAAGGTGTCAAAATTAGTTTAGAATGAAAGGGTCTGAAAAATAGGAGGAGCATGAAGTGGTGTTGAAAACATGAAGAGCCTGAAAAGGTGTGAAATATACGAAGAGCTTCAAAAGGTGTGAAAAATATGAAGTGCATCAAAAGGTGTCAAAAATGAGATGAGCATGAAACGGTCTGAAAAATAGGAGGACCATGAAGTGGTATTGAAAAACATGAAGAGCCTGAATACGTGTGAAAAATATGAAGAGCTTCAAAAATATGAAAAATATGAAGAGATTCAAAAGGTGTGAAAAACATGAAGAGCTTCAAAAGATGTCAAAAATGAGATGAGCATGAAACGGTCTGAAGAAAAGGAGGAGCATAAAGCGGAGTTCACAAAAATGAAGAGCCTGAAAAGGTGGAAAATATATGAAGAGCTTCAAAAGGTGTCAAAAATTTGAGGAGCATGAAACACTCTGAAAAATAAGAGGAGCATGAATTGGTTTTGAAAAACATGAAGAGACTGAAAACATGCGAAATATATGAAGCGCTTCAAAAGGTGTGAAATACATGAGGAGCATGAAAGAGTTGAAAAATAGGAGGAGCATGAAGCAGTGTCCAAAAACATGAAGAATCGGAAAAGGTGTGAAAAATATGAAGAGCTTCAAAAGGTGTGAAAATTATGAGGAGCATGAAACGGTCTGAATAATAGGAGGAGCATGAAACTGTGTTCAAAAACATGAAGAGCCTGAAAAGGTGAGAAAAATATGAAGAGCTTCAAAGGGTTGGAAATACATGGAGAGCATGAAACGGTCTGAAAAATAGGAGGAGCATGAAGCGGTGTTGAAAAACATGAAGAGTCTGAAAAGGTGTGAAAATTATGAAGAGCTTCAAAAGATTTCAAAAATATGAGGATCATGAAAAGTTCTGATGAATTGGAGGAACATGAAGCGGTGTTGAAAAACATGAAGAGCCTGAAATGGTGAGAAAAATATGAAGCGCTTCAAAAGGTGTCAAAAATATGAGGAGCATGAAACGGTCTGAAAAATAGGAGGAGCATGAAGGGGTGTTGAAGAACATGAAGAGCCTGAAAAGGTGTGAAAAATATGAAGAGCTTCAAAAGGTGTGAAAAATATTAAGAGCTTCAAAATGTGTGGAATACATGAGGAGCATGAAACGGTCTGAAAAATAGGAGGAGCGTGAAGCGGTGTTCAAAAACATGAAGAACCGGAAAAAGTGTGAAATATATGAAGAGATTCAAAAGGTTTCAAAAATATGAGGAGCATGAAACGCTCAGAAAAGTAGAAGGATCATGAAGCGGTGTTGAAAAACATGAAAAGCCTGAAAAGGTGTGAAAAATATGAAGAGCTTCAAAAGGTGTCAAAAATATGAGGAGCATGAAACGGTCTGAAAAATAGGAGGAGCAAGAAATCGTGTTCAAAAACATGAGGAGCCTGAAAACGTGTGAAAAATATAAAGAGCTTCAAAATGTGTGAAATACATGAGGAGCATGAAACGGTCTGAAATAAAGGAGGAGCATGAAACGGTCTGAAAAATAGGAGGGGCATGAAACGTTGTTCAAAAACATGAAGAGCCTAAAAAGGTGTGAAAAATATGAAGAGCTTCAAAAGGTGTGAAAAATATGAGGAGCTTCACAAGTTGTCAAAAATATGAGGAGAATGAAACGGTCTTAAAAAACGTAGGAGCATGAAGCGGTGTTCAAAAACATGAAGAGTCTGAAAAGGTATGAAATATATGAAGAGCTTCAAAAGCTGTCAAAAATATGAGGAACATGAAACGGTCTGAAAAATAGGAGGAGCATGAAGCGGTGTTCAAAAACATGAAGAGCCTGAAAAGATGTGAAAAATTTGAAGAGCTTCAAAATGTGGGAAATACATGAGGAGCATGAAACGGTCTGAAAAAAAGGAGGAGAATGAAGCGGTGTTCAAAAACTTGAAGAGTCTGAAAAGGTGTGAAACATATGAAGAGCTTTAAAGGTGTGAAAAATATGAGGAGCATGAAACAGTCTGAAAAATAGGAGGAGCATGACACGGTGTTGAAAAACATGAAGAGCATGAAAAGGTGTGAAAAATATGAAGAGATTCAAAAGCTGTCAAAAATATGAGGAGCCTGAAACGGTCTGCAAAATAGAAGGAGCATGAAGTGGGGTTGAAAAGGATGAAGAGCCTGAAAAGGTGTGAAAAATATGAAGAGCTTCAAAAGGTGTCAAAAATATCAGGAGCATGAAATGATCTGAAAAATAGGAGGAACATGAAACGGTCTAAAAAATAGGAGAGGCATGAAGTGGTGTTGAAAGACATGAAGAGCCTGAAAAGGTGTGAAAAATATGAAGAGCTTCAAAATGTGTCAAAAATATGAGGAGCATGAAACGATCTGAAATATAGGAGGATCATGAAGCCATGTTGAAAAAAATGAAGAGCCTGAAAATGTGTGAAAAATATGAAGAGCTTCAAAAGGTGTCAAATATATGAGGAGCATGAAACGGTCTGAAATATAGGAGGAGCATGAAGCGGTGTTGAAAAACCTGAAGAGATTGAAAACGTGTGAAATATATGAAGAGCTTGAAAAGGTGTGAAAAATATGAAGAGCTTCAAAAGGTGTCAAAAATATGAGGAGCATGAAACGGTCTGAAAAATAGGAGGAGCATGAAGCGGTGTTGAAAAACAAGAAAAACCTGAAAAGCTGTGAAAAATATGAAGAGCTTCAAAACGTGTCAAAATTATGAGGAGCTTGAAACAGTCTGAAAAATTGCAGGAGCATGAAGCGGTGTTGAAAAACATGAAGAGCCTGAAAAGCTGTGAAAAATATGAAGAGCTTCAAAACGAGTCAAAAATATGAGGAGCAGTAAACGGTCTGAAAAATAGGAGGATCATCAAGCGGTGTTGAAAAACATGAAGAGCCTGAAAGGGTATGAAAAATATGAAGAGCTTCAAAATGTGTCAAAAATATGAGGAGCATGAATCCATCTGAAAAATAGGAAGAGCATGAAACGGTATTCAAAAACATGAAGAGGCTGAAAAGGTGTGAAAGATATGAAGAGCTTCAAAATGTGTGAAATACATGAGGAGCATGAAACGGTCTGAAAAATAGGAGGAGCATGAAGCGGTGTTGTAAAACATGAAGAGCCTGAAAAAGTGTGAAAAATATGAAGAGGTTCAAAAGGTGCCAAAAATATGAGGAGCATGAAACGGTCTGAAAATAGGAGGAGCATGAAGTGGTGTTGAAGTTCATGAAGATCCTGAAAGGCTGTGTAAAATACGAAGAGCTTCAAAAGTTGTGAAATACATGAGGATCATGAAAAGCTCTGAAAAATAGGAGGAGCATGAAGCGGTGTTCAAAAATATGAAGAGCCTGAAAATTTGTGAAAAATATGAAGAGCTTCAAAAGGTGTCAAAAATATGAGGAGCATGAAACGGTCTGAAAAATAGGAGGAGCATGAAGCGGTGGTCAAAAACATAAAGAGCCTTAAAGTTGTGAAATATATGAAGAGCTTCAAAAGGTGAGAAATATATGAGGATCATGAAACTGTCTTAAAAATAGGAAGAGCTTGAAGCTGTGTTCAAAAACATGAAGAGCCTGAAAAGGTGTGAAAAATATGAAGAGCTTCAAAAGGTGTGAAATACATGAGAAGCATGAAACGGTCTGAAAAACAGGACGATCATGAAGCGGTGTGGAAAAATATGAAGAGCCTGAAAAGTTGTGAAAAATATGAAGAGCTTCAAAAGGTGTGAAAAATATGAAGAGCTTCCAGAGGTGTCAAAAATGAGATGAGCGTGAAACGGTCTGAAAAATAGGAGGAGCATGAAGTGGTGTTGAAAAACATGAAGTGCCTGAAATGGTGTGAAATATATGAAGAGCTTCAAAAAGTGTGAAATATATGAAGAGCTTCAAATGGTGAGAAATATATGAGGAGCATGAAACGGACTGAAAAATAGGAGGAGCATGAAGTGGTGTTGAAAAACATGAAGTGCCTGAAATGGTGTGAAATATATGAAGAGCTTCAAAAGGTGTGAAATATATGAAGAACTTCAAATGGTGAGAAATATATGAGGAGCATGAAACGGTCTGAAAAATAGGAGGATCAAGAAGCAGTGTTCAAAAACATGAAGAGCCTGAAAAGCTGTGAAAAATATGAAGAGCCTCAAGCTGTGAAATACTTGAGGAGCATGAAACGTTCTGAAAAATATGACGAGCATGAAACCATGTTCAAAAATATGAAGAGTCTGAAAAGGTCTAAAAAATATGAAGAGCTTCAAAAGATGTGAAATACATGAGGAGCATGAAACGGTCTGAAAAATAGGAGGATCATGAAGCGGTGTTGAAAAATATGAAGAGCCTGAAAACGTGTGAAAAATATGAAGAGCTGCAAAAAGTGTCAAGAATGAGATGAGCATGAAATGGTCTGAAAAATAGGAGGAGCATGAAGTGGTGTAGAAAAACATGAAGAGCCTGAAAATTTGTAAAAAATATGAAGAGCTTCAAAAGGTGTGAAAAATATGAAGAGCTTCAAAAGGTGTGAAATATATGAGGAGCATGAAACGGTCTGAAAAATAGGAGGAGCATGAAGCGGTGTTCAAAAAAATGAAGAGCCTGAAATGGTGTGAAAAATACGAAGAGCTTCAAAAAGTGGCAAAAAGATGAAGAGCTTCAAAAGATGTGAAATACATGAGGAGCATGAAATGCTCTGAAAAACATGAGGAGCATGAAGCGGTGTTCAAAAACATGAAGAGCTTGAAAAGGTGTGAAAAATCTGAAGACCTTCAAAAGGTGTCAAATATATGAGGAGCATGAAACGGTCTGAAAAATAGGAAGAGCAGGAAGCGGTGTTCAAAAACATGAAGAGCCTGAAAAGGTGTGAAATATATGAAGAGCTTCAAAAGGTGTCAAAAATAAGAGGAGCATGAAACAGTCTGAAAAGTATGAGGAGCATGAAGCGGTGTAGAAAAAGATGAAGAGCCTGAAAAGGTGTGAAAAATATGAACAGCTTCAAAAGGTGTGAAAAATATGAAGACATTCAAAGGTGTCAAAATTATGAGGAGCAAGAAACGGTCTGAAAATAGGAGGAGCATGAAACGGTGTTGAAAAACATGAAGAGCCTGAAAAGGTGTGAAAAATATGAAGAGCTACAAAAGGTGTCAAAAATATGAGGAGCATGAAACGGTCTGAAAAATAGGAGGATCATGAAGTGGTGTTGAAAAACATGAAGAGCTTGAAAAGGTGTGAAAAATATGAAGAGCTTCAAAAGGTGTCAAAAATATGAGGAGCATGAAACAGTCTGAAAAATATGAGGAGCATGAAACGGTGTTCAAAAACATGAAGAGCCTGAAAAGGTCTGAAAAATATGAAGAGCTTCAAAAGGTGTGAAATACATGAGAAGCATGAAACGGTCTGAAAAATAGGAGGAGCATGAAGCGGTGTTGAAAAACATGAAGAGCCTGAAAACGTGTGAAAAATATGAAGAGCTTCAAAAGGTGTGAAAAATATGAGGAGCATGAAACGGTCTGAAAAATAGGAGGAGCATGAACCCGTGTTGAAAAACATGAAGAGCCTGGAAGGGTGTAAAAATTATGAAGAGCTTCAAAAGGTGTCAAAAATATAAGGAACATGAAACCGTCTGAAAAATAGGAGGAGCATGAAGTGGTGTTGAAAATAATGAATAACCTGAAAAGGTGTGTAAAATATGAAGAGCCGCAAAATGTGTGAAATACATGAGGAGCATGAAACGGTCTGAAAAATAGGAGGAGCATGAAGAGGTGTTCAAAAATATGAAGAGCCTGAAAATTTGTGAAAACTATGAAGCGCTTCAGAAGGTGTCAAAAATGAGATGAGCATGAAACGGTCTGAAAAATAGGAGGAGTATGAAGTGGTGTTGAAAAACATTGAGAGCCTGAAAATGTGTGAAATATATGACAAGCTTCAAAAGATTTCAGAAATGAGAGGAGCATGAAACGGTCTGAAAAATAGGAGAAGCATGAAGGGGTGTTGAAAAACGTGAAGAGCCTGTAAAGGTGTGAAAAATATGAATAGTTTCAAAAGATGTGAAAAATATGAAGAACTTCAAAAGCTGTCAAAAATGAGATGAGCATGAAATGGTCTGAGAAATAGGAGAAGCATGAAGTGGTGTTGAAAAACATGAAGAACCTGAAAAGGTGTGAAAAATATGAAGAGCTTCAAAAGGTGTGAAAAATATGAGGAGCATGAAACGGTCTGAAAAATAGGAGGAGCATGAAGCCGTGTTGAAAAACATGAAGAGCCTGAAAGGGTGTAACAAATATGAAGAGCTTCAGAAGGTGTCAAAAATGAGATGAGCATGAAACGGTCTGAAAAATAGGAGGAGCATGAAGTGGTGTTGAAAAACATGAAGAGCCTGAAAAAGTGTGAAATATATGAAGAGCTTCAAAAGGTGTGAGGTACATGAGGAGAATGAAACCGTCTGAAAAATAGGAGGAGCATGAAGCGGTGTTCCAATACATGAAGAGCCTGAAAACGTGTGAAATATATGAAGAGATTCAAAAGGTGTCAAATATATGAGGAGCATGAAACGGTCTGAAAAAAATGAGGAGCAGGAAACCGTGTTCAAAAGTATGAAGAGCCTGAAAAAGTGTGAAAAATTTGAAGTGCTTCAAAAGGTGTGAAAATTAGGAGGGTCATGAAGCGGTGTTCCAAAACATGAAGAGCCTGAAAATGTGTGTAAAATATGAAGAGCTTCAAAAGGTGTGAAAAATATGAAGAGCTTCAAAAGGTGTGAAAAATATGAAGAGCTTCAAAAGGTGTCAAAAATGAGATGAGCATGAAACGGTCTGAAAAATAGGTGGAGCATGAAGTGGTGTTGAAAAACATGAAGAGCCTGAAAAGGTGTGAAATATATGAAGAGATTCAAAAGGTGTCAAAAATATGAGGAGGATGTAACGGTTTGGAAAATAGGACGAGCATGAAGTGGTGTTGAAAAACATGAAGAGACTGAAAAGATGTGAAAAATATGAAGAGCTTCAAAAGGTGTCCACAATATGAGGAGCAAGAAACTGTCTGAGAAATAGGAGGAGCATGAAGTGGTGCTGAAAAACATGAAGAGCCTAAAAGGTGTGAAAAATAAGAAAAGCTTCAAAAGATGTCACAAATATGAGGAGCATGAAACGGTCTCAAAAATTGGAGGATCATGAAGCGGTGTTGAAAAACATGAAGAGTCTGAAAAGTTGTGAAAAATATGAAGAGCTTCAAAAGCTGTGAAATACATGTGGAGCATGAAACGGTCTGAAAAATAGGAGGAGCATGAAAAGGTGTTCAAAAACATGAAAGCCTGAAAAGGTGAGAAAAATATGAAGAGCTTCAAAAGGTGTTAAATACATGAGGAGCATGAAACGGTCTGAAAATTAGGAGGAGCATGAAGCGGTGTTCAAAAATATGAAGAGCCTGAAAACGTGTGAAAAATATGAAAAGGTTCAAAATGTGTCAAAAATATGAGGAGCATGAAACGGTCTGAAAAATAGGAGGACCATGAAACGGTCTTAAAACATAAAGAACCTGAAAAGGTGTGAAAAATATGAAGAGCTTTTAAAGGTGTCAAAAATATGAGGAGCATGAAACGGTCTGAAAAAGAGGAGGAGCATGAAACCGTGTTCAAAAACATGAAGAGCCTGAAAAGGTGTGAAAAATATGAACAGCTTCAAAAGGTGTGAAAAATATGAAGAGCTTCAAAAGGTGTCAAAAATGAGATGAGCATGAAACGGTCTGAAAAATCGGAGGAGCATGAAGTGGGGTTGAAAATCATGAAGAGCCTGAAAAGGTGTGTAAAATATGAAGAGCTTCAAAAGGAGTGAAAGTCTTGAGGAGCATGAAACCGTCTGAATTATAGGAGGAGCATGAAACGGTGTTGAAAAACATGAAGAGCCTCAAAAGGTGTGAAAGATATGAAGAGCTCAAAAGGTGTCAAAAATATGAAGAGCTTCAAAAAGTGTGACAAATGAGATGAGCATGAAATGGTCTGAAAAAGGAGGAGCATGAAGTGGTGTTGAAAAACATGAAGAGCCTGAAAAGGTGTAAAATATATGAAGAGATTCAAAAGGTGTCAAAAATATGAGGAGCTTGAAACGGTCTGAAAAATTGGAGATTCATGAAGCGGTGTTGAAAAACTTGAAGAGCCTGAAAAGTTGTGAAAAATATGAAGAGCTTCAAAGGTGTGAAAAATATGAAGAGGTTCAAAAGGTGTCAAAATATGAGGAGCATGAAACGGTCTGAAAAATAGGAGAGGCATGAATTTGTGTTGAAAAACATGAAGAGCCTGAAAAGTTGTGAAAAATATGAAGAGCTTCAAAGGTGTCAAAAATGGGAGGAGCATGAAACGGTGTGAAAAATAGGAGGAGCATGAAATCGTGTTCAAAAACATGAAGAGCCTGAAAAGGTGTGAATAATATGAAGAGGTTCAAAAGGTGTGAAAAATATGAGGAGCATGATACGGTGTGAAAAATAGGAGGAGCATGAAGCGGTGTTCAAAACATGAAGAGCCTGAAAAGGTGTGAAAATATGAAGAGCTTCAAAAGGTGTGAAATACATGAGGAGCATGAAACTGTCTGAAAAATAGGAGGAGCATGAAAAGGTTTTCAAGAACTTGAAGAGCCTGAAAAGGTGTGAAAAATATAAAGAGCATCAAAAGGTGTGAAATACATGCGGAGCATTAAACGGTCTGAAAAATAAGAGGAGCATGAAGTGGTGTTGAAAAACATGAACAGCCTGAAAAGTTGTGAAATAAATGAAGAGCTTCAAAAGTTGTGAAAAATATGAAGAGCTTCTAAAGGTGTCAAAAATATGAGGAGCATGAAACGGTCTGAAAAATAGGAGGAGCATGAAAAGGTGTTCAAGAACATGAAGAGCCTGAACAGATGTGAAAAATATAAAGAGCTTCAAAAGCTGTGAAATACATGCGGAGCATGAAATGGTCTGAAAAATAGGAGGAGCATGAAGTGGTGTTGAAAAACATGAAGAGCCTGAAAAGGTGTAAAATATATGAAGAGATTCAAAAGGTGTCAAAAATGAGATGAGCATGAAACGGTCTGAAAAATCGGAGGAGCATGAAGTGGGGTTGAAAATCATGAAGAGCCTGAAAAGGTGTGTAAAATATGAAGAGCTTCAAAAGGAGTGAAATACATGAGGAGCCTGAAACCGTCTGAATTATAGGAGGAGCATGAAACGGTGTTCAAAAACATGAATAGCCTGAAAAGGTGTGAAAAATATGAAGAGCTACAAAAGGTGTGAAAAATATGAAGAGCTTCAAAAGGTGTGAAAAATAAGAAAAGCTTCAAAAGATGTCACAAATATGAGGAGCAGGAAACGGTCTGAAAAATTGGAGGATCATGAAGCGGTGTTGAAAAACATGAAGAGTCTGAAAAGTTGTGAAAAATATGAAGAGCTTCAAAAGGTGTCAAAAATGTGAGGAGCATGAAACGGTCTGAAAAATAGGAGGAGCTTGAAACCGTTTCAAAAACATGAAGAGCCTGGAAAGGTGTGAAAAATGAAGAGCTTCAAAAGGTGTGAACTACATGAGGAGCATGAAACGGTCTGAAAAATAGGAGGAGCATGAAGCGGTGTTTAAAAACATGAAGAGCCTGAAAATGTGTGTAAAATATGAAGAGCTTCAAAAGGTGTCAAAAATTAGATTAGCATGAAACGGTCTGAAAAAAAGGAGGAGCATGAAGTGGTGTTGAAAAACATGAAGAGCCTGAAAAAGTGTAAAATATATGAAGAGCTTCAAAAGGTGTTAAAAATAGAGGAGCATGAAGCGGTGTTCAAAAACATGAAGAGCCTGAAAATGTGTGTAAACTATGAAGAGCTTCAAAACGTGTCAAAAATATGAGGAGCATGAAACGGTCTGAAATATAGGTGGATCAAGAAGCGGTGTTGAAAAACATGAAGAGCGTGAAAACGTGTGAAAAATATGAAGAGGCTCAAAAGGTGTGAAAAATATGAAGAGCTTAAGATGGTGTCAAAAATGAGATGAGCATGAAACGGTCTGAAAAATAAGAGCAGCATGAAACGGTGTTCAAAAACATGAAGAGCCTGAAAAGGTGTGAAAAATATAAAGAGCTTCAAAAGCTGTGAAATACATGCGGAGCATGAAACGGTCTGAAAAATAGGAGGAGCATGAAAAGCTGTTCAAAAACATGACAGCCTAAAAGGTGAGAAAAATATGAAGAGCTTCAAAAGGTGTTAAATACATGAGGAGCATGAAACGGTCTGAAAAATAGGAAGAGCATGAAGCGGTGTTGAAAAACATGAAGAGACTTAAAATGTGTGAAATATATGAAGAGCTTCAAAAAGTGTGAAAAATATGAAGAGCTTCAAAAGGTGTGAAATACATGAGGAGCATGAAACGGTCTGAAAAATAGGAGGAGCCTAAAGCGGTGTTGAAAAACATGAAGAACCTGAAAAGGTGTGAAAAATATGAAGAGCTTCAAAAGGTGTGAAAAATATGAGGAGCATGAAACGGTCTGAAAAATAGGAGGAGCATGAAGCCGTGTTGAAAAACATGAAGAGTCTGAAAAGTTGTGAAAAATATGAAGAGCTTCAAAAGGTGTGAAAAATATGAAGAGCTTCCTGAGGTGTCAAAAATGAGATGAGCATGAAACGGTCTGAAAAATAGGAGGATCAAGAATCGGTGTTGAAAAACATGAAGAGCCTGAAAAGGTGTGAAATATATGAAGAGCTTCAAAACGTGTCAAAAATAAGAGGAGCATGAAACTCTCTGAAAAATAGGAGGAGTATGATGCGGTGTTGAAAAATATGAAGAGCTTCAAAAGCTGTCAAAAATGAGATGACCATGAAACGGTCTGAGAAATAGAAGGAACATGAAGTTCTTTTCGAAAAAATGAAGAACCTGAAAAGGTGTGAAGTATATGAAGATTTCAAAAGGTGTCAAAAATATGAGGAGCATGAAACGGTCTGAAAAATAGGAGCAGCATGAAGTCATGTTGAAAAACATGAAGAGCTTGAAAATGTGAGAAAAATACGAAGAGCTTCAAAAGGTGTCACAAATATGAGGAGCATGAAACGGTCTGAAATATATGAGGATCATGAAGCGGTGTTCAAAAACATGAAGAGCCTGAAAACGTGTGAAAAATTTGAAGATCTTCAAAAATGTGAAAAATATGAAGAGCTTCAAAAGGTGTGAAATATATGAAGATCTTCAAAAGGTGTCAAAAATTAGATGAGCATGAAACGGTGTGAAAAATAGGAGGAGCATGAAGTGGTGTTCAAAAATTTGAAGAGCCTGAAAAGGTGTGAAATATATGAAGAGTTTCAAAAGGTGTCAAATATATGAGGAGCAAAAACGGTCTGAAAATAGGAGCAGCATGAAGTGGTGTTGAAAATCATGACGAGCCTTAAAAGGTGCGTAAAATATGAAGAGCTTCAAAATGTGTGAAATACATGAGGAGCATGAAACGGTCTGAAAAATAGGAGGAGCATGAAGCGGTGTTCAAAAATATGAAGAGCCTGAAAAGGTGTGAAAAATACGAAGAGCTTCAAAAGGTGTGAAAAATATGAAGAGCTTCAAAAGGTGTCAAAAATATGAGGAGCATGAAGCGGTGTTGAAAAACATGAAGAGCCTGAAAAGGTGTGAAAAATACGAAGAGCTTCAAAAGGTGTGAAAAATATGAAGAGCTTCAAAAGGTCTCAAAAATATGAGGAGCATGAAACAGTCTGAAAAATAGGAGAAGCATGAAACGGTGTTCAAAAACATGAAGAGCCTGAAAAGCTGTGAAAAATATGAAGAGCTTCTAAAGGTGTGAAATACATGAGGAGCATGAAACGGTATGAAAAATATGAGGAGCATGAAGCAGTGTTCAAAAACATGAAGAGCCTGAAAAGGTGTGAAAAATATGAAGAGCTTCAAAAGGTTGGAAATACATGCGGAGCATGAAACGGTCTGGAAAATAGGACAAGCATGAAGCGGTGTGGAAAAACATGAAGAGCCTGAAAACTTGTGAAAAATATGAAGAGCTTAAAAGCTGTGAGAAATATGAAGAGCTTCAAAAGTTGTCAAAAATATGAGGAGCATGAAACGGTCTGAAAAATATGAGGAGCATGAAATGATCTGAAAACAGGAGGATGATGAAGCTGTGTGGAAAAACATGAAGAGCCTGAAAACGTGTGAAAAATATGAAGAGCTTAAAAGCTGTGAAAAATATGAAAAGCTTCAAAAGTTGTCAAAAATATGAGGAGCATGAACTGTCTGAAAAATAGGAGGAGCATGAAGCGGTTTTGAAAAACATGAAGAGCCTGAAAAGGTGTGAAAAATATGAAGAGCTTCAAAAGGTGTCAAATATATCAGGAGCATGAAACGGTCTGAAAAATAGGAGGAGCAAGAAGCGGTGTTCAAAAACATGAAGAGCCTGAAAAGGTGTGAAAAATATAAAGAGCTTCAAAAGCTGTGAAATACATGCGGAGCATGAAACGGTCTGAAAAATAGGAGGGGCATGAAAAGGTGTTCAAAAACATGAAAGCCTGAAAAGGTGAGAAAAATATGAAGAGCTTCAAAAGATGTTAAATACATGAGGAGCATGAAACGGTCTGAAAAATAGGAGGAGCATGAAGCGGTGTTCAAAAATATGAAGAGCCTGAAAATTTGTGAAAACTATGAAGAGCTTCAGAAGGTGTCAAAAATTAGATGAGCATGAAACGGTCTGAAAAATAGGAGGAGCATGAAGTGGTGTTGAAAAACATTAAGAGCCTGAAAATGTGTGAAATATATGAAGAGCTTCAAAAGATTTCAGAAATGAGAGGAGCATGAAACGGTCTGAAAAATAGGAGGAGCATGAAGCGGTGTTGAAAAACATGAGGAGCCTGAAAAGGTGTGAAACATATGAAGAGCTTCAAAAGTTGTGAAAAATATGAAGAGCTTCAAATGCTGTCAAAAATGAGATGATCATGAAACGGTCTGAGAAATAGGAGAAGCATGAAGTGGTGTTGAAAAACATGAAGAGCCTGAAAAAGTGTGAAATATATGAAGAGCTTCAAAAGGTGTGAAAAATATGAAGAGCTTCAAAAGGTGTCAAAAATATGAGGAACATGAAACGGTCTGAAAAATAGGAGGAGCATTGTAGCATTGTTCAAAAACTTGAAGAGCCTGAAATGGTGTGAAAAATATGAAGAGCTTCAAAAGGTGTCAAAAATATGAGGAGCATGAAACGGTCTGAAAAATAGGAGGAGCATGAAACGGTCTGAAAAATAGGAGGAGCATGAAGCCGTGTTGAAAAACATGAAGAGCCTGAAAAGGTGTGAAAAATAAAGAGCTTCAAAAGGTGTCAAAAATATGTGGAGCATATAACGGTTTGAAAAATAGGAGGAGCATGAAGCGGTGTTCAAAAACATGAAGATCCTGAAAAGGTGTGAAAAATACGAAGAGCTTCAAAAGATGTGAAATACATGAGGAGCATGAAACTGTCTGAAAAATAGGAGGAGCATGAAGCGCTGTTCAAAAAAATGAAGAGCTTGAAAAGGTGTAAAAAATATGAAGAGCTACAAAAGGTGTGAAATATATGAGGAGCATGAAACGGTGTATAAAATAGGAGGAGCATGAAGCGGTGTTCAAAAACATGAAGAGCCTGAAAAGGTGTGAAAAATATGAAGAGCTTCAAAAGATGTGAAATACATTAGGAGCATGAAACTGTCTGAAAAATAGGAGGAGCATGAGACGGTGTTGAAAAACGTGAAGAGCCTTAAAAGGTGTGAAAAATATGAAGAGCTTCAAAAGGTGTGAAAAATATGAGGAGCATGAAACGGTCTGAAAAAGAGAAGGAGCATGAAGCATTGATGAAAAACATGAGGAGCCTGAAAACGTGTGAAAAATATGAAGAGCTTCAAAAGGTGTGAAATACATGAGGAGCATGAAACGGTCTGAAAAATAGGAGGATCATGAAGCGGTGTTGAAAAATATGAAGAGCCTGAAAAGGTGTGAAAAATATGAAGAGCTTCAAAAGCTTTCAAAAATATGAGGAGCATGAAACGGTCTGAAAAATATGAGCAGCATGAAGTGGTGTTGAAAAACATGAAGAGCCTGAAAAGTTGTGAAAAACATGAAGAGCTTCAAAAGTTGTGAAAAATAGGAGGAGCATGAAGCGGTGTTGAAAAACATGAAGAGCCTGAAAAGGTGTGAAAAATACGAAGAGCTTCAAAAGGTGTGAAAAATATTAAGAGCTTCAAAAGGTGTCAAAAATATGAGGAGCATGAAAAGGTCTGAAAAATAGGAGGAGCATGAAGTGGTGTTGAAAAACATGAAGAGCCTGAAAAGATGTGAAAAATATGAAGAGCTTCAAAATGTGTCAAAAATATGAGGAGCATGAAACGGTCTGAAAAACAGGAGAAGCATGAAGCGGTGTTGAAAAACATGAGGAGCCTGAAAACGTGTGAAAAATATGAAGAGCTTCAAAAATATGAAAAATATGAAGAGATTCAAAAGGTGTGAAAAATATGAAGAGCTTCAAAGATGTCAAAAATGAGATGAGCATGAAACGGTCTGAAGAAAAGGAGGAGCATGAAGCGAAGTTCACAAAAATGAAGAGCCTGAAAAGGTGGAAAATATATGAAGAGCTTCAAAAGGTGTCAAAAATTTGAGGAGCATGAAACAATCTGAAAAATAGGAGGAGCATGAGTTGGTTTTGAAAAACATGAAGAGCCTGAAAACATGCGAAATATATGAAGCGCTTCAAAAGGTGTGAAATACATGAGGAGCATGAAACAGTTGAAAAATAGGAGGAGCATGAAGCGGTGTTCAAAAACACGAAGAGCTTGAAAGGTGTGAAAAATATGAAGAGCTTTAAAAGGTGTCAAAAATATGAGGAGCATGAAACGTTCTGAAAAATAGGAGGATCATGAAACGTTGTTCAAAAACATGAAGAGCTTGAAAAGGTGTGAAAAATATGAAGAGCCTCAAAACGTGTCAAAAATATGAGGAGTATGAAACGGTCTGGAAAATAGCAGGAGCATGAAGCGGTGTTGAAAAAGATGAAGAGCCTGAAAACGTGTGAAAAATATGAAGAGCTTCAAAATTATGAAAAATATGAAGAGCTTCAATAGGTGTGAATAATGTGAAGAGATTCAAGATGTGTCAAAAATGACATGAGCATGAAACGATCTGAAAAATACGAGGAGCATGAAGCGGTGTTGAAAATCATGAAGAGCCTGAAAAGGTGTTAAAAATATGAAGGGCCTCAAAACGCGTCAAAATATGAGGATCATGAAACGGTCTGAAAAATAGGAGGAGCATGAAACGGTGTTCAAAAACATGAAGAGCCTAAAAAGGTGTGAAAAATATGAAGAGCTTCAAAACGCGTCAAAATATGAGGAGCATGAAACGGTCTAAAAAACAGGAGGATCATGAAGCCATGTTGAAAAACATGGGGAGCCTGAAAAGGTGTGAAAAATATGAAGAGCTTCAAAAGGTCTCAAAAATATGAGGAGCATGAAACGGTCTGAAAAATAGGAGAAGCATGAAACGGTGTTCAAAAACATGAAGAGCCTGAAAAGCTGTTGAAAAATATGAAGAGCTTCTAAAGGTGTGAAATACATGAGGAGCATGAAACGGTATGAAAAATATGAGGAGCATGAAGCAGTGTTCAAAAACATGAAGAACCGGAAAAGATGTGAAAAATATGAAGAGCTTCATACGGTGTGAAAATTATGAGGAGCATGAAACGGTATGAAAAATATGAGGAGCATGAAGCAGTGTTCAAAAACATGAAGAGCCTGAAAAGGTGTGAAAAATATGAAGAGCTTCAAAAGGTTGGAAATACATGAGGAGCATGAAACGGTCTGGAAAATAGGACAAGCATGAAGCGGTGTGGAAAAATATGAAGAGCCTGAAAACTTGTGAAAAATATGAAGAGCTTAAAAGCTGTGAGAAATATGAAGAGCTTCAAAAGTTGTCAAAAATATGAGGAGCATGAAACGGTCTGAAAAATATGAGGAGCATGAAATGATCTGAAAACAGGAGGATGATGAAGCGGTGTGGAAAAACATGAAGAGCCTGAAAACGTGTGAAAAATATGAAGAGCTTAAAAGCTGTGAAAAATATGAAGAGCTTCAAAAGTTGTCAAAAATATGAGGAGCATGAAACAGTCTGAAAATTTGGAAGAGCATGAAGTGGTGTTCAAAAACATGAAGAGCCTGAAAAATTGTGAAAAATATGAAGAGCTTCAAAATGTGTCAAAAATATGACGAGCATGAAACCCTCTTAAAAATAGGAGGAGGATGAAGCGGTGTTCAAAAACATGAAGAGCCTGAAAAGGTGTGAAAAATATGAAGAGCTTCAAAAGGTGTAAAAAATATGAAGAGCTTCAAAAGGTGTCAAAAATGAGATGAGCATGAAACGGTCTGAAAAATAGGAGGAGCATGAAAAGGTTTTCAAGAACTTGAAGAGCCTGAAAAGGTGTGAAAAATATAAAGAGCATCAAAAGGTGTGAAATACATGCGGAGCATTAAACGGTCTGAAAAATAAGAGGAGCATGAAGTGGTGTTGAAAAACATGAACAGCCTGAAAAGTTGTGAAATAAATGAAGAGCTTCAAAAGTTGTGAAAAATATGAAGAGCTTCTAAAGGTGTCAAAAATATGAGGAGCATGAAACGGTCTGAAAAATAGGAGGAGCATGAAAAGGTGTTCAAGAACATGAAGAGCCTGAACAGATGTGAAAAATATAAAGAGCTTCAAAAGCTGTGAAATACATGCGGAGCATGAAATGGTCTGAAAAATAGGAGGAGCATGAAGTGGTGTTGAAAAACATGAAGAGCCTGAAAAGGTGTAAAATATATGAAGAGATTCAAAAGGTGTCAAAAATGAGATGAGCATGAAACGGTCTGAAAAATCGGAGGAGCATGAAGTGGGGTTGAAAATCATGAAGAGCCTGAAAAGGTGTGTAAAATATGAAGAGCTTCAAAAGGAGTGAAATACATGAGGAGCCTGAAACCGTCTGAATTATAGGAGGAGCATGAAACGGTGTTCAAAAACATGAATAGCCTGAAAAGGTGTGAAAAATATGAAGAGCTACAAAAGGTGTGAAAAATATGAAGAGCTTCAAAAGGTGTGAAAAATAAGAAAAGCTTCAAAAGATGTCACAAATATGAGGAGCAGGAAACGGTCTGAAAAATTGGAGGATCATGAAGCGGTGTTGAAAAACATGAAGAGTCTGAAAAGTTGTGAAAAATATGAAGAGCTTCAAAAGGTGTCAAAAATGTGAGGAGCATGAAACGGTCTGAAAAATAGGAGGAGCTTGAAACCGTTTCAAAAACATGAAGAGCCTGGAAAGGTGTGAAAAATGAAGAGCTTCAAAAGGTGTGAACTACATGAGGAGCATGAAACGGTCTGAAAAATAGGAGGAGCATGAAGCGGTGTTTAAAAACATGAAGAGCCTGAAAATGTGTGTAAAATATGAAGAGCTTCAAAAGGTGTCAAAAATTAGATTAGCATGAAACGGTCTGAAAAAAAGGAGGAGCATGAAGTGGTGTTGAAAAACATGAAGAGCCTGAAAAAGTGTAAAATATATGAAGAGCTTCAAAAGGTGTTAAAAATAGAGGAGCATGAAGCGGTGTTCAAAAACATGAAGAGCCTGAAAATGTGTGTAAACTATGAAGAGCTTCAAAACGTGTCAAAAATATGAGGAGCATGAAACGGTCTGAAATATAGGTGGATCAAGAAGCGGTGTTGAAAAACATGAAGAGCGTGAAAACGTGTGAAAAATATGAAGAGGCTCAAAAGGTGTGAAAAATATGAAGAGCTTAAGATGGTGTCAAAAATGAGATGAGCATGAAACGGTCTGAAAAATAAGAGCAGCATGAAACGGTGTTCAAAAACATGAAGAGCCTGAAAAGGTGTGAAAAATATAAAGAGCTTCAAAAGCTGTGAAATACATGCGGAGCATGAAACGGTCTGAAAAATAGGAGGAGCATGAAAAGCTGTTCAAAAACATGACAGCCTAAAAGGTGAGAAAAATATGAAGAGCTTCAAAAGGTGTTAAATACATGAGGAGCATGAAACGGTCTGAAAAATAGGAAGAGCATGAAGCGGTGTTGAAAAACATGAAGAGACTTAAAATGTGTGAAATATATGAAGAGCTTCAAAAAGTGTGAAAAATATGAAGAGCTTCAAAAGGTGTGAAATACATGAGGAGCATGAAACGGTCTGAAAAATAGGAGGAGCCTAAAGCGGTGTTGAAAAACATGAAGAACCTGAAAAGGTGTGAAAAATATGAAGAGCTTCAAAAGGTGTGAAAAATATGAGGAGCATGAAACGGTCTGAAAAATAGGAGGAGCATGAAGCCGTGTTGAAAAACATGAAGAGTCTGAAAAGTTGTGAAAAATATGAAGAGCTTCAAAAGGTGTGAAAAATATGAAGAGCTTCCTGAGGTGTCAAAAATGAGATGAGCATGAAACGGTCTGAAAAATAGGAGGATCAAGAATCGGTGTTGAAAAACATGAAGAGCCTGAAAAGGTGTGAAATATATGAAGAGCTTCAAAACGTGTCAAAAATAAGAGGAGCATGAAACTCTCTGAAAAATAGGAGGAGTATGATGCGGTGTTGAAAAATATGAAGAGCTTCAAAAGCTGTCAAAAATGAGATGACCATGAAACGGTCTGAGAAATAGAAGGAACATGAAGTTCTTTTCGAAAAAATGAAGAACCTGAAAAGGTGTGAAGTATATGAAGATTTCAAAAGGTGTCAAAAATATGAGGAGCATGAAACGGTCTGAAAAATAGGAGCAGCATGAAGTCATGTTGAAAAACATGAAGAGCTTGAAAATGTGAGAAAAATACGAAGAGCTTCAAAAGGTGTCACAAATATGAGGAGCATGAAACGGTCTGAAATATATGAGGAGCATGAAGCGGTGTTCAAAAACATGAAGAGCCTGAAAACGTGTGAAAAATTTGAAGATCTTCAAAAATGTGAAAAATATGAAGAGCTTCAAAAGGTGTGAAATATATGAAGATCTTCAAAAGGTGTCAAAAATTAGATGAGCATGAAACGGTGTGAAAAATAGGAGGAGCATGAAGTGGTGTTCAAAAATTTGAAGAGCCTGAAAAGGTGTGAAATATATGAAGAGTTTCAAAAGGTGTCAAATATATGAGGAGCAAAAACGGTCTGAAAATAGGAGCAGCATGAAGTGGTGTTGAAAATCATGACGAGCCTTAAAAGGTGCGTAAAATATGAAGAGCTTCAAAATGTGTGAAATACATGAGGAGCATGAAACGGTCTGAAAAATAGGAGGAGCATGAAGCGGTGTTCAAAAATATGAAGAGCCTGAAAAGGTGTGAAAAATACGAAGAGCTTCAAAAGGTGTGAAAAATATGAAGAGCTTCAAAAGGTGTCAAAAATATGAGGAGCATGAAGCGGTGTTGAAAAACATGAAGAGCCTGAAAAGGTGTGAAAAATACGAAGAGCTTCAAAAGGTGTGAAAAATATGAAGAGCTTCAAAAGGTCTCAAAAATATGAGGAGCATGAAACAGTCTGAAAAATAGGAGAAGCATGAAACGGTGTTCAAAAACATGAAGAGCCTGAAAAGCTGTGAAAAATATGAAGAGCTTCTAAAGGTGTGAAATACATGAGGAGCATGAAACGGTATGAAAAATATGAGGAGCATGAAGCAGTGTTCAAAAACATGAAGAGCCTGAAAAGGTGTGAAAAATATGAAGAGCTTCAAAAGGTTGGAAATACATGCGGAGCATGAAACGGTCTGGAAAATAGGACAAGCATGAAGCGGTGTGGAAAAACATGAAGAGCCTGAAAACTTGTGAAAAATATGAAGAGCTTAAAAGCTGTGAGAAATATGAAGAGCTTCAAAAGTTGTCAAAAATATGAGGAGCATGAAACGGTCTGAAAAATATGAGGAGCATGAAATGATCTGAAAACAGGAGGATGATGAAGCTGTGTGGAAAAA
The DNA here is from genome assembly GCF_033118175.1 of Dama dama. Lineage (NCBI taxonomy): Eukaryota > Metazoa > Chordata > Mammalia > Artiodactyla > Cervidae > Dama > Dama dama. Next base: position 50,450,057 of record NC_083686.1, on the reverse strand, counting down.
CATGAAGAGCCTGAAAACGTGTGAAAAATATGAAGAGCTTAAAAGCTGTGAAAAATATGAAAAGCTTCAAAAGTTGTCAAAAATATGAGGAGCATGAACTGTCTGAAAAATAGGAGGAGCATGAAGCGGTTTTGAAAAACATGAAGAGCCTGAAAAGGTGTGAAAAATATGAAGAGCTTCAAAAGGTGTCAAATATATCAGGAGCATGAAACGGTCTGAAAAATAGGAGGAGCAAGAAGCGGTGTTCAAAAACATGAAGAGCCTGAAAAGGTGTGAAAAATATAAAGAGCTTCAAAAGCTGTGAAATACATGCGGAGCATGAAACGGTCTGAAAAATAGGAGGGGCATGAAAAGGTGTTCAAAAACATGAAAGCCTGAAAAGGTGAGAAAAATATGAAGAGCTTCAAAAGATGTTAAATACATGAGGAGCATGAAACGGTCTGAAAAATAGGAGGAGCATGAAGCGGTGTTCAAAAATATGAAGAGCCTGAAAATTTGTGAAAACTATGAAGAGCTTCAGAAGGTGTCAAAAATTAGATGAGCATGAAACGGTCTGAAAAATAGGAGGAGCATGAAGTGGTGTTGAAAAACATTAAGAGCCTGAAAATGTGTGAAATATATGAAGAGCTTCAAAAGATTTCAGAAATGAGAGGAGCATGAAACGGTCTGAAAAATAGGAGGAGCATGAAGCGGTGTTGAAAAACATGAGGAGCCTGAAAAGGTGTGAAACATATGAAGAGCTTCAAAAGTTGTGAAAAATATGAAGAGCTTCAAATGCTGTCAAAAATGAGATGATCATGAAACGGTCTGAGAAATAGGAGAAGCATGAAGTGGTGTTGAAAAACATGAAGAGCCTGAAAAAGTGTGAAATATATGAAGAGCTTCAAAAGGTGTGAAAAATATGAAGAGCTTCAAAAGGTGTCAAAAATATGAGGAACATGAAACGGTCTGAAAAATAGGAGGAGCATTGTAGCATTGTTCAAAAACTTGAAGAGCCTGAAATGGTGTGAAAAATATGAAGAGCTTCAAAAGGTGTCAAAAATATGAGGAGCATGAAACGGTCTGAAAAATAGGAGGAGCATGAAACGGTCTGAAAAATAGGAGGAGCATGAAGCCGTGTTGAAAAACATGAAGAGCCTGAAAAGGTGTGAAAAATAAAGAGCTTCAAAAGGTGTCAAAAATATGTGGAGCATATAACGGTTTGAAAAATAGGAGGAGCATGAAGCGGTGTTCAAAAACATGAAGATCCTGAAAAGGTGTGAAAAATACGAAGAGCTTCAAAAGATGTGAAATACATGAGGAGCATGAAACTGTCTGAAAAATAGGAGGAGCATGAAGCGCTGTTCAAAAAAATGAAGAGCTTGAAAAGGTGTAAAAAATATGAAGAGCTACAAAAGGTGTGAAATATATGAGGAGCATGAAACGGTGTATAAAATAGGAGGAGCATGAAGCGGTGTTCAAAAACATGAAGAGCCTGAAAAGGTGTGAAAAATATGAAGAGCTTCAAAAGATGTGAAATACATTAGGAGCATGAAACTGTCTGAAAAATAGGAGGAGCATGAGACGGTGTTGAAAAACGTGAAGAGCCTTAAAAGGTGTGAAAAATATGAAGAGCTTCAAAAGGTGTGAAAAATATGAGGAGCATGAAACGGTCTGAAAAAGAGAAGGAGCATGAAGCATTGATGAAAAACATGAGGAGCCTGAAAACGTGTGAAAAATATGAAGAGCTTCAAAAGGTGTGAAATACATGAGGAGCATGAAACGGTCTGAAAAATAGGAGGATCATGAAGCGGTGTTGAAAAATATGAAGAGCCTGAAAAGGTGTGAAAAATATGAAGAGCTTCAAAAGCTTTCAAAAATATGAGGAGCATGAAACGGTCTGAAAAATATGAGCAGCATGAAGTGGTGTTGAAAAACATGAAGAGCCTGAAAAGTTGTGAAAAACATGAAGAGCTTCAAAAGTTGTGAAAAATAGGAGGAGCATGAAGCGGTGTTGAAAAACATGAAGAGCCTGAAAAGGTGTGAAAAATACGAAGAGCTTCAAAAGGTGTGAAAAATATTAAGAGCTTCAAAAGGTGTCAAAAATATGAGGAGCATGAAAAGGTCTGAAAAATAGGAGGAGCATGAAGTGGTGTTGAAAAACATGAAGAGCCTGAAAAGATGTGAAAAATATGAAGAGCTTCAAAATGTGTCAAAAATATGAGGAGCATGAAACGGTCTGAAAAACAGGAGAAGCATGAAGCGGTGTTGAAAAACATGAGGAGCCTGAAAACGTGTGAAAAATATGAAGAGCCTCAAAAATATGAAAAATATGAAGAGATTCAAATGGTGTGAAAAATATGAAGAGCTTCAAAGATGTCAAAAATGAGATGAGCATGAAACGGTCTGAAGAAAAGGAGGAGCATGAAGCGGAGTTCACAAAAATGAAGAGCCTGAAAAGGTGGAAAATATATGAAGAGCTTCAAAAGGTGTCAAAAATTTGAGGAGCATGAAACAATCTGAAAAATAGGAGGAGCATGAGTTGGTTTTGAAAAACATGAAGAGCCTGAAAACATGCGAAATATATGAAGCGCTTCAAAAGGTGTGAAATACATGAGGAGCATGAAACAGTTGAAAAATAGGAGGAGCATGAAGCGGTGTTCAAAAACACGAAGAGCTTGAAAGGTGTGAAAAATATGAAGAGCTTTAAAAGGTGTCAAAAATATGAGGAGCATGAAACGTTCTGAAAAATAGGAGGATCATGAAACGTTGTTCAAAAACATGAAGAGCTTGAAAAGGTGTGAAAAATATGAAGAGCCTCAAAACGTGTCAAAAATATGAGGAGTATGAAACGGTCTGGAAAATAGCAGGAGCATGAAGCGGTGTTGAAAAAGATGAAGAGCCTGAAAACGTGTGAAAAATATGAAGAGCTTCAAAATTATGAAAAATATGAAGAGCTTCAATAGGTGTGAATAATGTGAAGAGATTCAAGATGTGTCAAAAATGACATGAGCATGAAACGATCTGAAAAATACGAGGAGCATGAAGCGGTGTTGAAAATCATGAAGAGCCTGAAAAGGTGTTAAAAATATGAAGGGCCTCAAAACGCGTCAAAATATGAGGATCATGAAACGGTCTGAAAAATAGGAGGAGCATGAAACGGTGTTCAAAAACATGAAGAGCCTAAAAAGGTGTGAAAAATATGAAGAGCTTCAAAACGCGTCAAAATATGAGGAGCATGAAACGGTCTAAAAAACAGGAGGATCATGAAGCCATGTTGAAAAACATGGGGAGCCTGAAAAGGTGTGAAAAATATGAAGAGCTTCAAAAGGTCTCAAAAATATGAGGAGCATGAAACGGTCTGAAAAATAGGAGAAGCATGAAACGGTGTTCAAAAACATGAAGAGCCTGAAAAGCTGTTGAAAAATATGAAGAGCTTCTAAAGGTGTGAAATACATGAGGAGCATGAAACGGTATGAAAAATATGAGGAGCATGAAGCAGTGTTCAAAAACATGAAGAACCGGAAAAGATGTGAAAAATATGAAGAGCTTCATACGGTGTGAAAATTATGAGGAGCATGAAACGGTATGAAAAATATGAGGAGCATGAAGCAGTGTTCAAAAACATGAAGAGCCTGAAAAGGTGTGAAAAATATGAAGAGCTTCAAAAGGTTGGAAATACATGAGGAGCATGAAACGGTCTGGAAAATAGGACAAGCATGAAGCGGTGTGGAAAAATATGAAGAGCCTGAAAACTTGTGAAAAATATGAAGAGCTTAAAAGCTGTGAGAAATATGAAGAGCTTCAAAAGTTGTCAAAAATATGAGGAGCATGAAACGGTCTGAAAAATATGAGGAGCATGAAATGATCTGAAAACAGGAGGATGATGAAGCGGTGTGGAAAAACATGAAGAGCCTGAAAACGTGTGAAAAATATGAAGAGCTTAAAAGCTGTGAAAAATATGAAGAGCTTCAAAAGTTGTCAAAAATATGAGGAGCATGAAACAGTCTGAAAATTTGGAAGAGCATGAAGTGGTGTTCAAAAACATGAAGAGCCTGAAAAATTGTGAAAAATATGAAGAGCTTCAAAATGTGTCAAAAATATGACGAGCATGAAACCCTCTTAAAAATAGGAGGAGGATGAAGCGGTGTTCAAAAACATGAAGAGCCTGAAAAGGTGTGAAAAATATGAAGAGCTTCAAAAGGTGTAAAAAATATGAAGAGCTTCAAAAGGTGTCAAAAATGAGATGAGCATGAAACGGTCTGAAAAATAGGAGGAGCATGAAGCGGTGTTCAAAAAAATGCAGAGACTGAAAAATTGTGAAAAATATGAAGAGCTTCAAAAGGTGTAAAAAACAGGAGGAGCATGAATCGGGTTGAAAAATAGGAGGAGCATGAACGGGTGTTCAAAAACCTAAAGAGTATGAAAAGGTGTGAAAAACATGAAGAGCTTCATAAGGTGTCAAAATTAGTTTAGCATGATAGGGTCTGAAAAATAGGAGGAGCATGAAGTGGTGTTGAAAACATGAAGAGCCTGAAAAGGTGTGAAATATATGAAGAGCTTCAAAAGGTGTGCAAAATATGAAGAGCTTCAAAAGGTGTCAACAATATGAGGAGCATGAAACGGTCTTAAAAATAGGGGGAGCATGAAACGGTGTTCTAAAACATGAAGAGCCTGAAAAGTTCTGGAAAATATGAAGAGCTACAAAAGGTGTGAAAAATATAAGGAGCATGAAACGGTCTGAAAAATAGGAGGAGCATGAAGCGGTGTTGAAAATCATGAAGAGCCTGAAAAGGTGTGAAATATATGAAGAGCTTCAAAAGGTGTGAAAAATATGAGGAGTATGAAACGGGCTGAAAAATAGGAGGATCATGAAGCGGTGTTCAAAAACTTGAAGAGCCTGAAAATATATGAAATATATGAGGAGCATGAAATGGTCTGAAAAATAGAGGAGCATGAAGTGGTATTGAAAACATGAAGAGCCTGAAAATGTGTGAAAAATATGAAGAGCTTCAAAAGGTGTCAAAAATATGAGGAGCATGAAACGGTCTGAAAAATAGGAGGAACATGAAGCAGAGGTCAAGAAAATGAAGAGCCTGAAAAGGTGGAAAAAATATGAAGAGCTTCAAAAGGTGTCAAAAATTTGAGGAGCATGAAACGGTCTGAAAAATAGGAGGAGCATGAAGCCGTGTTGAAAAACATGAAGAGCCTGAAAAGGTGTGAAAAATAAAGAGCTTCAAAAGGTGTCAAAAATATGTGGAGCATATAACGGTTTGAAAAATAGGAGGAGCATGAAGCGGTGTTCAAAAACATGAAGATCCTGAAAAGGTGTGAAAAATACGAAGAGCTTCAAAAGATGTGAAATACATGAGGAGCATGAAACTGTCTGAAAAATAGGAGGAGCATGAAGCGCTGTTCAAAAAAATGAAGAGCTTGAAAAGGTGTAAAAAATATGAAGAGCTACAAAAGGTGTGAAATATATGAGGAGCATGAAACGGTGTATAAAATAGGAGGAGCATGAAGCGGTGTTCAAAAACATGAAGAGCCTGAAAAGGTGTGAAAAATATGAAGAGCTTCAAAAGATGTGAAATACATTAGGAGCATGAAACTGTCTGAAAAATAGGAGGAGCATGAGACGGTGTTGAAAAACGTGAAGAGCCTTAAAAGGTGTGAAAAATATGAAGAGCTTCAAAAGGTGTGAAAAATATGAGGAGCATGAAACGGTCTGAAAAAGAGAAGGAGCATGAAGCATTGATGAAAAACATGAGGAGCCTGAAAACGTGTGAAAAATATGAAGAGCTTCAAAAGGTGTGAAATACATGAGGAGCATGAAACGGTCTGAAAAATAGGAGGATCATGAAGCGGTGTTGAAAAATATGAAGAGCCTGAAAAGGTGTGAAAAATATGAAGAGCTTCAAAAGCTTTCAAAAATATGAGGAGCATGAAACGGTCTGAAAAATATGAGCAGCATGAAGTGGTGTTGAAAAACATGAAGAGCCTGAAAAGTTGTGAAAAACATGAAGAGCTTCAAAAGTTGTGAAAAATAGGAGGAGCATGAAGCGGTGTTGAAAAACATGAAGAGCCTGAAAAGGTGTGAAAAATACGAAGAGCTTCAAAAGGTGTGAAAAATATTAAGAGCTTCAAAAGGTGTCAAAAATATGAGGAGCATGAAAAGGTCTGAAAAATAGGAGGAGCATGAAGTGGTGTTGAAAAACATGAAGAGCCTGAAAAGATGTGAAAAATATGAAGAGCTTCAAAATGTGTCAAAAATATGAGGAGCATGAAACGGTCTGAAAAACAGGAGAAGCATGAAGCGGTGTTGAAAAACATGAGGAGCCTGAAAACGTGTGAAAAATATGAAGAGCCTCAAAAATATGAAAAATATGAAGAGATTCAAATGGTGTGAAAAATATGAAGAGCTTCAAAGATGTCAAAAATGAGATGAGCATGAAACGGTCTGAAGAAAAGGAGGAGCATGAAGCGGAGTTCACAAAAATGAAGAGCCTGAAAAGGTGGAAAATATATGAAGAGCTTCAAAAGGTGTCAAAAATTTGAGGAGCATGAAACAATCTGAAAAATAGGAGGAGCATGAGTTGGTTTTGAAAAACATGAAGAGCCTGAAAACATGCGAAATATATGAAGCGCTTCAAAAGGTGTGAAATACATGAGGAGCATGAAACAGTTGAAAAATAGGAGGAGCATGAAGCGGTGTTCAAAAACACGAAGAGCTTGAAAGGTGTGAAAAATATGAAGAGCTTTAAAAGGTGTCAAAAATATGAGGAGCATGAAACGTTCTGAAAAATAGGAGGATCATGAAACGTTGTTCAAAAACATGAAGAGCTTGAAAAGGTGTGAAAAATATGAAGAGCCTCAAAACGTGTCAAAAATATGAGGAGTATGAAACGGTCTGGAAAATAGCAGGAGCATGAAGCGGTGTTGAAAAAGATGAAGAGCCTGAAAACGTGTGAAAAATATGAAGAGCTTCAAAATTATGAAAAATATGAAGAGCTTCAATAGGTGTGAATAATGTGAAGAGATTCAAGATGTGTCAAAAATGACATGAGCATGAAACGATCTGAAAAATACGAGGAGCATGAAGCGGTGTTGAAAATCATGAAGAGCCTGAAAAGGTGTTAAAAATATGAAGGGCCTCAAAACGCGTCAAAATATGAGGATCATGAAACGGTCTGAAAAATAGGAGGAGCATGAAACGGTGTTCAAAAACATGAAGAGCCTAAAAAGGTGTGAAAAATATGAAGAGCTTCAAAACGCGTCAAAATATGAGGAGCATGAAACGGTCTAAAAAACAGGAGGATCATGAAGCCATGTTGAAAAACATGGGGAGCCTGAAAAGGTGTGAAAAATATGAAGAGCTTCAAAAGGTCTCAAAAATATGAGGAGCATGAAACGGTCTGAAAAATAGGAGAAGCATGAAACGGTGTTCAAAAACATGAAGAGCCTGAAAAGCTGTTGAAAAATATGAAGAGCTTCTAAAGGTGTGAAATACATGAGGAGCATGAAACGGTATGAAAAATATGAGGAGCATGAAGCAGTGTTCAAAAACATGAAGAACCGGAAAAGATGTGAAAAATATGAAGAGCTTCATACGGTGTGAAAATTATGAGGAGCATGAAACGGTATGAAAAATATGAGGAGCATGAAGCAGTGTTCAAAAACATGAAGAGCCTGAAAAGGTGTGAAAAATATGAAGAGCTTCAAAAGGTTGGAAATACATGAGGAGCATGAAACGGTCTGGAAAATAGGACAAGCATGAAGCGGTGTGGAAAAATATGAAGAGCCTGAAAACTTGTGAAAAATATGAAGAGCTTAAAAGCTGTGAGAAATATGAAGAGCTTCAAAAGTTGTCAAAAATATGAGGAGCATGAAACGGTCTGAAAAATATGAGGAGCATGAAATGATCTGAAAACAGGAGGATGATGAAGCGGTGTGGAAAAACATGAAGAGCCTGAAAACGTGTGAAAAATATGAAGAGCTTAAAAGCTGTGAAAAATATGAAGAGCTTCAAAAGTTGTCAAAAATATGAGGAGCATGAAACAGTCTGAAAATTTGGAAGAGCATGAAGTGGTGTTCAAAAACATGAAGAGCCTGAAAAATTGTGAAAAATATGAAGAGCTTCAAAATGTGTCAAAAATATGACGAGCATGAAACCCTCTTAAAAATAGGAGGAGGATGAAGCGGTGTTCAAAAACATGAAGAGCCTGAAAAGGTGTGAAAAATATGAAGAGCTTCAAAAGGTGTAAAAAATATGAAGAGCTTCAAAAGGTGTCAAAAATGAGATGAGCATGAAACGGTCTGAAAAATAGGAGGAGCATGAAGCGGTGTTCAAAAAAATGCAGAGACTGAAAAATTGTGAAAAATATGAAGAGCTTCAAAAGGTGTAAAAAACAGGAGGAGCATGAATCGGGTTGAAAAATAGGAGGAGCATGAACGGGTGTTCAAAAACCTAAAGAGTATGAAAAGGTGTGAAAAACATGAAGAGCTTCATAAGGTGTCAAAATTAGTTTAGCATGATAGGGTCTGAAAAATAGGAGGAGCATGAAGTGGTGTTGAAAACATGAAGAGCCTGAAAAGGTGTGAAATATATGAAGAGCTTCAAAAGGTGTGCAAAATATGAAGAGCTTCAAAAGGTGTCAACAATATGAGGAGCATGAAACGGTCTTAAAAATAGGGGGAGCATGAAACGGTGTTCTAAAACATGAAGAGCCTGAAAAGTTCTGGAAAATATGAAGAGCTACAAAAGGTGTGAAAAATATAAGGAGCATGAAACGGTCTGAAAAATAGGAGGAGCATGAAGCGGTGTTGAAAATCATGAAGAGCCTGAAAAGGTGTGAAATATATGAAGAGCTTCAAAAGGTGTGAAAAATATGAGGAGTATGAAACGGGCTGAAAAATAGGAGGATCATGAAGCGGTGTTCAAAAACTTGAAGAGCCTGAAAATATATGAAATATATGAGGAGCATGAAATGGTCTGAAAAATAGAGGAGCATGAAGTGGTATTGAAAACATGAAGAGCCTGAAAATGTGTGAAAAATATGAAGAGCTTCAAAAGGTGTCAAAAATATGAGGAGCATGAAACGGTCTGAAAAATAGGAGGAACATGAAGCAGAGGTCAAGAAAATGAAGAGCCTGAAAAGGTGGAAAAAATATGAAGAGCTTCAAAAGGTGTCAAAAATTTGAGGAGCATGAAACGGTCTGAAAAATAGGAGGAGCGTGAAGCGGTGTTCGAAAACATGAAGAGTTGAAAAGGTGTGAAAAATATGAAGAGCTTCAAAAGTTGTGAAAAATATGAAAAGCATGAAACAGTCTGAAAAATAGGAGGAGTATGAAGCGGTGTTGAAAAACATGAAGAGTCTGAGAACGTGTGAAAAATATGCAGAGCATCAAAAGATGTCAAATATATGAGGATCATGAAAATTTCTGAAGAATATGAGGAGCATGAAGCCGTTTTGAAAAACATGAAGAGCCTGAAAAGATGTGAAAAATATGAAGAGCTTCAAAAGGTTACAAATATATGAGGATCATGAAACGGTCTGAAAAATAGGAGGAGCATGAAGCGGTGTTCAAAAACATAAAGAGCGTGAAAACGTGTGAAAAATATGAAGAGCTTCAAAAGAAGTCAAAAATATGAGGAGCATGAAACGGTCTGAAAAATAGGAGGAGCATGAAACGATCTGAAAAATGGGAGGAGCATGAAGCGGTGTTGAAAAACATGAAGAGTCTGAAAACGTGTGAAAAATATGAAGAGCTTCAAAAGAAGTCAAAAATATGAGGAGCATGAAACGGTCTGAAAAATAGGAGGAGCATGAAACGATCTGAAAAATGGGAGGAGTATGAAGCGGTGTTGAAAAACATGAAGAGCCTGAAAAGGTGTGAAAAATATGAAGAGCTTCAAAAGGTGTCAAAAATATGAGGAGCATGAAACGGTCTGAAAATTAGGAGGAGCAAGAAACTGTGATCAAAAACAAGAAGAGCCTGAAAAGGTGTGAAAAATATGAAGGGCTTCAAGAGGTGTGAAAATTATGAGGAGCATGAAACGGTCTGAAAAATAGGAGGAGCATGAAGCGGTGTTCAAAAACATGAAGAGCCTGAAAAGGTGTCAAAAATATGAAGAGCTTCAATAGGTTGGAAATACATGAGGAGCATGAAACGGTCTGAAAAAAAGGAGGAGCATGAAGCGTTGTTGAAAAACATGAACAGCTGAAAAGGTGGGTAAAATATGAAGAGCTTTAAAAGATGTCAAAAATATGAGGAGCATGAAACGATCTGAAAAATAGTAGGAGCATGAAGCGGTGTTAAAGAACATGAAGAGCCTGAAACGGTGTGAAATATATGAGGAGCTTCAAAAGGTGTCAAAAATATGAGGGGCATGAAACGGTCTGAAAAATAGGAGGAGCATGAAATGGTGTTAAAAAACATCAAGAGCTTCAAAAGGTGTGAAACATATAAAGAGCTTCAAATGGTGTCAAAAATATGAGGAGCAGGAAACGGTCTGAAAAATAGGAGGAGCATGAAGTGGTGTAGAAAAACATGAAGACCCTGAAAAGGTGTGAAAAATATGAAGAGCTTCAAAAGGTGTCAAAATATGAGGAGCATGAAACTGTCTGAAATATAGGAGGAGCATGAAAAGGTGTTAAAAAACATGAAGAGCTTCAAAACGTGTGAAAAATATGAAGAGCTTCAAAAGGTGTCAAATATATGAGGAGCTTGAAACGGTCTGAAAAATAAGAGTAACATGAAACGGTCTGATAAATAGGAGGAGCATGAAGCGGTGTTCAAAAACATGAAGAGCCTGAAAAGGTGTGAAAAATATGTAGAGCTTCAAAAGGTGTGAATAATGAGAGGAGCATGAAACGGTCTGTAAAATAGGAGGAGCATGAAGCGGTGTTGAAAAACATGAAGAGCCTGAAAAAGTGTGAAAAATATGAAGAGCTTCAAAACCTGTCAAAAATATGAGGAGCCTGAAACAGTCTCAAAAATAGGAAGAGCATGAAACGGTCTGAAACATAGGAGGATCATGAAGCGGTGTTGAAAATCGTGAAGAGCCTGAAAAGTTGTGAAAAATGTGAAGAGCTTCAACAGGTGTCAAAAACATGAGGAGAATGAAACGGTCTGAAAAATAGGAGGAACTTGAAGCTGTGTTCAAAAATATGAAGAGCCAGAAAAGGTGTGAAAAATATGAAGAGCTTCAAACAGTGTCAAAAATATGAGGAGCAAGTAACGGTCTGAAAAATAGGAGGAGCATGAAGTGGAGCTGAAAAACATGAAGAGCCTGAAAAGGTGTACAAAATATGAAGAGCTTCAAAAGGTGTAAAAAATGAGATGAGCATGTAACGGTCTGAAAAATAGGAGGAGCATGAACTGGTGCTGAAAAACATGAAGAGCCTGAAAAGGTTTGAAAAATATGAAGAACTTCAAAAGGTGTGAAAAATATGAGGAGCATGAAACGGTCTGAAAAATAGGAGGAGCATGAAGTGGAGCTGAAAAACATGAAGAGCCTGAAAAGGTGTGCAAAATATGAAGAGCTTCAAAAGGTGTAAAAAATGAGATGTGCATGAAACGGTCTCAAAAATAGGAGGAGCATGAACTGGTGCTGAAAAACATGAAGAGCCTGAAAAGGTGTGCAAAATATGAAGAGCTTCAAAAGGTGTAAAAATGAGAGCAGCATGAAACGGTCTGAAAAATAGGAGGAGCATGAAGTGGAGCTGAAAAACATGAAGAGCCTGAAAAGGTGTGCAAAATATGAAGAGCTTCAAAAGGTGTCAAGAATATGAGGAGCATGAAACGGTCTGAAAAATAGGAGGAGCATGAACTGGTGCTGAAAAACATGAAAGCCTGAAAAGGTTAGAAAAATATGAAGAGCTTCAAAAGGTGTGAAAAATATGAGGAGCATGAATCGGTCTGAAAAATAGGAGAAGCTTGAAGCGATGTTCAAAAACATGAAGAGCCTGAAGAGGTGTGAAAAATATGAAGAGCTTCAAAAGGTGTCAAAAATAGATGAGCATGAAACGGTCTGAAAAATAGGAGGAGCATGAAGCGGTGTTCACAATCATGAAGTGCCTGAAAAGGTGTGAGAAATATGAAGAGCTTCAAAGGATGTGAAATATATGAGGAGCATGAAACGGCTTGAAAAATAGGAAGAGCATGAAGCTGGGCTCAAACACATGAAGAGCCTGAAAAGGTGTGAAAAATATGAAGAGCTTCAAAAGGTGTCAATATTATGAGGAGCAGGAAACGGTCTGAAAAATAGGAGGAGCATGAAGTGGTGTTGAAAAACAGGAAGAGCCTGAAAAGGTGTGAAATATATGAAGAGCTTCAAAATGTGTCAAAATATTAGGAGCATGAAACGGTTTGAAAAATAGGAGGAGCATGAAGCGGTGTTCAAAAACATGAAGAGCCTGAAAAGGTGTGAAAAATATGAAAAGCCTAAAAACCTGTCAAAATTATGAAGAGCATGAAACGGTCTGATAAATAGCAGGAGCATGAAGCGGTGTTGAAAAACATGAAGAGTCTGAAAACGTGTGAAAATACGAAGAACTTCAAAAATATGAAAAATATGAAGAGCTTGAAAAGGTGTGAAAAATATGAAGAGCTTCAAAAGGTGTAGAAATGAGATGAGCATGAAACGGTCTGAAAAAATAGGAGGAGCATGAAGTGGTGTTGAAAAAATGAAAAGCCTGAAAAGGTGTGAAATATATGAAGAGCTTCAAAAGGTGTAAAAATATGAGGAGAATGAAATGGTCTGCAAAATAGGAAGAGCATGAAATGGAGTTCAAAAACATGAAGAGCATGAAAAGGTGTGAAATATATGAAGAGCTTCAAAATGTGTCAAAATATTAGGAGCATGATACTGTCTGAAAAATAGGAGAAGCATGCAGTGGTGTTCAAAAACATGAAGAGCCTGAAAAGTTGTGAAAAATACGCATAGCTTCAAAGGGTGTCAAAAATTAGATGAGCATGAAACGGTCTGAAAAATTGGAGGAGCAAGAAGTAGTGTTGAAAAATATGAAGAGCCTGAAAAGGTGTGAAAAATATGAAGAGCTTCAAAAGGTGTGAAATACATGAGGAGCATGAAACTCTCTGAAAAATAGGAGGAGCATGAAGTGGTGTTGAAAAACATGAAGAGCCTGAAATGGTGTGAAATATATGAAGACCTTCATAACGTGTGAAAAATATGAGGAGCTTCAAAAAGTGTCAAAATTATGAGGAGCATGAAACGTTCTGAAAAATAGGAGGAGCATGAAGTGGTGTTGAAAAACATGAAGAGCCTGAAAACGTGTGAAAAATATGAAGAGCTCAAAAGGTGTGAAATATATGAAGAGCTTCAAAAGGTGTCAAAAATATTAGGAGCATGAAACAGTCGGAAAAATAGGATGAAAATGAAACTGTTTTGGAAAAGATGAGGCGCATGAAAATGTTTGAAAAATATGAAGAGCTTCAAAAGGTGCCAAAAATATGAGAAGCATGAAACGGAATGAAAAATAGGAGGAATATGAAGCGGTGTTGAAAAACATGAAGAGCTTGAAAAGGTGTGAAATATATGAAGAGCTTCAAAAGGTGTCAAAATATGAGAAGCAAGAAACGACTGAAAAATAGGAGGAGCTTGAAGCGGTGTTGAAAAACATGAAGAGTCTGAAAATGTGTGACAAATATGAAGAGCTTCAAAGGGTGTGAAATACATGAGGAGCATGAAACGGTCTGAAAAATAGGAGGAGCATGAAGCTGGGCTTAAAAACATGAAGAGCCGGAAAAGGTGTGAAAAATATGAAGAGCTTCAAAATGTGTCAAAAATATGAGGAGCATGAAACGGTCTGAAAAATAGGAGGAGCATGAAACGGTGTTCAAAATCATGAAGAGCCTGAAAAAATATGCAAAACATGAAGAGCCTGAAAAGTTGTGAAAATTATGAGGAGCTTCAAAAGGGGTCAAAAATATGAGGAGCATGAAACGGTCTGAAAAATAGGAGGAACATGAAACGGTGTTCAAAAACATGAAGAGTCTGAAAAAGTGTGAAAAATATGAAGAGCTTGAAAAGACGTGAAATACATGAGGAGCATTAAACGGTCTGAAAAATCGGAGCAGAATGAAACGGTGTTCAAAAACATGAAGAGCCTGAAAACCTGTGAAAAATATGAAGCGCTTCAAAAGATGTGAAATACATGAGGAGGATTAAAGTTGTCAAAAATGAGATGTGCATGAAACGGACTGAAATATAGAAGGAGCATGAAGTGATGTTGAAAAACATGAAGAGCCTGAAAATGTGTGAAATATAGGAAGTGCTTCCAAAGGTGTCAAAAATATGAGGAGCATGAAACGGTCTGAAAACTAGGAGGAGCATGAAGCGGTGTTGAGAAACATGAAGAGCCTTAAAAGGTGTGAAAAATATGAAGAGATTCAAAAGGTGTCAGAAATTTGGGGAGCATGAAATGGTCGGAAAAGTAGGAGGAGCATGAAGTGGTTGTGAAAAACTTCAAGAGCCTGAAAAGGTGTGCAAAATATGAAGAGCTTCAAAAGGTGTGAAATTCATGAGGAGATGAAACGGTCTGAGAAAGAGGAGGGTCATGAAGCGGTGTTCAAAAACCTGCAGAGGCTGAAAAGGTGTGAAAAATATGAAGAGCTTCAAAAGGTGTCAAAAATATGAGGAGCATGAAACGGTCTGAAAAAGAGGAGGAGCATAAAGGGGTGTTGAAAAACATGAAGAGCCTGAAAACGTGTGAAAAATATGAAGAGCTTCAAAAATGTGAAAAATATGAAGAGCTTCAAAAGGTGTGAAAAATACGACGAGCTTCAATAGGTGTCAAAAATGAGATGAACATGAAACGGTCTGAAACATAGGAGGAGAATGAAGCGGTTTTGAAAATCATGAAGAGCCTGAAAGGGTGTGAAAAATATGGAGAGCTTCAAAAGTTGTGAAAAATATGAAGAGTTTGAAAAGGTGTCAAAAATATGAGGAGCATGAAACGGTCTGAAAAATAGGAGGAGCATGAAACTGTGTTCAAAAACATGAAGAGCCTGAAAATGTGTGAAAAATATGAAGAGCTTCAAAAATGTGAAAAATATGAAGAGCTTCAAAAGGTGTGAAAAATAGGAAGAGCTTCAAAAGGTGTCAAAAATGAGATTACCATGAAACGGTCTGAAAAATAGGAGGAGCATGAAGCGGTGTTGAAAATCATGAAGAGCCTGAAAAGTTGTGAAAAATATGAAGAGCTTCAAAAGGTGTGAAAAACATGAACAGCTTCAAAAGGTGTCAAAAAGAGATGAGCCTGAACGGTCTGAAAAATAGCAGGACCATGAAACTGTGTTCAAAAACATGAAGAGCCTGAAAATGTGTGAAAAATATGAAGAGCTTCAAAAATGTGAAAAATATGAAGAGGTTCAAAAGGTGTGAAAAATAGGAAGAGCTTCAAAAGGTGTCAAAAATGAGATTACCATGAAACGGTCTGAAAAATAGGAGGAGCAATAAACGGTGTTCAAACAAATGAAGAGCGTGAAAAGGTGTGAAAAATATGAAGAGCTTCAAAAGCTGTCAAAAATATGAGGAGCATGAAACGGTCTAAAATATAGGAGGAGCATGAAGTGGTGTTGAAAAAAATGAAGAGCCTGAGAAGGTGTGAAAAATATGAAGAGTTTCAAAAGATGTGAATAATATGAAGAGCTTCAAAAGGTGTCAAAAATAAGATGAGCATGAAACGGTCTGAAAATAAGAAGGAGCATGAAGCGGTGTTCAGAAACATGAAGAGCCTGAAAAGGTGTGAAAAATATGAGGAGCTTCAAAAGGTGTCAAAAATATGAGGAGCATGAAATGGTCTGGAAAATAGAGGAGCATGAAGCGGTGTTGAAAAACATGAAGAGCCTGAAAAGGTGTGAAAAATATGAAGAGCTTCAAAAGGTGTCAAAAATATGAGGAGCATGAAACGGTCTGAAAAATAGGAGGAGCATGAAGCGGAGTTGAAAAACTTGAAGAGCCTGAAAACGTGTGAAAAATATGAAGAGCTTCAAAAGGTGTGAAATATATGAAGAGCTTCAAAAGGTGTCAAAAATATGAGGAGAATTAAACGGTCTGAAATATAGGAGGAGCATGAAGTGGTATTGAAAAACATGAAGAGCCTGAAAAGTGTAAAAAATACAAAGATCTTCAAAAAGTGTCAAAAATATGAGGTGCATGAATCGGTCTGAAAAATAGGAGGAGCATGAAGCGGTGTTGAAAAACATGAAGAGCCTGAAAACGTGTGAAAAATACGAAGAACTTCAAAAGGTGTGAAAAATGTGAAGAGCTTCAAAAGGTGTCAAAAATGAGATGAGCATGACACGGTCTGAAAAATAGGAGGAGCATGAAGTGGTGTTGAAAAAAATGAAGAGCCTGAGAAGGTGTGAAAAATATGAAGAGTTTCAAAAGATGTGAATAATATGAAGTGCTTCAAAAGGTGTCAAAAATAAGATGAGCATGAAACAGTCTGAAAATAAGAAAGAGCATGAAGCGGTGTTCAGAAACATGAAGAGCCTGAAAAGGTGTGAAAAATATGAGGAGCTTCAAAAGGTGTCAAAATATGAGGAGCAGGAAACGGTCTGAAAAATAGGAGGAGCATGAAGTGCTGTTCAAAATCATGAAGATCCTGGAAAGTTGTGAAAAATATGAAGAGCTTCAAAAGGTGTGAAATATATGAGGAGCATGAAACGGTCTGAAAAATAGGAGGAGCATGAAGCGGTGTTCAAAAACATGAAGAGCCTGAAAAGGTGTGAAAAACATGAAGAGCTTCAAATTGTGTCAAGTATATGAGGAGCATGAAACGGTCTGAAAAATAGGAGGAGCATGAAACGGTCTGAAAAATAGGAGGAGCATGAAGCGGTGTTGAAAAACATGAAGAGCCTGAAATGGCGTCAAAATTAGGAAGAGCTTCAAAGGTGTCAAAAACATGAGGAGCAAGAAAAGGTCTGAAAAATAGGAGGACCATGAAACGGTGTTCAAAAACATAAAGAGCCTGAAAAGGTGTGAATAATATGAAGAAATTCAAAAGGTGTGAAAAATATGAAGAGGTTCCAAAGGAGTCAAAAATGAGATGAGCATGAAACGGTCTGAAAAATAGGAGGAGCATGATGCAGTGTTGAAAAATACGAAGAGCCCGAAAACGTGTGAAAAATATGAAGATCTTCAAAAGGTATGAAAAATATGAAGAGCTTCAAAAGTTGTCAAAAAAGAGATGAGCATGAAACGGTCTGAAAAATAGGAGGAGCATGAAATTGTGTTCAAAAAAATGAAGAGCCTGAAAAGGTGTCTAGTATATGAAGATTTCAGAAGGTGTCAAAATATGAGGAGCATGAAAAGGTCTGAAAAATAGGAGGAGCAAGAAGCGGCGTGCAAAAACATGAAGAGCCTGAAAACGTGTGAAAAATAGGAGGAGCTTCAAAAGGTGTCAAAAATGAAATGAGCTTGAAACGGTCTGAAAAATTGGAGGAGCATGAAGCGATGTTGAAAAACATGAAGAGCCTGAAAAAGTGTGAAAATTATGAAGAGCTTCAAAAGGTGTTAAATATATGAGGAGCAACAAACGGTCTGAAAAATAGGAGGTGCATGAAGCGGTGTTGAAAAACATGAAAAGGTGTGAAAAATATGAAGAGCTTCAAAAGGTGTCAAAAATATGAGGAGCATGAAACGGTCTGAAAAAAAGGAGGAGCATGAAGCGGTGTTGAAAACCATGAAGAGCCTGAAAACGTGTCAAAAATATGAAGAGCTTCAAAGGTGTGAAAAATATGAAGCACTTCAAAAGGTGTCAAAAATTAGAAGAGCATGAAACGGTCTGGAAAATAGGAGGAGCATGAAGTGGTGTTGAAAAATATGAAGAGACTGAAAAGGTGTGAAAAATATGAAGAGCTTCAAAAAGTGTCAAAATATGAGGAGCAAGAAACGGTCTGAAAAATAGGAGAATCATGCAGCGGTGTTGAAAACTATAAACAGCCTGAAAAAGTGTGAAAAATATGAAGAGCTTCAAAAGGTGTCAAAAATATGAGTAAAATGAAACGATCTGAAAAATAAGAGGAGCATAAAGCGGTGTTCAAAAATATGAAGAGCCTGAAAAGGTGTGAAAAATATGAACAGTCTCAAAACATGTCAAAAATATGAGGAGCATGAAACGGTCTGAAAAATATGAGCAGTATGAAACGGTGTTCAAAAATATGAAGAGCCTGAAAAGGTGTGACAAATATGAAGAGGTTCAAAAGGTGTGAAATTCATGAGGAGTATGAAACGGTCTGAAAAATAGGAGGAGCATGAAGCGGTGTTCAAAAACATGAAGATCCTGAAAAGGTGTGAAAAATATAGAGCTTCAAAAGGTGTCAAAGATATGAGGAGCATGAAACGGTCTGAAAAATAGGAGGAGCATGAAACGGTGTTCGAAAACATGAACAGCCTGAAAAGTTGTGAAAAATATGTAGAGCTTCAAAAGGTGTCAAAAATATGAGGAGCATGAAAAGGTCTGAAAAATAGGAGGAGCATGAAACGGCGTTCCAAAACATGAATAGCCTGAAAAGGTGTGAAAAATATGAAGAGCATCAAAAGGTGTGAAAAATATGAGGAGCTTGAAACGGTCTGAAAAATAGGAGGAGCATGAAGCGGTGTTCAAAAACATGAAGAGCCTGAGAACGAGTGAAAAATATGAAGAGCTGCAAAAGTGTGAAATACATGAGGAGCATGAAACTGTCTGAAAAATAGGAGGAGGATGAAGTGGTGTTCAAAAACTTGAAGAGAATGAAAAGGTGTGAAAATATGAAGAGCTTCAAAAGGTGTGAAATACATGAGAGAAATGAAACTATCTGAAAAATAGGAGGAGCATGAGGCCGTGTTGAAAAACATGAAGAGCCTGAAAAGGTGTGAAAAATATGAAGAGCTTCTAAAGGTGTCAAAAATATGAGGACAATGAAACGGTCTGGAAAATAGGAGGAGCATGAAGTGGTGTTGAATATGATGAAGAGCCTGAAAAGGTGTGAAATATATGAGGAGCTTGAAAATGTGTCAAAAATATGAGGAGCATGAAACGATCTGAAAAATAGGAGGTGCACGAAGTGGTGTTGAAAAACATGAAGAGCCTGAAAAGGTGTGAAAAATATGAATAGCTTCAAAAGGTGTCAAAAATGACATGAGATTGAAACGGTCTGAAAAATTGGAGGAGCATGAAGCGATGTTGAAAAACATGAAGAGCCTGAAAAAGTGTGAAAAATATGAAGAGCTTCAAAAGGTGTTAAATATAAGAGGAGCAAGAAACGGTCTCAAAAATAGGAGGAGCATGAAGCGGTGTTCAAAACCATGAAGAGCCTGAAAAGGTGTGAAAAATATGAAGAGGTTCAAAAATGTGAAAAATATGAAGAGCTTCAAAGGGGTCAAATATATGAAGAGCTTCAAACGGTGTCCAAATTATGAGGAGCATGAAACGTTCTGAAAAATAGGAGGAGCATGAAGCGGGGTTGAAAAACATGAAGAGCCTGAGAACGTGTGAAAAATATGAAGAGCTTCAAAGGTGTCAAATATATGAAGAGCTTCAAACGGTGTCCAAATTATGAGGAGCATGAAACGGTGTGAAAAATAGGAGGAGCATGAAGCGGGATTGAAAAACATGAAGAGCCTGAAAAGGTGTGAAAAATATGAAGAGCTTCAAAAAGTGTGAAAAATAGGAGGAGCATGAAGCGGTGTTCAAAAACATGAAGAGCCTGAAAAGGTGTGAAAAATATGAATAGCTTCAAACGGTCTGAAATACATGAGGAGCATGAAACGGTCTGAAAAATAGGAGGAGAATCAAACGGTGTTAAAAAATAAGAAGAGCCTGAAAAGCTGTGAAAAATATGAAGACCTTCAAAAGGTGTCAAAATTATGAGGAGCATGAATCGGTCTGAAAAATAGGAGTAGCATGAAGCGGTGTTCAAAAACATGAAGATCCTGAAAAGGTGTGAAAAATATAGTGCTTCAAAAGGTGTCAAAGATATGAGGAGCATGAAACGGTCTGAAAAATAGGAGGAGCATGAAACGGTGTTCGAAAACATGAACAGCCTGAAAAGTTGTGAAAAATATGAAGAGCTTCAAAAGGTGTCAAAAATATGAGGAGAATGAAAAGGTCTGAAAAATAGGAGGAGCATGAAACGGTGTTCAAAACATGAATAGCCTGATAAGGTGTGAAAAATATGAAGAGCATCAAAAGGTGTGAAAAATATGAGGAGAATGAAACGGTCTTAAAAATAGGAGGAGCATGAAGCGGTGTTCAAAAACATGAAGAGCCTGAGAACGAGTGAAAAATATGAAGAGCTGCAAAAGGTGTGAAATACATGAGGAGCATGAAACTGTCTGAAAAATAGGAGGAGGATGAAGTGGTGTTCAAAAACATGAAGAGCCTGAAAAGGTGTGAAAATATGAAGAGCTTCAAAAGGTGTGAAATACATGAGAGAAACGAAACTATCTGAAAAATAGGAGGAGCATGAAGCCGTGTTGAAAAACATGAAGAGCCTGAAAAGGTGTGAAAAATATGAAGAGCTTCTAAAGGTGTCAAAAATATGAGGACAATGAAACGGTCTGGAAAATAGGAGGAGCATGAAGTGGTGTTGAATATGATGAAGAGCCTGAAAAGGTGTGAAATATATGAGGAGCTTGAAAATGTGTCAAAAATATGAGGAGCATGAAACGATCTGAAAAATAGGAGGTGCACGAAGTGGTGTTGAAAAACATGAAGAGCCTGAAAAGCTGTGAAAAATATGAAGAGCTTCAAAAGGTGTCAAAAATGACATGAGCTTGAAACGGTCTGAAAAATTGGAGGAGCATGAAGCGATGTTGAAAAACATGAAGAGCCTGAAAAAGTGTGAAAAATATGAAGAGCTTCAAAAGTGTTAAATATATGAGGAGCAAGAAACGGTCTCAAAAATAGGAGGAGCATGAAGCGGTGTTCAAAACCATGAAGAGCCTGAAAAGGTGTGAAAAATATGAAGAGGTTCAAAAATGTGAAAAATATGAAGAGCTTCAAAGGTGTCAAATATATGAAGAGCTTCAAACGGTGTCCAAATTATGAGGAGCATGAAACGGTCTGAAAAATAGGAGGAGCATGAAGCGGGGTTGAAAAACATGAAGAGCCTGAGAACGTGTGAAAAATATGAAGAGCTTCAAAGGTGTCAAATATATGAAGAGCTTCATACAGTGTCCAAATAATGAGGAGCATGAAACGGTCTGAAAAATAGGAGGAGCATGAAGCGGGGCTGAAAAACATGAAGAGCCTGAGAACGTGTGAAAAATATGAAGAGCTTCAAAAGGTGTGAAAAATATGAGGAGCTTCAAAAGGTGTCAAAAATATGAGGAGCATGAAACGGTCTGAAAAATAGGAGGAGCATGATGCAGTGTTGAAAAATATGAAGAGCCTGAAAACGTGTGGAAAATATGAAGATCTTCAAAAGTTGTCAAAAAAGAGATGAGCATGAAACGGTCTGAAAAATAGGAGGAGCATGAAATTATGTTCGAAAAAATGTAGAGCCTGAAAAAGTGTGTAGTATATGAAGATTTCAGAAGGTGTCAAAATATGAGGAGCATGAAAAGGTCTGAAAAATAGGAGGAGCATGAAGTGATGTTGAAAAACATGAAGAGCCTGAAAACGTGTGAAAAATAGGAGGAGCTTCAAAAGGTGTCAAAAATATGAGGAGCATGAAACGGTCTGAAAATTAGGAGGAGCAAGAAGCGGCGTGCAAAAACATGAAGAGCCTGAAAATGTGTGAAAAATATGAAGAGCTTCAAAAGGTGTGAAAAATGAAAGGAGCATGAAACCGTATGAAAAATAGAAGGAGCATGAAGTGGTGTTGAAAAAAAAGAAGAGCCTGAAAATGTGTGAAAAATATGAAGAGCTTCAAAAGGTGTGAAATACATGAGGAACATTAAACTTTCTGAAAAATAGGAGGAGCATGAAGCGGTGTTCAAAAACATGAAGAGCCTGAAAAGGTGTGAAAAATATGAAGAGCTTCAAAAAGTGTAAAAAATAGTAGGAGCATGAAGCGGTGTTCAAAAACATGAAGAGCCTGAAAAGGTGTGAAAAATATGAATAGCTTCAAAAGGTGTCAAAAATGACATGAGATTGAAACGGTCTGAAAAATTGGAGGAGCATGAAGCGATGTTGAAAAACATGAAGAGCCTGAAAAAGTGTGAAAAATATGAAGAGCTTCAAAAGGTGTTAAATATAAGAGGAGCAAGAAACGGTCTCAAAAATAGGAGGAGCATGAAGCGGTGTTCAAAACCATGAAGAGCCTGAAAAGGTGTGAAAAATATGAAGAGGTTCAAAAATGTGAAAAATATGAAGAGCTTCAAAGGGGTCAAATATATGAAGAGCTTCAAACGGTGTCCAAATTATGAGGAGCATGAAACGTTCTGAAAAATAGGAGGAGCATGAAGCGGGGTTGAAAAACATGAAGAGCCTGAGAACGTGTGAAAAATATGAAGAGCTTCAAAGGTGTCAAATATATGAAGAGCTTCAAACGGTGTCCAAATTATGAGGAGCATGAAACGGTGTGAAAAATAGGAGGAGCATGAAGCGGGATTGAAAAACCTGAAGAGCCTGAAAAGGTGTGAAAAATATGAAGAGCTTCAAAAAGTGTGAAAAATAGGAGGAGCATGAAGCGGTGTTCAAAAACATGAAGAGCCTGAAAAGGTGTGAAAAATATGAATAGCTTCAAACGGTCTGAAATACATGAGGAGCATGAAACGGTCTGAAAAATAGGAGGAGAATCAAACGGTGTTAAAAAATAAGAAGAGCCTGAAAAGCTGTGAAAAATATGAAGACCTTCAAAAGGTGTCAAAATTATGAGGAGCATGAATCGGTCTGAAAAATAGGAGTAGCATGAAGCGGTGTTCAAAAACATGAAGATCCTGAAAAGGTGTGAAAAATATAGTGCTTCAAAAGGTGTCAAAGATGTGAGGAGCATGAAACGGTCTGAAAAATAGGAGGAGCATGAAACGGTGTTCGAAAACATGAACAGCCTGAAAAGTTGTGAAAAATATGAAGAGCTTCAAAAGGTGTCAAAAATATGAGGAGAATGAAAAGGTCTGAAAAATAGGAGGAGCATGAAACGGTGTTCAAAACATGAATAGCCTGATAAGGTGTGAAAAATATGAAGAGCATCAAAAGGTGTGAAAAATATGAGGAGAATGAAACGGTCTTAAAAATAGGAGGAGCATGAAGCGGTGTTCAAAAACATGAAGAGCCTGAGAACGAGTGAAAAATATGAAGAGCTGCAAAAGGTGTGAAATACATGAGGAGCATGAAACTGTCTGAAAAATAGGAGGAGGATGAAGTGGTGTTCAAAAACATGAAGAGCCTGAAAAGGTGTGAAAATATGAAGAGCTTCAAAAGGTGTGAAATACATGAGAGAAACGAAACTATCTGAAAAATAGGAGGAGCATGAAGCCGTGTTGAAAAACATGAAGAGCCTGAAAAGGTGTGAAAAATATGAAGAGCTTCTAAAGGTGTCAAAAATATGAGGACAATGAAACGGTCTGGAAAATAGGAGGAGCATGAAGTGGTGTTGAATATGATGAAGAGCCTGAAAAGGTGTGAAATATATGAGGAGCTTGAAAATGTGTCAAAAATATGAGGAGCATGAAACGATCTGAAAAATAGGAGGTGCACGAAGTGGTGTTGAAAAACATGAAGAGCCTGAAAAGGTGTGAAAAATATGAAGAGCTTCAAAAGGTGTGAAAAATATGAAGAGCTTTAAAATGTGTCAAAAATGAGATGAGCATGAAACGATCTGAAAAATAGGAGGAGCATGAAGCGGTGTTGAAAAACATGAAGCGCCTGAAAAGGTGTGAGAAATATGAAGAGCTTCAAATGGTGTCAAAAATATGAGGAGCATGAAACGGTCTGGAAAATCCGAGTAGCATGAAACGGTGATCAAAAACATGAAGAGCCTGAAAAGGTGTGAAAAATATGAAGAGCTTTAAAAGGTGTCAAAATATGAGGAGCATGAAACGTTCTGAAAAATAGGAGGATCATGAAACGGTGTTCAAAAACATGAAGAGTCTGAAAGGTGTGAAAAATATGAAGAGCCTCAAAAAATGTCAAAAATATAAGGAGTATGAAATGGTCTCAAAAATAGGAGGAGCAAGAAGCGGTGTTGAAAAACATGAAGAGCCTGAAACCAGTGAAAAATATGAAGAGCTTCAAAAATGTGAAAAATATGAAGAGCTTCAAAAGGTGTGAAAAATATGAAGAGCTTCAAAAGTTGTCAAAAATGAGATGTGCATGAAACGGACTGAAATATAGAAGGAGCATGAAGTGATGTTGAAAAACATGAAGAGCCTGAAAATGTGTGAAATATAGGAAGTGCTTCCAAAGGTGTCAAAAATATGAGGAGCATGAAACGGTCTGAAAACTAGGAGGAGCATGAAGCGGTGTTGAGAAACATGAAGAGCCTTAAAAGGTGTGAAAAATATGAAGAGATTCAAAAGGTGTCAGAAATTTGGGGAGCATGAAATGGTCTGAAAAGTAGGAGGAGCATGAAGTGGTTGTGAAAAACTTCAAGAGCCTGAAAAGGTGTGCAAAATATGAAGAGCTTCAAAAGGTGTGAAATTCATGAGGAGATGAAACGGTCTGACAAAGAGGAGGGTCATGAAGCGGTGTTCAAAAACCTGCAGAGGCTGAAAAGGTGTGAAAAATATGAAGAGCTTCAAAAGGTGTCAAAAATATGAGGAGCATGAAACGGTCTGAAAAAGAGGAGGAGCATAAAGGGGTGTTGAAAAACATGAAGAGCCTGAAAACGTGTGAAAAATATGAAGAGCTTCAAAAATGTGAAAAATATGAAGAGCTTCAAAAGGTGTGAAAAATACGACGAGCTTCAATAGGTGTCAAAAATGAGATGAACATGAAACGGTCTGAAACATAGGAGGAGAATGAAGCGGTTTTGAAAATCATGAAGAGCCTGAAAGGGTGTGAAAAATATGGAGAGCTTCAAAAGTTGTGAAAAATATGAAGAGTTTGAAAAGGTGTCAAAAATATGAGGAGCATGAAACGGTCTGAAAAATAGGAGGAGCATGAAACTGTGTTCAAAAACATGAAGAGCCTGAAAATGTGTGAAAAATATGAAGAGCTTCAAAAATGTGAAAAATATGAAGAGCTTCAAAAGGTGTGAAAAATAGGAAGAGCTTCAAAAGGTGTCAAAAATGAGATTACCATGAAACGGTCTGAAAAATAGGAGGAGCATGAAGCGGTGTTGAAAATCATGAAGAGCCTGAAAAGTTGTGAAAAATATGAAGAGCTTCAAAAGGTGTGAAAAACATGAACAGCTTCAAAAGGTGTCAAAAAGAGATGAGCCTGAACGGTCTGAAAAATAGCAGGACCATGAAACTGTGTTCAAAAACATGAAGAGCCTGAAAATGTGTGAAAAATATGAAGAGCTTCAAAAATGTGAAAAATATGAAGAGGTTCAAAAGGTGTGAAAAATAGGAAGAGCTTCAAAAGGTGTCAAAAATGAGATTACCATGAAACGGTCTGAAAAATAGGAGGAGCAATAAACGGTGTTCAAACAAATGAAGAGCGTGAAAAGGTGTGAAAAATATGAAGAGCTTCAAAAGCTGTCAAAAATATGAGGAGCATGAAACGGTCTAAAATATAGGAGGAGCATGAAGCGGTGTTGAAAAACATGAAGAGCCTGAAAACGTGTCAAAAATATGAAGAACTTCAAAAGGTGTGAAAAATGTGAAGAGCTTCAAAAGGTGTCAAAAATGAGATGAGCATGAAACGATCTGAAAAATAGGAGGAGCATGAAGTGGTGTTGAAAAAAATGAAGAGCCTGAGAAGGTGTGAAAAATATGAAGAGTTTCAAAAGATGTGAATAATATGAAGTGCTTCAAAAGGTGTCAAAAATAAGATGAGCATGAAACAGTCTGAAAATAAGAAAGAGCATGAAGCGGTGTTCAGAAACATGAAGAGCCTGAAAAGGTGTGAAAAATATGAGGAGCTTCAAAAGGTGTCAAAATATGAGGAGCAGGAAACGGTCTGAAAAATAGGAGGAGCATGAAGTGCTGTTCAAAATCATGAAGATCCTGGAAAGTTGTGAAAAATATGAAGAGCTTCAAAAGGTGTGAAATATATGAGGAGCATGAAACGGTCTGAAAAATAGGAGGAGCATGAAGCGGTGTTCAAAAACATGAAGAGCCTGAAAAGGTGTGAAAAACATGAAGAGCTTCAAATTGTGTCAAGTATATGAGGAGCATGAAACGGTCTGAAAAATAGGAGGAGCATGAAACGGTCTGAAAAATAGGAGGAGCATGAAGCGGTGTTGAAAAACATGAAGAGCCTGAAATGGCGTCAAAATTAGGAAGAGCTTCAAAGGTGTCAAAAATATGAGGAGCAAGAAAAGGTCTGAAAAATAGGAGGACCATGAAACGGTGTTCAAAAACATAAAGAGCCTGAAAAGGTGTGAATAATATGAAGAAATTCAAAAGGTGTGAAAAATATGAAGAGGTTCCAAAGGAGTCAAAAATGAGATGAGCATGAAACGGTCTGAAAAATAGGAGGAGCATGATGCAGTGTTGAAAAATATGAAGAGCCCGAAAACGTGTGAAAAATATGAAGATCTTCAAAAGGTATGAAAAATATGAAGAGCTTCAAAAGTTGTCAAAAAAGAGATGAGCATGAAACGGTCTGAAAAATAGGAGGAGCATGAAGCGGGGCTGAAAAACATGAAGAGCCTGAGAACGTGTGAAAAATATGAAGAGCTTCAAAAGGTGTGAAAAATATGAGGAGCTTCAAAAGGTGTCAAAAATATGAGGAGCATGAAACGGTCTGAAAAATAGGAGGAGCATGATCCAGTGTTGAAAAATATGAAGAGCCTGAAAACGTGTGGAAAATATGAAGATCTTCAAAAGTTGTCAAAAAAGAGATGAGCATGAAACGGTCTGAAAAATAGGAGGAGCATGAAATTATGTTCGAAAAAATGTAGAGCCTGAAAAAGTGTGTAGTATATGAAGATTTCAGAAGGTGTCAAAATATGAGGAGCATGAAAAGGTCTGAAAAATAGGAGGAGCATGAAGTGATGTTGAAAAACATGAAGAGCCTGAAAACGTGTGAAAAATAGGAGGAGCTTCAAAGGTGTCAAAAATATGAGGAGCATGAAACGGTCTGAAAATTAGGAGGAGCAAGAAGCGGCGTGCAAAAACATGAAGAGCCTGAAAATGTGTGAAAAATATGAAGAGCTTCAAAAGGTGTGAAAAATGAAAGGAGCATGAAACCGTATGAAAAATAGAAGGAGCATGAAGTGGTGTTGAAAAAAAAGAAGAGCCTGAAAATGTGTGAAAAATATGAAGAGCTTCAAAAGGTGTGAAATACATGAGGAACATTAAACGTTCTGAAAAATAGGAGGAGCATGAAGCGGTGTTCAAAAACATGAAGAGCCTGAAAAGGTGTGAAAAATATGAAGAGCTTCAAAAAGTGTAAAAAATAGTAGGAGCATGAAGCGGTGTTCAAAAACATGAAGAGCCTGAAAAGGTGTGAAAAATATGAATAGCTTCAAAAGGTGTCAAAAATGACATGAGATTGAAACGGTCTGAAAAATTGGAGGAGCATGAAGCGATGTTGAAAAACATGAAGAGCCTGAAAAAGTGTGAAAAATATGAAGAGCTTCAAAAGGTGTTAAATATAAGAGGAGCAAGAAACGGTCTCAAAAATAGGAGGAGCATGAAGCGGTGTTCAAAACCATGAAGAGCCTGAAAAGGTGTGAAAAATATGAAGAGGTTCAAAAATGTGAAAAATATGAAGAGCTTCAAAGGGGTCAAATATATGAAGAGCTTCAAACGGTGTCCAAATTATGAGGAGCATGAAACGTTCTGAAAAATAGGAGGAGCATGAAGCGGGGTTGAAAAACATGAAGAGCCTGAGAACGTGTGAAAAATATGAAGAGCTTCAAAGGTGTCAAATATATGAAGAGCTTCAAACGGTGTCCAAATTATGAGGAGCATGAAACGGTGTGAAAAATAGGAGGAGCATGAAGCGGAATTGAAAAACATGAAGAGCCTGAAAAGGTGTGAAAAATATGAAGAGCTTCAAAAAGTGTGAAAAATAGGAGGAGCATGAAGCGGTGTTCAAAAACATGAAGAGCCTGAAAATGTGTGAAAAATATGAATAGCTTCAAACGGTCTGAAATACATGAGGAGCATGAAACGGTCTGAAAAATAGGAGGAGAATCAAACGGTGTTAAAAAATAAGAAGAGCCTGAAAAGCTGTGAAAAATATGAAGACCTTCAAAAGGTGTCAAAATTATGAGGAGCATGAATCGGTCTGAAAAATAGGAGTAGCATGAAGCGGTGTTCAAAAACATGAAGATCCTGAAAAGGTGTGAAAAATATAGTGCTTCAAAAGGTGTCAAAGATATGAGGAGCATGAAACGGTCTGAAAAATAGGAGGAGCATGAAACGGTGTTCGAAAACATGAACAGCCTGAAAAGTTGTGAAAAATATGAAGAGCTTCAAAAGGTGTCAAAAATATGAGGAGAATGAAAAGGTCTGAAAAATAGGAGGAGCATGAAACGGTGTTCAAAACATGAATAGCCTGATAAGGTGTGAAAAATATGAAGAGCATCAAAAGGTGTGAAAAATATGAGGAGAATGAAACGGTCTTAAAAATAGGAGGAGCATGAAGCGGTGTTCAAAAACATGAAGAGCCTGAGAACGAGTGAAAAATATGAAGAGCTGCAAAAGGTGTGAAATACATGAGGAGCATGAAACTGTCTGAAAAATAGGAGGAGGATGAAGTGGTGTTCAAAAACATGAAGAGCCTGAAAAGGTGTGAAAATATGAAGAGCTTCAAAAGGTGTGAAATACATGAGAGAAACGAAACTATCTGAAAAATAGGAGGAGCATGAAGCCGTGTTGAAAAACATGAAGAGCCTGAAAAGGTGTGAAAAATATGAAGAGCTTCTAAAGGTGTCAAAAATATGAGGACAATGAAACGGTCTGGAAAATAGGAGGAGCATGAAGTGGTGTTGAATATGATGAAGAGCCTGAAAAGGTGTGAAATATATGAGGAGCTTGAAAATGTGTCAAAAATATGAGGAGCATGAAACGATCTGAAAAATAGGAGGTGCACGAAGTGGTGTTGAAAAACATGAAGAGCCTGAAAAGGTGTGAAAAATATGAAGAGCTTCAAAAGGTGTCAAAAATGACATGAGCTTGAAACGGTCTGAAAAATTGGAGGAGCATGAAGCGATGTTGAAAAACATGAAGAGCCTGAAAAAGTGTGAAAAATATGAAGAGCTTCAAAAGTGTTAAATATATGAGGAGCAAGAAACGGTCTCAAAAATAGGAGGAGCATGAAGCGGTGTTCAAAACCATGAAGAGCCTGAAAAGGTGTGAAAAATATGAAGAGGTTCAAAAATGTGAAAAATATGAAGAGCTTCAAAGGTGTCAAATATATGAAGAGCTTCAAACGGTGTCCAAATTATGAGGAGCATGAAACGGTCTGAAAAATAGGAGGAGCATGAAGCGGGGTTGAAAAACATGAAGAGCCTGAGAACGTGTGAAAAATATGAAGAGCTTCAAAGGTGTCAAATATATGAAGAGCTTCATACGGTGTCCAAATAATGAGGAGCATGAAACGGTCTGAAAAATAGGAGGAGCATGAAGCGGGGCTGAAAAACATGAAGAGCCTGAGAACGTGTGAAAAATATGAAGAGCTTCAAAAGGTGTGAAAAATATGAGGAGCTTCAAAAGGTGTCAAAAATATGAGGAGCATGAAACGGTCTGAAAAATAGGAGGAGCATGATGCAGTGTTGAAAAATATGAAGAGCCTGAAAACGTGTGGAAAATATGAAGATCTTCAAAAGTTGTCAAAAAAGAGATGAGCATGAAACGGTCTGAAAAATAGGAGGAGCATGAAATTGTGTTCGAAAAAATGAAGAGCCTGAAAAAGTGTGTAGTATATGAAGATTTCAGAAGGTGTCAAAATATGAGGAGCATGAAAAGGTCTGAAAAATAGGAGGAGCATGAAGTGATGTTGAAAAACATGAAGAGCCTGAAAACGTGTGAAAAATAGGAGGAGCTTCAAAAGGTGTCAAAAATATGAGGAGCATGAAACGGTCTGAAAATTAGGAGGAGCAAGAAGCGGCGTGCAAAAACATGAAGAGCCTGAAAATGTGTGAAAAATATGAAGAGCTTCAAAAGGTGTGAAAAATGAAAGGAGCATGAAACCGTATGAAAAATAGAAGGAGCATGAAGTGGTGTTGAAAAAAAAGAAGAGCCTGAAAATGTGTGAAAAATATGAAGAGCTTCAAAAGGTGTGAAATACATGAGGAACATTAAACGTTCTGAAAAATAGGAGGAGCATGAAGCGGTGTTCAAAAACATGAAGAGCCTGAAAAGGTGTGAAAAATATGAAGAGCTTCAAAAAGTGTAAAAAATAGTAGGAGCATGAAGCGGTGTTCAAAAACATGAAGAGCCTGAAAAGGTTTGAAAAATATGAAGAGCTTCAAACGGTCTGAAATACATGAGGAGCATGAAACGGTGTGAAAAATAGGAGGAGAATCAAATGATGTTCAAAAATAAGAAGAGCCTGAAAAGCTGTGAAAAATATGAAGAGCCTCAAGGTGTGAAATACTTGAGGAGCATGAATCGGTCTGAAAAATTGGAGGAGCATGAAGCGGTGTTGAAAAACATGAAGAGCCTGAAAAGGTGTGAAAAATATGAAGAGATTCAAAAGGTGTCAAAAATATGAGGAGCATGACACAGTCTGAAAAATAGGAGGAGCATGAAGCGGGATTGAAAAACATGAAGAGCCTGAGTCGTGTGAAAAATATGAATAGCTTCAAAAGGAGTGAAAAATATGAGGAGCTTCAAAAGGTGTCAAAAATATGAGGAGCATGAAACGGTCTGAAAAATAGGAGGAGCTAGATGCAGTGTTGAAAAATATGAAGAGCCCGAAAACGTGTGAAAAATATGAAGATCTTCAAAAGGTATGAAATCTATGAAGAGCTTCAAAAGTTGTCAAAAAAGAGATGAGCATGATACGGTCTGAAAAGAGGAGGAGCATGAAACCGTGTTCAAAAACATGAAGAGTCTGAAAATTTGTGAAAAATATGAAGGGCTTCAAAAGGTGTGAAATACATGAGGAGCATGAAACGGCCTGAAAAATAGGAGTAGCAAGAAGTTGTGTTCAAAAACATGAGAGCCTGAAAATGTGTGAAAAATATGAAGAGATTCAAGGTGTGAAATACATGAGGAGCATGAAACGGTCTGGAAAACTAGGAGGAGCATGAAGCGGTGTTCAAAAACTTGAAGAGCCTGAAAAGGTGTGAAAAATATGTAGAGCTTCAAAAAGTGTGAAAACTGTGAAGAGCTTCAAAAGGTGACAAAAATATGAGGAGCATGAAACGGTCTGAAAAATAGGAGAAGCATGAAGCGGTGTTGAAAAACATGAAGAACATGAAAAGGTGTGAAAAATATGAAGAGCTTCAAAAGGTGTCAAAATATGAGGAGCATGAACCGGTCTGAAAAATAGGAGGAGCAAGAAGCGGTGTTGAAAAACATGAAGAGCCTGAAAAGTTGTGAAAAATATGAAGAGCTTCAAAAGGTGTGAAAAATATGAAGAGCTTCTAAAAGTGTGAAATACATGAGGCGGATTAAACGGTTTGAAAAATAGGAGGAGCATGAAGCGGTGTTGAAAAACATGAAGAGCCTGAAAAGGTGTGAAATATATGAAGACTTTCAAAAAGTGTGAAAAACATGAGGAGGATTAAACGGTCTGAAAAATAGGAGGAGCATGAAGCGGTGTTGAAAAACATGAAGAACTGAAAACGTGTGAAAAACATGAAGAGCTTCAAAAGGTGTCAAAAATTATATGAGCATGAAACGGTCTGAAAAATAGGAGGAGCATGAAGTGGTGTTGAAAAAAATGAAGAGCCTGAAAAGGTGTGAAAAATATGAAGAGCTTCAAATGGTGTGAAAAATATGAGGAGCTTCAAAAGGTGTCAAAAATATAAGGAGCAAG
Organism: Dama dama; assembly: GCF_033118175.1. Taxonomy (NCBI): domain Eukaryota; kingdom Metazoa; phylum Chordata; class Mammalia; order Artiodactyla; family Cervidae; genus Dama; species Dama dama. The sequence continues at coordinate 50,418,075 of NC_083686.1, read as the reverse complement.
AAACGGTAGGAAAAATAGGAGGGACATGAAGCGGTGTTCAAAATCATGAAGAGCCTGAAAAGCTGAGAAAAATATGAAGAGCTTCAAAGGGTGTATAAATTATGAGGAGCATGAAACGGTCTGAAAAATAGGAGGGGAATGCAGTGGTGTTGAAAAACATGAAGAGATTGAAAAGATGTGAAAAATATGAAGAGCTTCAAAAGGTATCAAAAATGAGATGAGCATTAAACGGTCTGAAAAATAGGAGGAGCATGAAGTGGTGTTGAAAAAAATGAAGAGCCTGAAAAGGTGTGAAAAATATGAAGAGCTTCAAAAGGTGTCAAAAATATGAGGAGCATGAAACGATCTGAAAAATAGCAGGAGCATGAAGCGGTGTTGAAAAACATGAAGATTGTGAAAACGGGTGAAAATATGAAGAGCTTCAAAAATATGAAAAATATGAAGAGCTTCAAAAGGTGTGAAAAACATGAAGAGCTTCAAAAGGTGACAAAAATATGAGGAGTATGTAACGGTCTGAAAAATAGGAGGAGCACGAAGGGTGGTAAAAAAAATGAAGAGACTGTAAAGGTGTGAAAAATATGAAGAGCTTCAAAAGGCGACAAAAATATGAGGAGCATGAAACGGTCTGAAAAATAGGAGGAGCATGAAGTGGTGTTGAAAAACATGAAGAGCCTGAAAACTTGTGAAAAGTATGAAGAGCTTCAAAAGGAGTGAAAAATATGAGGAGCATGAAACGGTCTGAAAAATAGGAGGAGCATGAAGCGGTGTTGAAAAACATGAAGAGCCTGAAAATGTGTGAAAAATATGAAGAGCTTCAAAAGGTTTCAAAAATATGAGAAGCATGAAACACTCTGAACAATAGGAGGATTATTAAACGGTGTCACAAAACATGAAGAGCCTGAAAAGGTGTGAAAAATATGAAGAGCTTCAAAAGGTGTGAAAAATATGAAGAGTTTCAAAAGGTGTCAAAAATTAGATGAGCATGAAACGGTCTGAAAAATAGGAGGAGCATGAAGCGGTGTTGAAAAACATGAAGAGCCTGAAAAGGTGTGAAAAATATGAAGAGCTTGAAAGGTGTCAACATTATGAGGAGTATGAAACGGTCTGAACATAGGAGGAGCATGAAGCCATGTTCAAAACATGAAGAGCCTGAAATGGTGTGAAAAGTATGAAGAGCTTCAAAAAGTGTCAAAAATATGAGGAGCATGAAACTGTCTGAAAAATAGGAGGAGCATGAAGCGGTGTTGAAAAACATGAAGAGCCTGAAAACGTGTGAAAAATATGAAGAGCTTCAAAAGGTGTGAAAAATATGAAGAGCTTCAAAAGGAGTCAAAAATGACATGAGTCTGAAACGGTTTGAAAAATAGGACGAGCATGAAGTGGTGTTCAAAACATGAAGAGCCTGAAAATTTGTGAAAAATATGAAGAGCTTCAAAACCTGTCAAAAATATGAGGAGCATGAAACGGTCTGAAAAATAGGAGGAGCATGAAGCGGTGTTCAAAAACATGAAGAGCCTGAAAACGTGTGAAAAATATGAAGAGTTTCAAAAGGTGTGAAAAATATGAAGAGCTTCAAAAGGTGTCAAAAAGTAGATGAGCATGAAACGGTCTGAAAAATAGGAGGAGCATGAAGCGGTGTTCAAAAATATGAAGAGCCTGAAAAGGTGTGAAAAATATGAGGTGTTTCAAAACGTGTCAAAAATATGAGGAGCATGAAAAGTTCTGAAAAATAGGAGGAGAATGAAGCGGTTTTCAAAAACCTGAGGAGCCTGGAAAGATCTGAAAAATATGAAGAGCTTCAGAACGTCTCAAAAACATGAGGAGCAGGAAACCATATGAAAATAGGAGGAGCATGAAGCGGTGTTCAAAAATATGAAGAGCCTGAAAAGGTGTGAAAAATATGAAGTGTTTCAAAACGTGTCAAAAATATGAGGAGCATGAAAAGTTCCGAAAAATAGGAGGAGCATGAAGCGGATTTCAAAACCTTGAGGAGCCTGAAAAGGTGTGAAAAATATGAAGAGCTTTAGACGGTGTGAAATATATGAGGAGCATGAAACGGTCTGAAAAATACGAGGAGCATGAAGCCGTGTTCAAAAAACTGAAGAGCCTGAAAAGTTGTGAAAAATATGAAGAGCTTCAATAGGGTTAAAAATATGAGGAGCATGAAACGGTCTGAAAAATAGGAGGAGCATGAAGCGGTGTTCCAAAACATTAAGAGCCTGAAAAGGTATGAAAAATATGAAGAGCTTCAAAAAGTGTCAAAAATATGAGGAGCATGAAACGGTCTGAAAAATACGAGGAGCATGAAGCCGTGTTGAAAAAGTGAAGAGCATGAAACGGTGTTGAGAAACATGAAGAGCATGAAAAGATGTGAAAAATATGAAGAGCATGAAAAAGTGTGAAAAATATGAGGAGCATGAAACGGTCTGAAAAATACGAGGAGCATGAAGCCGTGTTCAAAAACCTGAAGAAACTGAAAAGGTGTGAAAAATATGAAGAGCTTCAAAAGGTGTCAAAGTTATGAGGAGCATGAAACAGTCTGAAAAATAGGAGGAGCATGAAACGGTGTTCAAAAACATGAAGAGCCTGAAAGGTTGAAAAATATGAAGAGCATGAAAATGTGTGAAAAATATGAGGAGCATGAAACTGTGTTCAAAAAAATGCAGAGCCTGAAAAGGTGTGAAAAATATGAAGAACTTCAAAAGGTGTTAAAAATATGAGGAGCATGAAACCTTTTGAAAAATAGGAGCAGCATGAAGCGGTGTTAGAAAACCTAGAGACTGAAAAGGTGTGAAAAATATGAAGAGCTCAAAAGTTGTGTAAAATATGAGGAGCATGAAACGGTCTGAAATATAGGAGGAGCATGAAAAGGTGTTCAAAAATATGAAGAGGTTGAAAAGGTGTGAAAAATATGAAGAGCTTCAAAACGTGTCAAAAATATGAGGAGCATGAAACAGTCTGAACAATAGGAGGAGCATGAAGCGGTGTTCAAAAACATGAAGAGCCTGAAAAGTTCTGCAAAATATGAAGAGCTTCAAAAGGTGTGCAAAATATGAGGAGCATTAAACGGTCTCAAAAATAGGAGAGCATGAAGCGGTGCTGAAAAACATGAAGAGCCTGAAAAGGTGTGAAAAATATGAAGAGCTTCAAAACGTTTCAAAAATATGAGGAGCATGAATCGCTGTTTAAAAACATGAAGAGTCTGAAAAAGTGTGAAAAATATGAAGAGCTTAAAAAGGTGTCAAATATAGGAGGAACATGAAACAGTGTTCAAAATCATGAAGAGCCTGAAAAGCTGTGAAAAATATGAAGAGCTTCAAAAGGTGCCAAAAATATGTGGAGCATGAAACGGTCTGAAAAATAGGAGGAGCATGAAGCGGTGATCAAAAACATGAAGAGCCTGAAAAGGTGTGAAAAATATAAAGAGCTTCAAAAGGTGTGAAAAATATGAGGAATATTAAACGGTGTGAAAAATACGACGAGCATGAAGCGGTGTTTAAAAACATGAAGAGCCTGAAATGGTGTGAAAAGTATGAAGAGCTTCAAAACGTGTCAAAAATAAGAGGAGCATGAAACGGTCTGAAAAATAGGAGGAGCATGAAACGGTGTTGAAAAACATGAAGAGCGTGAAATTGTGTGAAAAATATGAAGAACTTCAAAATGTGTCAAATATAGGAGGAGCATGAAACAGTGTTCAAAAACATGAATAGCCTGAAAAGATGTGAAAAATATGAAGAGCTTCAAAATGTATCAAAAATATGAGGAGCATGAAACGGTCTGAAAAATAGGAGAAGCATGAAACGGTGTTAAAATAAATGAAGAGCCTGAAAAGGTGTGAAAAATATGAAGAGCTTCAAAACGTGTCAAAAATAAGAGGAGCATGAAACGGTCTGAAAAATAGGAGGAGCATGAAGCGGTGTTGAAAAATATGAAGAGCCTGAAAAGGTGTTGAAAAATATGAAGAGTTGAAAAGGTTTGAAATATATGAAGGGCTTCAAAAAGTGTGAAAACTATGAAGAGCTTCAAAAGGTGTGAAAAATATGAAGACCTTCAAAATGTGTCAAAAATGAGATGAGCATGAAACGGTCTGAAAAATACGAGCAGCACGAAGCGGTGTAGAAAAACATGAAGAGCCTGAAAAGGTGTGAAAAATATGAAGACTTCAAAAGTTGTCAAAAATATGAGGAGCATGAAACGGTCTGAAAAATAGGAGGAGCATGAAGCGGTGTTGAAAAATATTAAGAGCCTGAAAAGGTGTGAAAAATATGAAGAGCTTCAAAATGTGTCAAAAATATGAGGGGCATGAAACGGTCTGAAAAATAGGAGTAGCATGAAAAGTAGTTCAAAAACATGAAGAGCCTGAAAAGGTGTGAAAAATATGAAGAGCTTCAAAAGGATTCAAAATTATTAGTCGCATGAAACGGGTAAAAAAAATAGGAGGAGCATGAGACGGTGTTGAAAAACATGAAGATCCTGAAAAGGTGTGAAATATATGAAGAGCTTCAAAAGGTTTCAAAAAAAGGAGGAGCATGAGACGGTGTTGAAAAACATGAAGAGCATGAAAATGTGTGAAAAATATGAAGAGGTTCAAAAGTTATCAAAAATATGAGGAGCATGAAAGGGTCTGAAAATAGGAGGAGCATGAAACTTTGTATGTATACATGAAGAGCATGAAAAGGTGTGAAAAATTTGAAGAGCTGCAAAAGGTGTCAAAAATATGAGGAGCATGTAACGGTGTTGAAAAACATGAAGAGCATTAAAAGTGTGAAAAATATGAAAAGCTTCAAAAGGTGTCAAAAATATGAGGAGCATGAAACGGTCTGAAAAATAGTAGGAGCATGAGATGGTGTTGAAAAACCTGAAGAACCTGAAAAGGTTGGAAATATATGAAGAGCTTTCAAGGTTTCAAAAATATGAGGAGCATGAAACGGTCTGAAAAATAGGAGAAACATGAAACGGTGTTGAAAAACATGAAGAGCATGATAAGTGTTAAAAATATAAAGAGCTTCAAAAGGTGCCAAAATTTGAGGAGCATGAAACGGTCTGAAAAATAGGAGGAGCATGAAACCATGTTTAAAAGCATGAAGAGCCTGAAAAGGTGTGAAAAATATGAATAGCTTCAAAAAGTGTCAAATATGAGGAGAATGAAACGGTCTGAAATATAGGAGGAGCATGAAGCGGTATTCAAATACATGAAGAACCTGAAAAGGTGTGCAAAATATTAAGAGCTTCAAAAGGAGTCAAATATACGAGGAGCATGAAACGGTGTTGAAAAACATGAAGAGCATGAAAAGGTGTGAAAAATATGAAGAGTTTCAAAAGTTGTCAAAAATATAAGAAGCATGCAACTGTGTGAAAAATAGGAGGAGCATTAAACAGTGTTCAAAAACATGAAGAGCCTGAAAAGGTGTGAAATATATCAAGAGTTCAAAAGGTGTCAAAAATATGAGGAGCATGAAACGGTGTTCAAATACATGAAAAGCCTGAAAAGGTGCGAAATATATGAAGAGCTTCAAAAGGTGTCAAATATATGAGGAGCATGAAACGGTGTTGAAAAACATGAGGAGCATTAAAAGTGTGAAAAATATAAACAGCTTCAAAAGCTGTCAAAAATATGAGGAGCAAGAAACCGTCTGAAAAAGAGGAGGAGCATGAAACGGTGTTGAAAAACATGAAGAGAATGAAAAGGTGTGAAAAATATGAAGAGCTTCAAAAGGTGTCAAAAATATGAGGAGCATGAAACGGTCTTAAAAATAGGAGAAGCATGAGACGGTGTAAAAACATGAAGAACCTGAAAACGTTGGAAAAATATGACAAGCTTCAAAGGTGTCAAAAATATGAGGAACATGAAACTGTCAGAAAAATATGAGGAACATGAAACGGTCTAAAAAATAGGACGAGCATGAAACAGTGTTGAAAATCATGAAGAGCGTGAAAAGGTGTGCACAATAAGAAGAGCTTCAGAAGGTGTCAATAATATGAGGAGCATGAAAGGGTCTGAAAAACAGGAGGAGCATGAAATGGTGTTGAACACATGAATTGCTTGAAAAGGTATGAAAAGTATGAGAGCTTCAAAAGATGTTAAAAATATGAGGAGCATGAAAGGGTCATAAACATTGGAGGAGCATGAAACGGTGTTGAAAAACATGAAGAGCTTCAAAGAGTGTGAAAAATATGAAGAGCTTCAAAAGCTGTCATAAATATGAGGAGCAGGAGACGGTCTGAAAAATATGAGGAACACGAAATGGTCTGAAAAATGGGAGGAGCATGAAACATTGTATCAAAACATGAAGAGCATGAAAAGGTGTGAAAAATATGAAGAGCTTCAAAAGGTGTGAAAAATCTGAGGAGCATGAAACGGTCTGAAAATTCCGAGGAGCAAGAAGTGGTGTTGAAAAACATGAAGAGCCTGAAAAGTTGTGAAAAATATGAAGAGCTTCAAAAAGTGTCAAAAATATGAGGAGCATGAAACGGTCTGAAATAAAGGAGGAGCATGAAGCGGTGTTGAAAAACATGGAGATCCTGAAAAGGTGTGAAATATATGAAGAGTTTCAAAGGGTGTCAAATATATGAGGACCAGGAAACGGTCTGAAAAATAACAGGAGCATGAAATGGTGTTCAAAAACAAGAAGAGCCTGAAAAGGTATGAAAAATATGAGGAGCTTCAAAAGGTGTGAAATACATGTGGAGCATTAAACGGTCTGAAAAATATGAGGATCATGAATCGGTGTTGAAAAACATGAAGAGCCTGAAAAGGTGTGAAAAATATGAGGAGCTTCAAAAGGTGTGAAATACATGTGGAGCATTAAACGGTCTGAAAAACAGGAGGAGCATGAAGTGGTGTTCAAAAACAAGAAGAGCCTGAAAAGGTGTGAAAAATATGAGGAGCTTCAAAAGGTGTGAAATACATATGGAGCACTAAACGGTCTGAAAAATAGGAGGAGCATGAAGCGGTGTTCAAAAACATGAAGAGCCTGAAAACGTGTGAAAAATATGAGGAGCTTCAAAAGGTGTGAAATACATGTGGAGCATTAAACGGTCTGAAAAATAGGAGGAGCATGAAACGGTGATAAAAAATGAAGAGCATGAAATGGTGTGAAAAATATGAAGAGCTTCAAAATGTGTCAAATATAAGAGGAACATGAAACAGTGTTCAAAAACATGAAGAGCCTGAAAAGCTGTGAAAAATACGAAGAGCTTCAAAAGGTGCCAAAAATATATGGAGCATGAAACGGTCTGAAAAATAGGAGGAGCATGAAGCGGTGTTGAAAAAAATGAAAAGCCTGAAAAGGTGTGAAAAATATGAAGAGCTTCAAAATGTGTTCAAAAATATGAGGAGCATGAAACGGTCTAAAAAATAGGAAGAGCATGAAGCGGTGTTGAAAAAAAAAAAAGCCTGAAAAGGTGTGAAAAATATGAAGAGCTTCAAAATGTGTCAAAATTATGAGGGGCATGAAACGGTCTGAAAAATAGGAGGAGCATGAAACGTAGTTCAAAAACATGAAGAGCCTGAAAATGTGTGAAAAATATGAAGACTTTCAAAAGCTGTGAAAAATATGAAGATCATGAAACGATCTGAAAAATAGGAGGAGCATGAAGCGGTTTTGAAAAACATGAAGAGCCTGAAAAGGTGTGAAATATAAGAAGAGCTTCAAAGGGTGTCAAAAATATGAGGAGCATGAAACGGTCTGAAAAATAGGAGGAGCATGAAATGTTGTTCAAAAACATGAAGGGCTTGAAATGATGTGGAAAAATATGAAGACTTTCAAAAGGTGTCAAAATTATGAGGGGCATGAAAAGGTCTGAAAAATAGGACGAGCATCAAATGGTGTTGAAAAATATGAAGAGCCTGAATAGGTGTGAAAAATATGAAGAGCTTCAAAAGTGTCACAAATAGGAGGAGCATGAAACGGTGTTCAAAAACATGAAGAGCCAGTAAAGGTGTGAAAAATATGAATAGCTTCCAAATGTGACAAAAATAAGATGAGCATGAAACGGTCTGAAAAATAGGAGGAGCATGAAGCGGTGTTGAAAAACATGAAGAGCCTGAAAAGGTGTGAAATATATGAAGAGGTTCAAAAGGTGTCAAAAATGCGAGGAGCATGAAACGACTGAAATATAGGAGGAGCATGAACTGGTGTTGAAAAACATTAATAGCCTGAAAAGGTGTGAAATATATGAAGAGTTTCAAAAGGTGTGTAAAATATGAAGAGCTTCAATAGGTTGAAAAATATGAAGAGCTTCAAAAGATGTGAAACACATGAAGAGCTTCAAAAGGTGTCAAAAATGAGAGGAGCATGAAACGGTCTGAAAAAAAGGAGGAGCATGAAGTGGTGTTGAAAATCATGAAGTGCCTGAAAATGTGTAAAAAATATGAAGAGCTTGAAAAGGTGTCAAAAATATGAGGAACATGAAACTGTCAGAAAAATATGAGGACCATGAAACGGTCTAAAAAATAGGACGAGCATGAAACAGTGTTGAAAAACATGAAGAGCTTCAAAAGGTGTCAAAAATATGAGGAGCCTGAAACCATCTGAAAAATAGGAGGAGCATGAAACGGTGTTGAAAATCATGAAGAGCCTGAAAAGCTGTGAACAATAAGAAGAGCTTCAGAAGGTGTCAATTATATGAGGAGCATGAAAGGGTCTGAAAAATAGGAGGAGCATAAAATGGTGTTGAACACATGAATTGCTTGAAGAGGTCTGAAAAATATGAAGAGCTTCAAAAGATGTTAAAAATATGAGGAGCATGAAAGGGTCATAAACATTGGAGGAGCATGAAACGGTGTTGAAAAACATGAAGAGCTTCAAAAAGTGTGAAAAATATGAAGAGCTTCAAAAGCTGTCATAAATAAGAGGAGCATGAGACGGTCTGAAAAATATGAGGAGCACGAAATGGTCTGAAAAACGGGAGGAGCATGAAACGTTGTATGAAAACATGAAGAGCATGAAAAGGTGTGAAAAATATGAAGAGATTCAAGAGGTGTCAAAAATATGAGGAGCATGAAACGGTCTGAAAAATAGGAGGAGCATGAGACGGTGTTGAAAAACATGAAGAACCTGAAAAGGTTGGAAAATCATGAAGAGCTTCAAAGGTGTCAAAAATATGAGGAGCATGAAAAGGTCTGAAAAATAGGAGGAGCATGAAACGATGTTGAAAAACATGAAGAACCTGAAAAGGTGTGAAAAATATGAAGAGCTGCAAAAGGTGTCAAAAATATGAGAAGCATGAAACGGTCTGAAATAATGAGGACCATGAAACGGTCTGAAAAATAGGACAAGCATGAAACGGTGTTGAAAAATATGAAGAGCTTCAAAAACTGTCAAAAATACGAGGAGCATGAAACGGTCTGAAAAACAGGAGGAGCATGAAACCGTGTTGAAAAACATGAAGAGCATGAAAAGATGTGAAAAATATGAAAAGCTTCAAAAAGTTTCAAGAAAATGAGGAGGATGTAAACGTCTGAAAAACAGGAGGAGCATGAAACGTTGTTGAAAAACTTTAAGAGCCTGAAAAGGTGATAAAAATATGAAGAGCTTCAAACGGTGTCAAAAATATGAGGAGCGTGAAACCGTCTGAAAAATAGGATTGGCATGAAACGGTGTTGACAAACATGAAGAACATGAAAGGGTGTGAAAAATATGAAGAGCTTCAAAAGGTGTCAAAAATATCAGGAGCATGAATGGGTCTGAAAAATAGGAGGAGCATGAAACGTTGTTGAATTACTTGAAGAGCCTGAAAAGGTGTTAAAAATATGAAGAGCTTCAAAAGGTTTCAAAAATATGAGGAGCGTGAAACGGTCTGAAAAATAGGATTAGCATGAAACAGTGTTCAGAAGCATGAAAAGCCTGAGAAAGTGTGAAAAATATGAAGAGCTTAAAAAGCTATCAAAAATATGAGGAGCATGAAATGGTGTTGAAAAACATGAAGAGCCTGAAAGGGTGTGAAAAATATGAAGAGCTTCAAAAGGTGTCAAAAATATGAGGAGCATGAAACGGTCTGAAAAATAAGAGGAGGATCAAATGGTCTGAAAATTAAGAGGAGCATGAAACGGTGTTGAAAAACGTGAAGAGCTTCAAAAGGTGTCAAAAATATGAGGAGCATGAAACGGCCTGAAAATTATGAGGAGTATCAAACGGTGTTCAAAAACAAGAAGAGCCTGAAAAGGTGTGAAAAATCTGAAGAGCTTCAGAAAGTTTGAAAAATATGAGGAGCATGAAACTGTCTGAAAAATAGGAGGAGCAAGAAGCGCTGTTGAAAAACATGAAGAGCCTGAAAACGTGTGAAAAATATGAAGAGCTTCAAACGGTGTCAAAAATATGAGGAGCATGAAACAGTCTGAAAAATAGGAGGAGAATGAAGCGGTGTTGAAAAAGTAGAAGAGCCTGAAAATGTGTGAAAAATATGAAGAGCTTCAAAAGGTGTGAAAATTATGAGTAGCATGAAACGGTCTGAAAAATAGGAGGAGCATGAAGCAGTGTTGAAAAACACGAAGAGCCTGAAAAGCTTTGAAAAATACGAAGAGCCATAAAAGGTGTGAAAAATATGAGGAGCATGAAACGGTCTGAAAAATAGGAGGAGCATGAAGCGGTTTTGAAAAACATGAGGAGCCTGAAAAGGTGTGAAAAATATGAAGAGCTTCAAACGGTGTCAAAAATATGAGGAGCATGAAACGGTCTGAAAAATAGGAGTAGCATGAAGCAGTATTGAAAAGCATGCAGAGCCTTAAAAGGTGTGAAAAATATGAAGAGCTTCAAAAGGTGTCAAAAATATGAGAAGCATGAAACTATCTCCAAAAATTAAGGAGCAAGAAGTGGTGTTCAAAAACATGAAGAGCCTGAAAAGGTGTGAAATATATGAAGAGCTTCAAAAGGTGTCAAAAATATGAGGAGCATGAAACAGTCTGAAAAATAGGAGGAGCATGAAGCGGTGTTGAACAACATGAAGAGCCTGAAAATGTGTGAAAAATATCAAAAGCTTCAAAAGGTGTCAAAATTATGAGGAGCATGAAATGGTCTGAAAAATAGGAGGAGCATCAAATGGTATTGAAGAACATGAAGATCCTGAAAAGTTGTGAAAAATATGAAGAGCGTCAAAAGGTGTCAAAATTATGAGGAGCATGAAACGGTCTGAAAAATAGGAGGAGCAAGAAGCGGTGTTGAAAAACCTGAAGAGCCTGAAAAGGTGTGAAATATATGACGAGCTTAAAAAGGCGTGAAATATATGAGGAACCTGAAACGCTCTGAGAAACAGTAGGAGAATGAAGCGGTGTTGAAGAATATGAAGAGCCTGAAAAGGTGTTAACAATATTAGGAGCCTGAAACGGTCTGAAAAATAGGAGGCGCATAAAGCAGTGTTGAAAAACTTGAAAAGCCTGAAAAGGTGTGAAAAACATGAAGAGCTTCAAGAAGTGTCAAAAATATGAGGAGCATGAAACGGTCTGAAAAATAGGAGGAGCATGAAACGGTGTTGAAAAACATGCAGAGCCTGAAAAGAGTGAAATATATGAAGAGCTTCAAAAGGTGTCAAAAATATGAGGAACATGAAACGGTCTGAAAAAGAGGAGGAGCATGAAGCGGGGTTGAAAAACATGAAGAGCCTGAAAAGCTGTGTAATATATGAAGAGCTTCAAAAGATGTGAAAAATATGAGGAGAATGATACGGGCTGAAAAGAAGGAGGAGCATGAAGCGGTGTTGAAAAACATGAACAGCCTGAAACGGTGTGAAATACATGAAGAGCTTCAAAAGGTGTCAAAAATATGAGGAGCTTGAAACGGCCAGAAAAATAGGAGGAGCATGAAGCGGTGTTCAGAAATATGAAGCGCCTGAAAAGGTGGGAAAAATATGAGGAGCATGATACGGTCTGAAAAATAGGTGGAGCATGAAGCGGTGTTCACAGGAAGAGCCTGAAAATGTGTGAAAAATATGAAGAGCTTAAAAAAGTGTCAAAAATATGAGGAGCATGAAACGGTGTTGAAAAACATGAAGAGCCTGAAAAGAGTGAAATAAATGAAGAGCTTCAAAAGGTGTCAAAAATATGAGGAGCATGAAACGGTCTGAAAAATAGGTGGAGCCTGAAGGTTGATGAAAAACATGAAGAGCCTGAAAAAGTGTGAAATACATGAAGAGCTTCAAAGGTGTTAAAATTTGAGGAGCATGATACGGTCTGAAAAATAGGAGGAGCATGAAGCGGTGTTGAAAAACATGAAGATTCTGAAAAGGTGTGAAAAATATGAAGAGCTTCAAAAAGTGTCAAAAATATGAGGAGCATGAAACGGTCTGAAAAATTGGAGGAGCATGAAGCGGTGTTGAAAAATATGAAGAGCCTGAAAAGGTGTGAAATATATGAAGAGCTTAAGAAGGCGGGAAATATATGAGGAACCTGAAACGCTCTGAGAAACAGGAGGAGAATGAATCGGTGCTGAAAAATATGAAGAGCCTGAAAAGGTGTGAAATATATGACGAGCTTAAAAAGGCGTGAAATATATGAGGAACCTGAAACGCTCTGAGAAACAGTAGGAGAATGAAGCGGTGTTGAAGAATATGAAGAGCCTGAAAAGGTGTTAACAATATTAGGAGCCTGAAACGGTCTGAAAAATAGGAGGCGCATAAAGCAGTGTTGAAAAACTTGAAAAGCCTGAAAAGGTGTGAAAAACATGAAGAGCTTCAAGAAGTGTCAAAAATATGAGGAGCATGAAACGGTCTGAAAAATAGGAGGAGCATGAAACGGTGTTCAAAAACATGAAGAGCATGAAAAGCTGTGAAAAATATGAAGAGCTTCAAAACGTGTCAAAAATATGAGGAGCATGAAGCGATCTGAAAAATAGGAGGAGTATGAAACGGTGTTGAAAACATGAAGAGCCTGTAAATGTGTGAAAAATATGAACCGCTTCAGAAGGTGTGAAAAATATGAGGAGCATGAAACGGTCTGAAAAATAGGTGGAGCATGAAGCGGTGCTGAAAAACATGACGAGACTGAAAAAGTGTGAAATATATGAAGAGCTTCAAAAGGTGTTAAAATTTGAGGAGCATGATACGGTCTGAAAGAGAGGAGGATCATGAAGCGGTGTTGAAAAACATGAAGAGCCTGAAAAGGTGTTAAAAATATTAGGAGCATGAAACGGTTTGAAAAATAGGTGGAGCATGAAGTGGTGTTGAAAAACTTGAAGAGCCTGAAAAGGTGTTAGCAATATTAGGAGCCTGAAACGGTCTGAAAAATAGGAGGCGCATGAAGCGGGGTTGAAAAACATGAAGAGCCTGAAAAGGTGTGAAAAACATGAAGAGTCTGAAAATGTGTCAAATATATGAAGAGCTTCAAAAGGTTTGAAAAATATGAGGAGCATGATACTGTCTGAAAAATAGGAGAAGCAAGAAGCAGTGTTGAAAAACATGAAGAGCCTGAAAAGGTTTGAAAAACATGAAGAGTCTGAAAAGGTGTGAAATATATGAATAGCTTCAAAAGGTGTCAAATATGTTAGGAGCATGAAGTGGTGTTGAAAAACATGAAGAGCCTGAAAAGGTGTGAAAAATATGAAGAGCTTCAAAATGTATCAAAAATATGAGGAGCATGAAGCGCTGTTTAAAAATATGAAGAGCCTGAAAAAGTGTGAAAAATATGAAGAGCTTCAAAAGGTGTCAAATATAGGAGGAGCATGAAACAGTGTTCAAAAACAAGAAGAGCCTGAAAAGGTGTGAAAAATATGAAGAGATTCAAAAGGTGTCAAAAATATGAGGAGCATGAAACGGTCTGAAAAATTGGAGGAGCATGAAGCGGGGTTGAAAAACATGAAGAGCCTGAAAAGAGTGAAATAAATGAAGAGCTTCAAAAGGTGTCAAAAATATGAGGAGCATGAAACGGTCTGAAAAATAGGTGGAGCATGAAGGGTGATGAAAAACATGAAGAGCCTGAAAAAGTGTGAAATACATGAAGAGCTTCAAAGGTGTTAAAATTTGAGGAGCATGATATGGTCTGAAAAATAGGAGGAGCATGAAGCGGTGTTGAAAAATATGAAGAGCCTGAAAAGGTGTGAAAAATATGAAGAGCTTCAAAAAGTGTCAAAAATATGAGGAGCATGAAACGGTCTGAAAAATAGGAGGAGCAAGAAGCGGTGTTGAAAAATATGAAGAGCCTGAAAAGGTGTGAAATATATGAAGAGCTTAAAAAGGCGGGAAATATATGAGGACCCTGAAACGCTCTGAAAAACAGGAGGAGAATGAAGCGGTGTTGAAAAATATGAAGAGCCTGAAAAGTTGTGAAATATATGAAGAGCTTCAAAAGGTGTCAAAAATTTTAGGAGCATGAAACGGTCTGAAAAATTGGAGGAGCATGAAGCGGTGTTGAAAAATATGAAGAGCCTGAAAATGTGTGAAATATATGAAGAGCTTAAGAAGGCGGGAAATATATGAGGACCCTGAAACGCTCTGAGAAACAGGAGGAGAATGAATCGGTGTTGAAAAATATGAAGAGCCTGAAAAGGTGTGAAATATATGACGAGCTTAAAAAGGCGTGAAATATATGAGGAACCTGAAACGCTCTGAGAAACAGTAGGAGAATGAAGCGGTGTTGAAGAATATGAAGAGCCTGAAAAGGTGTTAACAATATTAGGAGCCTGAAACGGTCTGAAAAATAGGAGGCGCATAAAGCAGTGTTGAAAAGCTTGAAAAGCCTGAAAAGGTGTGAAAAACATGAAGAGCTTCAAAAGGTGTCAAAAATATGAGGAGCATGAAACGGTCTGAAAAATAGGAGGAGCATGAAACGGTGTTGAAAAACATGAAGAGCCTGAAAAGAGTGAAATATATGAAGAGCTTCAAAAGGTGTCAAAAATATGAGGAACATGAAACGGTCTGAAAAATAGGAGGAGCATGAAGCGGGGTTGAAAAACATGAAAAGCCTGAAAAGTTGTGTAATATATGAAGAGCTTCAAAAGATGTGAAAAATATGAGGAGAATGATACGGGCTGAAAAGAAGGAGGAGCATGAAGCGGTGTTGAAAAACATGAACAGCCTGAAAAGGTGTGAAAAACATGAAGAGCTTCAAAAGGTGTCAAAAATATGAGGAGCATGAAACGGCCAAAAAAATAGGAGGAGCATGAAGCGGTGTTCAGAAATATGAAGCGCCTGAAAACGTGGGAAAAATATGAGGAGCATGAAACGGTTTGAAAAATAGGTGGAGCATGAAGTGGTGTTGAAAAACTTGAAGAGCCTGAAAAGGTGTTAACAATATTAGGAGCCTGAAACGGTCTGAAAAATAGGAGGCGCATAAAGGGGTGTTGAAAAACTTGAAAAGCCTGAAAAGGTGTGAAAAACATGAAGAGCTTCAAGAAGTGTCAAAATTATGAGGAGCATGAAACGGTCTGAAAAATAGGAGGAGCATGAAACGGTGTTGAAAAACATGCAGAGCCTGAAAAGAGTGAAATATATGAAGAGCTTCAAAAGGTGTCAAAAATATGAGGAACATGAAACGGTCTGAAAAATAGGAGGAGCATGAAGCGGGGTGGAAAACACGAAGAGCCTGAAAAGTTGTGTAATATATGAAGAGCTTCAAAAGATGTGAAATATATGAGGAGAATGATACGGGCTGAAAAGAAGGAGGAGCATGAAGCGGTGTTGAAAAACATGAACAGCCTGAAACGGTGTGAAAAACATGAAGAGCTTCAAAAGGTGTCAAAAATATGAGGAGCATGAAACGGCCAGAAAAATAGGAGGAGCATGAAGCGGTGTTCAGAAATATGAAGGGCCTGAAAAGGTGGGAAAAATATGAGGAGCATGATACGGTGTGAAAAATAGGTGGAGCATGAAGCGGTGTTCACATGAAGAGCCTGAAAAGGTGTGAAAAATATGAAGAGCTTGAAAAAGTGTCAAAAATATGAGGAGCATTAAACGGTGTTGAAAAACATGAAGAGCCTGAAAAGAGTGAAATAAATGAAGAGCTTCAAAAGGTGTCGAATATATGAGGAGCATGAAACGGTCTTAAAAATCGGTGGAGCATGAAGGGTGATGAAAAACATGAAGAGCCTGAAAAAGTGTGAAATACATGAAGAGCTTCAAAGGTGTTAAAATTTGAGGAGCATGATACGGTCTGAAAAATAGGAGGAACATGAAGCGGTGTTGAAAAACATGAAGATTCTGAAAAGGTGTGAAAAATATGAAGAGCTTCAAAAAGTGTCAAAAATATGAGGAGCATGAAACGGTCTGAAAAATAGGAGGAGCATGAAGAAGTGTTCAAAAACATGAAGAGCCTGAAAAGGTGTGAATCATATGAAGAGTTTCAAAATTTGTCAAAAATATGAGGAGCATGAAACGGTATGAAAAATAGAGGGAACATGAAGCGGTGTTGAAATACTTGAAGAGCCTGAAAAGGTGTGAAAAATATGAAGAGCTTAAAAAAGTGTCAAAAATATGAGGAGCATTATACGGTGTTGAAAAACATGAAGAGCCTGAAAAGAGTGAAATAAATGAAGAGCTTCAAAAGGTGTCAAAAATATGAGGAGCATGAAACGGTCTGAAAAGTAGGTGGAGCATGAAGGGTGAGGAAAAACATGAAGAGCCTGAAAAAGTGTGAAATACATGAAGAGCTTCAAAGGTGTTAAAATTTGAGGAGCATGAAACGGTCTGAAAAATAGGAGGAGCAAGAAGCGGTGTTGAAAAACCTGAAGAGCCTGAAAAGGTGTGAAATATATGAAGAGCTTAAAAAGGCATGAAATGTATAAGGAACCTGAAACTCTCTGAAAAACAGGAGGAGAATGAAGCGGTGTTGAAAAATATGAAGAGCCTGAAAAGTTGTGAAATATATGAAGAGCTTCAAAAGGTGTCAAAAATTTTAGGAGCATGAAACTGTCAGAAAAATTGGAGGAGCATGAAGCGGTGTTGAAAAATATGAAGAGCCTGAAAAGGTGTGAAATATATGAAGAGCTTAAGAAGGCGGGAAATATATGAGGAACCTGAAACGCTCTGAGAAACAGGAGGAGAATGAATCGGTGTTGAAAAATATGAAGAGCCTGAAAAGGTGTGAAATATATGACGAGCTTAAAAAGGCGTGAAATATATGAGGAACCTGAAACGCTCTGAGAAACAGTAGGAGAATGAAGCGGTGTTGAAGAATATGAAGAGCCTGAAAAGGTGTTAACAATATTAGGAGCCTGAAACGGTCTGAAAAATAGGAGGCGCATAAAGCAGTGTTGAAAAACTTGAAAAGCCTGAAAAGGTGTGAAAAACATGAAGAGCTTCAAGAAGTGTCAAAAATATGAGGAGCATGAAACGGTCTGAAAAATAGGAGGAGCATGAAACGGTGTTCAAAAACATGAAGAGCATGAAAAGCTGTGAAAAATATGAAGAGCTTCAAAACGTGTCAAAAATATGAGGAGCATGAAGCGATCTGAAAAATAGGAGGAGTATGAAACGGTGTTGAAAACATGAAGAGCCTGTAAATGTGTGAAAAATATGAACCGCTTCAGAAGGTGTGAAAAATATGAGGAGCATGAAACGGTCTGAAAAATAGGTGGAGCATGAAGCGGTGCTGAAAAACATGACGAGACTGAAAAAGTGTGAAATATATGAAGAGCTTCAAAAGGTGTTAAAATTTGAGGAGCATGATACGGTCTGAAAGATAGGAGGATCATGAAGCGGTGTTGAAAAACATGAAGAGCCTGAAAAGGTGTTAAAAATATTAGGAGCATGAAACGGTTTGAAAAATAGGTGGAGCATGAAGTGGTGTTGAAAAACTTGAAGAGCCTGAAAAGGTGTTAGCAATATTAGGAGCCTGAAACGGTCTGAAAAATAGGAGGCGCATGAAGCGGGGTTGAAAAACATGCAGAGCCTGAAAAGGTGTGAAAAACATGAAGAGTCTGAAAATGTGTCAAATATATGAAGAGCTTCAAAAGGTTTGAAAAATATGAGGAGCATGATACTGTCTGAAAAATAGGAGAAGCAAGAAGCAGTGTTGAAAAACATGAAGAGCCTGAAAAGGTTTGAAAAACATGAAGAGTCTGAAAAGGTGTGAAATATATGAATAGCTTCAAAAGGTGTCAAATATGTTAGGAGCATGAAGTGGTGTTGAAAAACATGAAGAGCCTGAAAAGGTGTGAAAAATATGAAGAGCTTCAAAATGTATCAAAAATATGAGGAGCATGAAGCGCTGTTTAAAAATATGAAGAGCCTGAAAAAGTGTGAAAAATATGAAGAGCTTCAAAAGGTGTCAAATATAGGAGGAGCATGAAACAGTGTTCAAAAACAAGAAGAGCCTGAAAAGGTGTGAAAAATATGAAGAGATTCAAAAGGTGTCAAAAATATGAGGAGCATGAAACGGTCTGAAAAATTGGAGGAGCATGAAGCGGGGTTGAAAAACATGAAGAGCCTGAAAAGAGTGAAATAAATGAAGAGCTTCAAAAGGTGTCAAAAATATGAGGAGCATGAAACGGTCTGAAAAATAGGTGGAGCATGAAGGGTGATGAAAAACATGAAGAGCCTGAAAAAGTGTGAAATACATGAAGAGCTTCAAAGGTGTTAAAATTTGAGGAGCATGATACGGTCTGAAAATAGGAGGAGCATGAAGCGGTGTTGAAAAATATGAAGAGCCTGAAAAGGTGTGAAAAATATGAAGAGCTTCAAAAAGTGTCAAAAATATGAGGAGCAGGAAACGGTCTGAAAAATAGGAGGAGCAAGAAGCGGTGTTGAAAAACCTGAAGAGCCTGAAAAGGTGTGAAATATATGAAGAGCTTAAAAAGAGGGGAAATATATGAGGACCCTGAAACGCTCTGAAAAACAGGAGGAGAATGAAGCGGTGTTGAAAAATATGAAGATCCTGAAAAGTTGTGAAATATATGAAGAGCTTCAAAAGGTGTCAAAAATTTTAGGAGCATGAAACTGTCAGAAAAATTGGAGGAGCATGAAGCGGTGTTGAAAAATATGAAGAGCCTGAAAAGGTGTGAAATATATGAAGAGCTTAAAAAGGCGGGAAATATATGAGGAACCTGAAACGCTCTGAGAAACAGGAGGAGAATGAATCGGTGTTGAAAAATATGAAGAGCCTGAAAAGGTGTAAAATATATGACGAGCTTAAAAAGGCGTGAAATATATGAGGAACCAGAAACGCTCTGAGAAACAGTAGGAGAATGAAGCGGTGTTGAAGAATATGAAGAGCCTGAAAAGGTGTTAACAATATTAGGAGCCTGAAACGGTCTGAAAAATAGGAGGCGCATAAAGCAGTGTTGAAAAGCTTGAAAAGCCTGAAAAGGTGTGAAAAACATGAAGAGCTTCAAAAGGTGTCAAAAATATGAGGAGCATGAAACGGTCTGAAAAATAGGAGGAGCATGAAGCAGGGTTGAAAAACATGAAGAGCCTGAAAAGTTGTGTAATATATGAAGAGCTTCAAAAGATGTGAAAAATATGAGGAGAATGATACGGGCTGAAAAGAAGGAGGAGCATGAAGCGGTGTTGAAAAACATGAACATCCTGAAAAGGTGTGAAAAACATGAAGAGCTTCAAAAGGTGTCAAAAATATGAGGAGCATGAAACGGCCAGAAAAATAGGAGGAGCATGAAGGGGTGTTCAGAAATATGAAGCGCCTGAAAACGTGGGAAAAATATGAGGAGCATGAAACGGTTTGAGAAATAGGTGGAGCATGAAGTGGTGTTGAAAAACTTGAAGAGCCTGAAAAGGTGTGAAAAATATGAAGAACTTAAAAAAGTGTCAAAAATATGAGGAGCATTAAACGGTGTTGAAAAAGATGAAGAGCCTGAAAAGAGTGAAATAAATGAAGAGCTTCAAAAGGTGTCAAAAATATGAGGAGCATGAAACGGTCTGAAAAGTAGGTGGAGCATGAAGGGTGAGGAAAAACATGAAGAGCCTGAAAAAGTGTGAAATACATGAAGAGCTTCAAAGGTGTTAAAATTTGAGGAGCATGATACGGTCTGAAAAATAGGAGGAGCATGAAGCGGTGTTGAAAAACATGAAGACTCTGAAAAGATGTGAAAAATATGAAGAGCTTCAAAAAGTGTCAAAAATATGAGGAGCATGAAACGGTCTGAAAAATAGGAGGAGCAAGAAGCGGTGTTGAAAAACCTGAAGAGCCTAAAAACGTGTGAAATATATGAAGAGCTTAAAAAGGCATGAAATGTATAAGTAACCTGAAACGCTCTGAAAAACAGGAGGAGAATGAAGCGGTGTTGAAAAATATGAAGAGCCTGAAAAGTTGTGAAATATATGAAGAGCTTCAAAAGGTGTCAAAAATTTTAGGAGCATGAAACTGTCAGAAAAATTGGAGGAGCATGAAGCGGTGTTGAAAAATATGAAGAGCCTGAAAAGGTGTGAAATATATGAAGAGCTTAAGAAGGCGGGAAATATATGAGGAACCTGAAACGCTCTGAGAAACAGGAGGAGAATGAATCGGTGTTGAAAAATATGAAGAGCCTGAAAAGGTGTGAAATATATGACGAGCTTAAAAAGGCGTGAAATATATGAGGAACCTGAAACGCTCTGAGAAACATTAGGAGAATGAAGCGGTGTTGAAGAATATGAAGAGCCTGAAAAGGTGTTAACAATATTAGGAGCCTGAAACGGTCTGAAAAATAGGAGGCGCATAAAGGGGTGTTGAAAAACTTGAAAAGCCTGAAAAGGTGTGAAAAACATGAAGAGCTTCAAGAAGTGTCAAAATTATGAGGAGCATGAAACGGTCTGAAAAATAGGAGGAGCATGAAACGGTGTTGAAAAACATGCAGAGCCTGAAAAGAGTGAAATATATGAAGAGCTTCAAAAGGTGTCAAAAATATGAGGAACATGAAACGGTCTGAAAAATAGGAGGAGCATGAAGCGGGGTTGAAAACATGAAGAGCCTGAAAAGTTGTGTAATATATGAAGAGCTTCAAAAGATGTGAAATATATGACGAGAATGATACGGGCTGAAAAGAAGGAGGAGCATGAAGCGGTGTTGAAAAACATGAACAGCCTGAAACGGTGTGAAAAACATGAAGAGCTTCAAAAGGTGTCAAAAATATGAGGAGCATGAAACGGCCAGAAAAATAGGAGGAGCATGAAGCGGTGTTCAGAAATATGAAGGGCCTGAAAAGGTGGGAAAAATATGAGGAGCATGATACGGTGTGAAAAATAGGTGGAGCATGAAGCGGTGTTCACATGAAGAGCCTGAAAAGGTGTGAAAAATATGAAGAGCTTAAAAAAGTGTCAAAAATATGAGGAGCATTAAACGGTGTTGAAAAACATGAAGAGCCTGAAAAGAGTGAAATAAATGAAGAGCTTCAAAAGGTGTCGAATATATGAGGAGCATGAAACGGTCTTAAAAATAGGTGGAGCATGAAGGGTGATGAAAAACATGAAGAGCCTGAAAAAGTGTGAAATACATGAAGAGCTTCAAAGGTATTAAAATTTGAGGAGCATGATACGGTCTGAAAAATAGGAGGAACATGAAGCGGTGTTGAAAAACATGAAGATTCTGAAAAGGTGTGAAAAATATGAAGAGCTACAAAAAGTGTCAAAAATATGAGGAGCATGAAACGGTCTGAAAAATAGGAGGAGCATGAAACGGTGTTGAAAAACATGAAGAGCCTGAAAAGAGTGAAATATATGAAGAGCTTCAAAAGGTGTCAAAAATATGAGGAACATGAAACAGTCTGAAAAATAGGAGGAGCATGTAGCGGGGTTGAAAAACATGAAGAGCCTGAAAAGTTGTGTAATATATGAAGAGCTTCAAAAGATGTGAAAAATATGAGGAGAATGATACGGGCTGAAAAGAAGGAGGAGCATGAAGCGGTGTTGAAAAACATGAACAGCCTGAAAATGTGTGAAAAACAAGAAGAGCTTCAAAAGGTGTCAAAAATATGAGGAGCATGAAACGGCCAGAAAAATAGGAGGAGCATGAAGCGGTGTTCAAAAATATGAAGCGCCTGAAAAGGTGGGAAAAATATGAGGAGCATGATACGGTCTGAAAAATAGGTGGAGCATGAAGCGTTGTTCACAAGAAAGAGCCTGAAAAGGTGTGAAAAATATGAAGAGCTTAAAAAAGTGTCAAAAATATGAGGAGCATGAAACGGTGTTGCAAAACATGAAGAGCCTGAAAAGAGTGAAATAAATGAAGTGCTTCAAAAGGTGTCAAAAATATGAGGAGCATGAAACCGTCTGAAAAATAGGTGGAGCATGAAGCGATGATGAAAAACATGAAGAGCCTGAAAAAGTGTGAAATACATGAAGAGCTTCAAAGGTGTTAAAATTTGAGGAGCATGATACGGTCTGAAAAATAAGAGGAGCATGAAGCGGTGTTGAAAAACAAGAAGAGCCTGAAAATGTGTGAAAAACATGAAGAGTCTGAAAAGGTGTCAAATATATGAAGAGCTTCAAAAGGTTTGAAAAATATGAGGAGCATGATACAGCCTGAAAAATAGGAGGAGCAAGAAGCAGTGTTGAAAAACATGAAGAGCCTGAAAAGCTTTGAAAAACATGAAGAGTCTGAAAAGGTGTGAAATATATGAATAGCTTCAAAAGGTGTCAAATATGTTAGGAGCATGAAGTGGTGTTGAAAAATATGAAGAGCCTGAAAAGGTGTGAAATATATGAAGAGCTTCAAAAGGTGTCAAACAAGTTAGGAGTATGGAACGTTCTGAAAAATAGGAGGAGCATGAAGCGCTGTTGAAAAGCATGAAGAGCCTGAAAGGTTGTGAAATATATGAAGAGCTTCAAAAGGTTTGAAAAATATGAGGAGCATGATACTGTCTGAAAAATAGGAGAAGCAAGAAGCAGTGTTGAAAAACATGAAGAGCCTGAAAAGGTTTGAAAAACATGAAGAGTCTGAAAAGGTGTGAAATATATGAATAGCTTCAAAAGGTGTCAAATATGTTAGGAGCATGAAGTGGTGTTGAAAAACATGAAGAGCCTGAAAAGGTGTGAAAAATATGAAGAGCTTCAAAATGTATCAAAAATATGAGGAGCATGAAGCGCTGTTTAAAAATATGAAGAGCCTGAAAAAGTGTGAAAAATATGAAGAGCTTCAAAAGGTGTCAAATATAGGAGGAGCATGAAACAGTGTTCAAAAACAAGAAGAGCCTGAAGGTGTGAAAAATATGAAGAGATTAAAAAGGTGTCAAAAATATGAGGAGCATGAAACGGTCTGAAAAATTGGAGGAGCATGAAGCGGGGTTGAAAAACATGAAGAGCCTGAAAAGAGTGAAATAAATGAAGAGCTTCAAAAGGTGTCAAAAATATGAGGAGCATGAAACGGTCTGAAAAATAGGTGGAGCATGAAGGGTGATGAAAAACATGAAGAGCCTGAAAAAGTGTGAAATACATGAAGAGCTTCAAAGGTGTTAAAATTTGAGGAGCATGATACGGTCTGAAAAATAGGAGGAGCATGAAGCGGTGTTGAAAAATATGAAGAGCCTGAAAAGGTGTGAAAAATATGAAGAGCTTCAAAAAGTGTCAAAAATATGAGGAGCATGAAACGGTCTGAAAAATAGGAGGAGCAAGAAGCGGTGTTGAAAAATATGAAGAGCCTGAAAAGGTGTGAAATATATGAAGAGCTTAAAAGGCGGGAAATATATGAGGACCCTGAAACGCTCTGAAAAACAGGAGGAGAATGAAGCGGTGTTGAAAAATATGAAGAGCCTGAAAAGTTGTGAAATATATGAAGAGCTTCAAAAGGTGTCAAAAATTTTAGGAGCATGAAACGGTCTGAAAAATTGGAGGAGCATGAAGCGGTGTTGAAAAATATGAAGAGCCTGAAAAGGTGTGAAATATATGAAGAGCTTAAAAAGGCGGGAAATATATGAGGACCCTGAAACGCTCTGAGAAACAGGAGGAGAATGAATCGGTGTTGAAAAATATGAAGAGCCTGAAAAGGTGTGAAATATATGACGAGCTTAAAAAGGCGTGAAATATATGAGGAACCTGAAACGCTCTGAGAAACAGTAGGAGAATGAAGCGGTGTTGAAGAATATGAAGAGCCTGAAAAGGTGTTAACAATATTAGGAGCCTGAAACGGTCTGAAAAATAGGAGGCGCATAAAGCAGTGTTGAAAAGCTTGAAAAGCCTGAAAAGGTGTGAAAAACATGAAGAGCTTCAAAAGGTGTCAAAAATATGAGGAGCATCAAACAGTCTGAAAAATAGGAGGAGCATGAAACGGTGTTGAAAAACATGAAGAGCCTGAAAAGAGTGAAATATATGAAGAGCTTCAAAAGGTGTCAAAAATATGAGGAACATGAAACGGTCTGAAAAATAGGAGGAGCATGAAGCGGGGTTGAAAAACATGAAGAGCCTGAAAAGTTGTGTAATATATGAAGAGCTTCAAAAGATGTGAAAAATATGAGGAGAATGATACGGGCTGAAAAGAAGGAGGAGCATGAAGCGGTGTTGAAAAACATGAACAGCCTGAAAAGGTGTGAAAAACATGAAGAGCTTCAAAAGGTGTCAAAAATATGAGGAGCATGAAACGGCCAGAAAAATAGGAGGAGCATGAAGCGGTGTTCAGAAATATGAAGCGCCTGAAAACGTGGGAAAAATATGAGGAGCATGAAACGGTTTGAAAAATAGGTGGAGCATGAAGTGGTGTTGAAAAACTTGAAGAGCCTGAAAAGGTGTTAACAATATTAGGAGCCTGAAACGGTCTGAAAAATAGGAGGCGCATAAAGGGGTGTTGAAAAACTTGAAAAGCCTGAAAAGGTGTGAAAAACATGAAGAGCTTCAAGAAGTGTCAAAATTATGAGGAGCATGAAACGGTCTGAAAAATAGGAGGAGCATGAAACGGTGTTGAAAAACATGCAGAGCCTGAAAAGAGTGAAATATATGAAGAGCTTCAAAAGGTGTCAAAAATATGAGGAACATGAAACGGTCTGAAAAATAGGAGGAGCATGAAGCGGGGTTGAAAACATGAAGAGCTTGAAAAGTTGTGTAATATATGAAGAGCTTCAAAAGATGTGAAAAATATGAGGAGAATGATACGGGCTGAAAAGAAGGAGGAGCATGAAGCGGTGTTGAAAAACATGAACAGCCTGAAACGGTGTGAAAAACATGAAGAGCTTCAAAAGGTGTCAAAAATATGAGGAGCATGAAACGGCCAGAAAAATAGGAGGAGCATGAAGCGGTGTTCAGAAATATGAAGGGCCTGAAAAGGTGGGAAAAATATGAGGAGCATGATACGGTGTGAAAAATAGGTGGAGCATGAAGCGGTGTTCACATGAAGAGCCTGAAAAGGTGTGAAAAATATGAAGAGCTTAAAAAAGTGTCAAAAATATGAGGAGCATTAAACGGTGTTGAAAAACATGAAGAGCCTGAAAAGAGTGAAATAAATGAAGAGCTTCAAAAGGTGTCGAAAATATGAGGAGCATGAAACGGTCTTAAAAATAGGTGGAGCATGAAGGGTGATGAAAAACATGAAGATTCTGAAAAGGTGTGAAAAATATGAAGAGCTTCAAAAAGTGTCAAAAATATGAGGAGCATGAAACGGTCTGAAAAATAGGAGGAGCATGAAACGGTGTTGAAAAACATGAAGAGCCTGAAAAGAGTGAAATATATGAAGAGCTTCAAAAGGTGTCAAAAATATGAGGAACATGAAACGGTCTGAAAAATAGGAGGAGCATGTAGCGGGGTTGAAAAACATGAAGAGCCTGAAAAGTTGTGTAATATATGAAGAGCTTCAAAAGATGTGAAAAATATGAGGAGAATGATACGGGCTGAAAAGAAGGAGGAGCATGAAGCGGTGTTGAAAAACATGAACAGCCTGAAAAGGTGTGAAAAACAAGAAGAGCTTCAAAAGGTGTCAAAAATATGAGGAGCATGAAACGGCCAGAAAAATAGGAGGAGCATGAAGCGGTGTTCAAAAATATGAAGCGCCTGAAAAGGTGGGAAAAATATGAGGAGCATGATACGGTCTGAAAAATAGGGGGAGCATGAAGCGTTGTTCACATGAAAGAGCCTGAAAAGGTGTGAAAAATATGAAGAGCTTAAAAAAGTGTCAAAAATATGAGGAGCATGAAACGGTGTTGCAAAACATGAAGAGCCTGAAAAGAGTGAAATAAATGAAGAGCTTCAAAAGGTGTCAAAAATATGAGGAGCATGAAACGGTCTGAAAAATAGGTGGAGCATGAAGCGGTGATGAAAAACATGAAGAGCCTGAAAAAGTGTGAAATACATGAAGAGCTTCAAAGGTGTTAAAATTTGAGGAGCATGATACGGTCTGAAAAATAAGAGGAGCATGAAGCGGTGTTGAAAAACAAGAAGAACCTGAAAATGTGTGAAAAACATGAAGAGTCTGAAAAGGTGTCAAATATATGAAGAGCTTCAAAAGGTTTGAAAAATATGAGGAGCATGATACAGCCTGAAAAATAGGAGGAGCAAGAAGCAGTGTTGAAAAACATGAAGAGCCTGAAAAGGTTTGAAAAACATGAAGAGTCTGAAAAGGTGTGAAATATATGAATAGCTTCAAAAGGTGTCAAATATGTTAGGAGCATGAAGTGGTGTTGAAAAATATGAAGAGCCTGAAAAGGTGTGAAATATATGAAGAGCTTCAAAAGGTGTCAAACAAGTTAGCAGTATGGAACGTTCTGAAAAATAGGAGGAGCATGAAGCGCTGTTGAAAAGCATGAAGAGCCTGAAAGGTTGTGAAATATATGAAGAGCTTCAAAAGGTTTGAAAAATATGAGGAGCATGATACTGTCTGAAAAATAGGAGAAGCAAGAAGCAGTGTTGAAAAATATGAAGAGCCTGAAAAGTGTGAAATATATGAAGAGCTTAAAAAGGCGGGAAATATATGAGGAACCTGAAACGCTCTGAGAAACAGGAGGAGAATGAATTGGTGTTGAAACATATGAAGAGCCTGAAAAGGTGTGAAATATATGACGAGCTTAAAAAGGCGTTAAATATATGAGGAACCTGAAACTCTCTGAGAAACAGGAGGAAAATGAAACGGTGTTGCAGAATATGAAGAGCCTGGAAAGGTGTTAACAATATTAGGAGCCTGAAACGGTCTGAAAAATAGGAGGCGCATGAAGCGGTGTTGAAAAACTTGAAAAGCCTGAAAAGGTGTGAAAAACATGAAGAGCTTCAAAAAGTGTCAAAAATATGAGGAGCATGAAACGGTCTGAAAAATAGGAGGAGCATGAAACGGTGTTGAAATACATGAAGAGCCTGAAAAGAGTGAAATATATGAAGAGCTTCAAAAGGTGCCAAAAATATGAGGAACATGAAACGTTCTGAAAAATAGGAGGAGAATGAAGCGGGGTGAAAAACATGAAGAGCCTGAAAAGTTGTGTAATATATGAAGAGCTTCAAAAGATGTGAAAAATATGAGGAGAATGATACGGGCTGAAAAAAAGGAGGAGCATGAAGCGGTGTTGAAAAACATGAACAGCCTGAAAAGGTGTGAAAAACATGAAGAGCTTCAAAAGGTGTCAAAAATATGAGGAGCATGAAACGGCCTGAAAAATAGGAGGAGCATGAAGCGGTGTTCGAAAATATGAAGAGCCTGAAAAGGTGGGGAAAATATGAGGAGCATGATACGGTCTGAAAAATAGGTGGAGCATGAAGCGGTGTTCAAAAACATGAAGAGCCTGACAGGTGTGAAAAATACGAAGAGCTTCAAAGAGTGTGAAAAATATGCGGAGCATGAAACGGTCTGAAAAAAAGGAGAAGCATGAAGCGGTGTTCAAAAACATGAAGAGCCTGAAAAAGTGTGAAAAACATGAAGAGCTTCAAAAAGTGTCAAAAATATGAGGTGTATGAAACGGTCTTAAACATAGAAGGAGCATGAAACGGTGTTCAAAAATATGTAGAGCCTGAAAAGGTGTGAAAAATATGAAGAGCTTCAAAAGGTGTCAAAAATATGAGGAGCATGAAACGGTCTGAAAAATAGGAGGAGCAAGAAGCGGTGTTGAAAAACATGAAGAGTCTGAAAAGGTGTGAAAAATATAAAGAGTTTCAAAATGTTTCAAAAATATGAAGAGCATGAAACAGTCTGACAAATAGAAGGTGCATGAAGCGGTGTTCAAAAACAAGAATTGCCTGAAAAGGTATGAAAAATATGAAGAGATTCAAAAGTTGTCTAATATTTGTGAAGCATGAAACGGTCTGAAAAATAGGAGGAGCATGAAGCGGTGTTGAAAAACATGAAGAGCCTGAAAAGTTGTGAAATATATGAAGAGCTTCAAAAGGTGTCAAAAATTTCAGGAGCATGAAACGGTCTGAAAAATTGAAGGAGCATGAAGCGGTGTTGAAAAATATGAAGAGCCTGAAAAGGTGTGAAATATATGATGAGCTTAAAAAGGCGTGAAATATATGAGGAACCTGAAACGCTCTGCGAAACAGGAGGAGAATGCAGCGGTATTGAAAAATATAAAGAGCCTGAAAAGGTGTTGAAAATATTAGGAGCCTGAAACAATCTGAAAAATAGGAGGCGCATGAAGCGGTGTTGAAAAACTTGAAAAGCCTGAAAAGGTGTGAAAAACATGAAGAGCTTCAAAAAGGGGCAAAAATATGAGGAGCATGAAACGGTCTGAAAAATAGGAGGAGCATGAAGCGGTGTTGCAAAGATGAAGAGCATGAAAAGGTGTGAAAATCATGAAGAGTTTCAAAAGGTGTCAAAAATATGAGGAGAATGAAAAGGTCTCAAAAGTAGGAGGAGCATGAATCTGTGTTGAAAAACATGAAGAGCCTGAAAAGGTGTGAAAAATATGAAGAGCTTCAAAACGTATCAAAAATATGAGGAACATGAAGCGCTGTTTAAAAATATGAAGAGCCTGAAAAAGTGTGAAAAATATGAAGAGCTTCAAAAGGTGTCAAATATAGGAGGAGCATGAAACAGTGTTCAAAAACAAGAAGAGCCTGAAAAGGTGTGAAAAATATGAAGAGCTTCAAAAGGTGTCAAAAATATGAGGAGCATGAAACGGTCTGAAAAATTGGAGGAGCATGAAGCAGTGTTGAAAAACATGAAGAGCCTGAAAAGAGTGAAGTATATGAAGAGCTTCAAAAGGTGTCAAAAATAGGAGGAGCATGAAACGGTCTGAAAAATAGGCAGAGCAAGAAGCGGTGTTGAAAAACATGACGAGCCTGAAAAAGTGTGAAATATATGAAGAGCTTCAAAAGGTGTTAAAATTTGAGGAGCATGATATGGTCTGAAAAATTGGAGGAGCATGAAGCGGTGTTGAAAAATATGAAGAGCCTGAAATGGTGTGAAATATATGAAGAGCTTCAAAAGGTGTCAAACAAGTTAGGAGTATGGAACGTTCTGAAAAATAGGAGGAGCATGAAGCGCTGTTGAAAAGCATGAAGAGCCTGAAAAGTTGTGAAATATATGAAGAGCTTCAAAAGGTGTCAAAAATATGAGGAGCATGAAACGGTCTGAAAATTTGGAGGAGCATGAAGTGGTCTTGAAAGACATGAATACCCTGAAATGGTGTCAAAAATATGAAGAGCTTCAAAAGATGTCAAAAATATGAGGAGCATGAAACAGTCTGAAAAACTGGAGGACAATGAATCAGTCTTGAAAGACATTAATTCCCTGAAAAAGTGTGAAAAATATGAAGAGCTTCAAAAGGTGTCAAAAATATGAGGAGCATGAAACGGTCTGAAAAAAAGGAGGAGAATGAAACGGTGTTGAAAAATATGAAGAGCCTGAAAAGGTGTGAAAAATATGAAGAGCTTCAAAAGGTGTCAAAAATATGAGAAGCATGAAAAAGTCTGAAAAATAGGAGGAGCATGAAACGGTGTTGAAAAACATGAAGAGCCTGAAAAGGTGTGAAAAATATGAAGAGCTTCAAAAGGTGTCAAAAAAATGAGGAGCATGACACTCTGAAAAATAGGAGGAGCATGAAGCGGTGTTGAAAAAAGTGAAGAGCCTGAAAAGGTGTGAAAATTATGAAGAGCTTCAAAAGGTGTCAAAAATTTGAAGAGAATGAAACAGTCTGATAAATAGGAGCAGCATGATGCGGTGTTGAAAAACATGAAGAGCCTGAAAAAGTGTTAAAAATATTAGGAGCATGAAACGGTCTTAAAAATAGGTGGAGCATGAAGCGGTTGTGAAAAACATGAAGAGCCTGAAAAGGTATGAAATATATGAAGAGCTTCAAAACGTGTCAAATATATGAGGAGCATGAAACAGAATTCAAAAACATGAAGAGCCTGAAAAGACGTGAAAAATATGAAGAGCTTCAAAAGGTGTCAAAAGATGAGGAGCATGAAATAGTCTGAAAAATAGGACTAGCATGAAACGGTGTTCAAAAACATGAAGAGCCTGAAAAGGTGTGAAATATATTAAGAGCTTCAAAAGGTGTGAAAAATATGAGGAGCATGAAACGGTCTGAAAAATAGGAGGAACATCAATTGGTGTTGAAGAACATGAAGATCCTGAAAAGTTGTGAAAAATATGAAGAGCTTAAAAAGGTGTCAAAATTATGAGGAGCATGAAACGGTCTGAAAAATAGGAGGAGTAAGAAGCGGTGTTGAAAAACCTGAAGAGACTGAAACGGTGTGAAATATATGAAGAGCTTCAAAAGGTGTCAAAAATATGAGGAGCATGAAACGATCTGAAAAATAGGAGGAGCATGAAGCGGTGTTCAAAAACAAGAATTGCCTGAAAAGGTGTGAAAAATATGAAGAGATTCAAAAAGTGTCTAATATTTGAGGAGCATGTAACGGTCTGAAAAATAGGAGGAGCAAGAAGCAGTGTTGAAAAACCTGAAGAGACTGAAAGGTTGTGAAATATATGAAGAGCTTCAAAAGGTGTCAAAAATTTTAGGAGCATGAAATGTTCTGAAAAATTGGAGGAGCATGAAGCGGTGTTGAAAAATATGAAGAGCCTGAAAAGTGTGAAATATATGAAGAGCTTAAAAAGGCGGGAAATATATGAGGAACCTGAAACGCTCTGAGAAACAGGAGGAGAATGAATTGGTGTTGAAACATATGAAGAGCCTGAAAATGTGTGAAATATATGACGAGCTTAAAAAGGCGTTAAATATATGAGGAACCTGAAACTCTCTGAGAAACAGGAGGAAAATGAAGCGGTGTTGCAGAATATGAAGAGCCTGGAAAGGTGTTAACAATAATAGGAGCCTGAAACGGTCTGAAAAATAGGAGGCGCATGAAGCGGTGTTGAAAAACATGAAGAGCCTGAAAAGGTGGGAACAATATGAAGAGCTTCAAAAGGTGTGAAAAATGTGAAGTGCTTCAAAAGTTGTCAAAATATGAGGTGCATGAAACGATTTGAAAAATAGGAGCAGCATGAAGCGGTTTTGAAAAACATGAAGAGCCGGAAAAGGTGTGAAAAATATGAAGAGCTTCAAAAGGTGTCAAAAGTATGAGGAGCATGAAACGGCCTGAAACATAGGAGGAGCATGAAAAAGTGTTCAAAAACATGAACAGCTTGAAAAGGTGTGAAATATATGAAGAGCTTCAAAAGGTGTGAAAAATAGGAGGAGCATGAAGCGTTGTTCAAAAACATGAAGAGCTTGAAAAGGTGTGAAATATATGAAGAGCTTCAATAGATGTGAAAAATAGGAGGAGCATGAAGCTTTGTTCAAAAACATGAAGAACATGAAAAGGTGTGAAATATATGAAGAGCTTCAAAAGGTGTCAAAAATATGAGGAGCATGAAACAGTCTGAAAATAGAAGGAGCATGAAACGGTGTTGAAAAACATGAAGAGCATGAAAAGGTGTGAAAAATATGAACAGCTTCAAAACGTGTCAAAAATATGAGGAGCTTGAAAAGGTGTTCAAAAACATGAAGAGCATGAAAATGTGTGAAAAATATGAACAGCTTCAAAAGGTGTTAAAAATATGAGGAGCATGAAACGCTCTGAAAAATAGGAGAAGCATGAAGTTCTGTGGAAAAACATGAAGAGCCTGAAAAGTTGTGAAAAATATGAAGAGCTTCAAATAGTGTCAATTATAAGAGGTGCATTAAACGGTCTGAAAAAAAGGAGAGGCATGAAAAGGTGTCAAAAACAGGAGGAGCATGAAGCGGTGTTGAAAAACATGAAGAGCCTGAAAAGGTGTGACAAATATAAAGACTTTCAAAAGGTGTCAATAATATGAGGAGCATGAAAAGGTCTGAATAATAGGAGGAGCATGAAACGGTGTTGAGAAAAATGAAGAGCATGAAAAGGTGTGAAAAATAGGAAGAGCTTCTAAAGGTGTCAAAAATAAGAGGAGCATGAAACAGTCTGAAAATAGGAGGATCATGGAACGGTGTTGAAAAGCATGAAGAGCCTGAAAATGTGTGAAAAATATGGAGAGCTTCAAAAGGTGTCAAAAATATAGCAGCATGAAACAGTCTGAAAATACGAGGAGCATGAAACGGTGTTGAAAAACATGAAGAGCCTGAAAAGGTGTGAAAAATATGGAGAGCTTCAAAAAGTGGGAAAAATATGAAGAGCTTCAAAAGGTGTCAAAAATATGAGGAGCATGAAACGGTCTGAAAAATAGGAGGAGCATGAAGCGGTGTTCAAAAATATGAAGAGCCTGAAAAGGTGTGAAAAATATGAAGAGCTTCAAAACGTGTCAAAAATATTAGGAGCATGAAACGGTCTGAAAAATAGGAGGAGCATGAAGCGGTGTTGAAAAACATGAAGAGCCTGAAAAGGTGTGAGAAATATGAAGAGCTTCAAAAGGTGTCAAAAATATGAGGAGCATGATACGGTCAGAAAAATAGGAGGAGCATGAAGCTGTGTTCAAAAACATGAAGAGCCTGAAAATGTGTGAAAAATATGAAGAGCTTCAAAAATGTGAAAAATATGAAGAGCTTAAAAAGGTGTCAAAAATGGAATGAGCATGAAACGGTCTGAAAAATACGAAGAGCATGAAGTGGTGTTGAAAAACATGAAGAGCCTGAAAAGGTGTGAAATATAGAAAGAGCTTCAAAAGGTGTCGAGTATATGAGGAGCATGAAACGGTCTGAAAAATAGGAGGATCATGAAACGGTGTTGAAAAACATGAAGAGCCTGAAAAGTTGTGAAAAATATGAAGCGCTTCTAAAGGTTTCAAAAATGTGAGGAGCATGAAACAGTCTGAAAAATAGGAGGAGCATGAAGTGTTGTTGAAAAACATGAAGAGCCTGAAAAGGTGTGAAAAATATGAAGAGCTTCAAAAGGTGTCAAAAATATGAGGGGCATGAAAAGGTCTGAAAAATAGGAGGAGCATGAAACAGTGATGAAAAACATGAAGAGCCTGAAAAGGTGTGAAAAATATGTAGAGCTTCAAATGGTGTGAAATACATGAGGAGCATGAAACGGGCTGAAAATAGGAGAAGCATGGAGTGCTGTGGAAAAACATGAAGAGCTTGAAAAGGTGTGAAAAATATGAAGAGCTTCAAAAGGTGTCAAAAATATGAGGAGCATGAAACGGTCTAAAAATAGGAGGAGCATGAAGCGGTGTTCAAAAACATGAAGAGCCTGAAAAGGTGTGAAAAATATGAAGAGCTTCAAAAGGTTTCAAAAATATGTGGAGCATGAAAAGGTCTGAAAAATAGGAGGAGCATGAAACAGTGATGAAAAACATGAAGAGACTGAAAAGGTGTGAAAAATATGGAGAGCTTCAAATGGTGTGAAATACATGAGGAGCATGAAACGGGCTGAAAATAGGAGAAGCATGGAGTGGTGTGGAAAAACATGAAGAGCCTGAAAAGGTGTGAAAAATATGAAGAGCTTCAAAAGGTGTCAAATATATGAGGAACATGAAACCGTCTGAAAAATTGGAGGAGCATGAAGTGGTGTTCAAAACACAGAGAGTCTGAAAAGCTGTGAAAAATATGAAGAGCTTCAAAAGGTGTCAAAAATATGAGGAGCATGATAAGGTTTGAAAAAAACGAGGAGCATGAAACGGTGTTCAAAAACATGAAACCCTGAAAAGGTGTGAAAAATATGAAGAGCTTCAAAATGTGTCAAAAGCGAGATGAGTATGAAACGTTCTGAAAAATAGGAGGAGCATGAAGTGGTGTTGAAAAACATGAGGAGCCTGAAAATGTGTGAAATATATGAAGAGCTTCAAAATGTGTCAGAAATGAGAGAAGCATGAAACGGTCTGAAAAATAGGATGAGCAAGAAGGGGTGTTGAAAAACATGAAGAGCCTGAAAACGTTTGAGAAATATGAAGAGCTTCATAAGGTGTGAAAAATATGAAGAGCTTCAAAAGTTGTTAAAAATGAGATGAGCATGACACAGTTTGAAAAATAGGAGGAGCATGAAACCGTGTTCAAAATCATGAAGAGCCTAAATAGGTTGAAAAATATGAAGAGCTTCAAAAGGTGTGAAAAAAAGGGGAGCTTAAAAGGTCTGAAAAATAGGAGAAGCATGAAGTGGTGTTGAAAAACATGAAGAGCCTGAAAACGTGTGAAATATATGAAGAGCTTCAAAAGCTGTCAAATATATGAGGAGCATGAAACGGTCTGAAAAATAGGAGGAACACAAGTGGTGTTGAAAAACATGAAGTGCCTGAAAAGGTGTGAAAATTTTGAAGAGTTTCAAAAGGTGTCAAAAATATGAGGAGCATGAATCGGTGTTGAAAAACATGAAGAGCCTGAAAACGTGTGAAAAATATGAAGAGCTTCAAAAGGTGTCAAAAATATGAGGAGCATGAAACGGTCTGAAAAATAGGAGAAGCATGAAGCGGTGTTGAAAAACATGAAGAACATGAAAAGGTGTGAAAAATATGAAGAGCTTCAAAAGGTGTCAAAATATGAGGAGCATGAACCGGTCTGAAAAATAGGAGGAGCATGAAGCGGTGTTCAAAAACATGAAGAGCATGAAAAGGTGTGAAAAATATGAAGAGCTTCAAAAGGTGACAAAAATATGAGGAGCATGAAACGGTCTGAACTATAGGAAGAGCATGAAGCGGTGTTGAAAAACATGAAGAGCCTGAAAAGGTGTGAAAAATATGAAGAGCTTCAAAAGATGTCAAAAATATGAGGAGCATGAAACTGTCTGAAAAATGGGAGGAGCATGAAGCGGTGTTGAAAAACATGAAGAGCCTGAAAACGTGTGAAAAACATGAAAAGCTTAAAAGTTGTGAGAAATATGAAGAGCTTCAAAAGGTGTCAAAAATGAGACGAGCATGAAATGGTCTGGAAAATAGGACGAGCATGAAGCGGTGTTGAAAAACATGGGGAGCCTGAAAAGGTGTGAAAAATATGAAGAGCTTTAAAAGGTGTGAAATACATGAGGAGCATGAAACGGTCTGAAAAATAGGAGGAGCATGAAACCGTGTTCAAAAACATGAAGAGCCTGAAAAGTTGTGAAAAATATGAAGAGATTCAAACGGTTGGAAATACATGAGGAGCATGAAACGGTGTTGAAAAACATGAAGAGCCTGAAAAGGTGGGTAAAATATGAAGAGCTTCAAAAGGTGTCAGAAATGAGAGGAGCATGAAATGGTCTGAAAAATAGGAGGAGCATGAAACGGTGTTCAAAAACATGAAGAGCCTGAAAAGGTGTGAAAAATATGAAGAGCTTCAAAACGTGTCAAAAATATGAGGAGCATGAAACGGTCTGAAAAATAGGAGGAGCAAGAAGCGGTGTTGAAAAAGATTAAGAGCCAGAAAATGTTTGAAAAATATGAAGAGCTTTAAAAGGTGTGGAAAATATGAAGAGCTTCAAAATGTGTCAAAATTGAGATGAGTATGAAACGGTCTGAAAAATAGGAGGAGTATGAAGTGGTGTTGAAAAACATGAAGAGCCTGAAAATGTGTGAAATATATGAAGAGCTTCAAAATGTGTCAGAAATGAGAGAAGCATGAAACGGTCTGAAAAATACGATGAGCAAGAAGGGGTGTTGAAAAACATGAAGAGCCTGAAAACGTTTGAGAAATATGAAGAGCTTCAAAAGGTGTGAAAAATATGAAGAGCTTCAAAAGTTGTTAAAAATGAGATGAGCATGACACAGTTCGAAAAATAGGAGGAGAATGAAAACGTGTTCAAAAACATGAAGAGCCTAAAAAGGTTGAAAAACATGAAGAGCTTCAAAAGGTGTGAAAAATATGAGGAGCATAAAACGCTCTGAAAGATAGGAGAAGCAAGAAGTGGTGTTGAAAAACATGAAGAGCCTGAAAACGTGTGAAATATATGAAGAGCTTCAAAAGGTGTCAAAAATATGAGGAGCATGAAACGGTCTGAAAAACAGGAGGAACACAAGTGGTGTTCAAAAACATGAAGAGCCTGAAAAGGTGTGAAAAATATGAAGAGATTCAAAAGGTGTCAAAAATATGAGGAGCATGAATCGCTGTTGAAAAACATGAAGAGGCTGAAAATGTGTGAAAAATATGAAGAGCTTCAAAAGGTGTCAAAAATATTAGGAGCATGAAACGGTCTGAAAAATAGGAGAAGCATGAAGCGGTGTTGAAAAACATGAAGAACATGAAAAGGTGTGAAAAATATGAAGAGCTTCAAAAGGTGTCAAAAATATGAGGAGCATGAACCGGTCTGAAAAATAGGAGGAGCATGAAGCGTTGTTCAAAAACATGAAGAGCATGAAAAGGTGTGAAAAATATGAAGAGCTTCAAAAGGTGTCAAAAATATGAGGAGCATGAAACGGTCTGAAAAATAGGAAGAGAATGAAGCGGTGTTGAAAAACATGAAAAGCCTGAAAAGGTGTGAAAAATATGAAGAGCTTCAAAAGGTGTCAAAAATATGAGGAGCATGAAACGGTCTGAAAAATAGGAGGAGCATGAAACGGTCTGAAAAATGGGAGGAGCATGAAGCGGTGTTGAAAAACATGAAGAGCCTGAAAACGTGTGAAAAACATGAAGAGCTTAAAAGTTGTGAAAAATATGAAGAGCTTCAAACTGTTGGAAATACTTGAGGAGCATGAAACCGTCTTGAAAAACATGACGAGCCTGAAAAGGTGGGTAAAATATGAAGAGCTTCAAAAGGTGTGAAATGCATGAGGAGCATGAATCGGTCTGAAAAATAGGAGGAGCATGAAGTAGTGTTTAAAAATGTGAAGAGACTGAATAGGTGTGAAAAATATGAAGAGCTTCAAAAGGTGTCAAAATATGAGGAGCATGAAACGGTCTGAAAAATAGGAGGAGCAAGAAACAGTGTTGAAAAATATGAAGAGCCTGAAAATGTGTGAAATATAGGAAGAGGTTCAAAAGGTGTCAAAAATATGAGGAGCTTGAAACGGCCTGAAAAATAGGAGGAGAATGAAGAGGTGTTGAAAAACATGAAGAGCCTGAAAAGGTTTGAAATATATGAAGAGCTTCAAAAGGTGTCAAAAATATGAGGAGCATGAAACGGTCTGAAAAATAGGAGGAGCATGAAATGGTGTTGAAAAACATGAAGAGCCTGAAATGAGTGAAATATACGAAGAGCTTCAAAAGGTGTCAAAAGTATGAGGAGCATGAAACGGCCTGAAACATAGGAGGAGCATGAAAAAGTGTTCAAAAACATGAACAGCTTGAAAAGGTGTGAAATATATGAAGAGCTTCAAAAGGTGTGAAAAATAGGAGGAGCATGAAGCGTTGTTCAAAAACATGAAGAGCTTGAAAAGGTGTGAAATATATGAAGAGCTTCAATAGATGTGAAAAATAGGAGGAGCATGAAGCTTTGTTCAAAAACATGAAGAACATGAAAAGGTGTGAAATATATGAAGAGCTTCAAAAGGTGTCAAAAATATGAGGAGCATGAAACAGTCTGAAAATAGAAGGAGCATGAAACGGTGTTGAAAAACATGAAGAGCATGAAAAGGTGTGAAAAATATGAACAGCTTCAAAACGTGTCAAAAATATGAGGAGCTTGAAAAGGTGTTCAAAAACATGAAGAGCATGAAAATGTGTGAAAAATATGAACAGCTTCAAAAGGTGTCAAAAATATGAGGAGCATGAAATGCTCTGAAAAATAGGAGAAGCATGAAGTTCTGTGGAAAAACATGAAGAGCCTGAAAAGTTGTGAAAAATATGAAGAGCTTCAAAAAGTGTCAATTATAAGAGGTGCATTAAACGGTCTGAAAAAAAGGAGAGGCATGAAAAGGTGTGAAAAACAGGAGGAGCATGAAGCGGTGTTGAAAAACATGAAGAGCCTGAAAAGCTGTGACAAATATAAAGACTTTCAAAAGGTGTCAATAATATGAGGAGCATGAAAAGGTCTGAATAATAGGAGGAGCATGAAACGGTGTTGAGAAAAATGAAGAGCATGAAAAGGTGTGAAAAATAGGAAGAGCTTCAAAAGGTGTCAAAAATATGAGGAGCATGAAACGGTCTGATAAATAGAAGGAGCATGAAGCGGTGACAAAAATTTGAAGAGCCTGAAAAGGTATGAAAAATAAGAAGTGCCTCAAAACGTGTCAAAAATATGAGGAGCATGAAACGGTCTGAAAAATAGGAGCAGCATGAAATAATGTTCAAAAACATGAAGATCCTCAAAAGGTGTGAAAAATATGAAGAGCTTCAAAAGGTGTCAATAATATGAGGAGCATGAAACGGTCTGAAAAATAGGAGGAGCATGAAACTGTGTTGAAATCATGAAGAGCATGAAAAGGTGTGAAAAATACGAAGAGCTTCAAAAGGTGTCAAAAATATGAGGAGCATGAAACGGTCTGAAAAACAGGAGGAGCATGAAGCGGTGTTGAAAAACATGAAGCGTCTAAAAAGGTGTGAAAAATTTGAAGATCTTCAAAGGTGTGAAAAATATGCGGAGCATGAAACGGTCTGAAAAATAGGAGCAGAATGAAACGGTTTTCAAAAACATGAAGAGCATGAAAAGGTGTGAAAAATATGAAGAGCTTCAAAAGGTGTCAAAAATTTGAGAAGCATGAAACGGTCTGAAAAATATAGGAGGAGCATGAAGCGGTGTTCAAAAACATGAAGAGCTTGAAAAGGTGTGAAATATATGAAGAGCTTCAAAAGTTGTGAAAAATAGGAGGAGCATGAAGCGGTGATCAAAAACATGAAGAGCCTTAAAAGTTGTGAAATATATGAAGAGCTTCAAAAGGTGTCAAAAATATGAGGAGCATGAAATAGTCTGAAAAATAGGAGGAGCATGAAATGGTGTTGAAAAACATGAAGAGCATGAAAAGATGTGAAAAATATGAATAGCTTCTAAAGGTGTCAAAAATAAGAGGAGCATGAAACAGTCTGAAAATAGGAGGAGCATGGAACGGTGTTGAAAAGCATGAAGAGCCTGAAAATGTGTGAAAAATATGGAGA
The DNA here is from genome assembly GCF_033118175.1 of Dama dama. Taxonomy (NCBI): domain Eukaryota; kingdom Metazoa; phylum Chordata; class Mammalia; order Artiodactyla; family Cervidae; genus Dama; species Dama dama. Next base: position 50,378,956 of record NC_083686.1, on the reverse strand, counting down.
GCTTCAAAAGGTGTCAAAAATATAGCAGCATGAAACAGTCTGAAAATACGAGGAGCATGAAACGGTGTTGAAAAGCATGAAGAGCCTGAATAGGTGTGAAAAATATGAAGAGCTTCAAAGGGGAAAAAATATGAGGAGCATGAAACGGTCTGAACAATAAGTGGAGCATGAAACGGTGTTGAAAAACATGAAGAGCCTGAAAATTTGTGAATAATATGAAGAGCTTCAAAAGGTGTCAAATATATGAAGAGCATGAAACGTTTTGAAAAATATGAGTAGCATGAAGCGGTGTTCAAAAACGTGAAGAGGCTGAGAAGGTGTGAAAAATATGAAGAGCTTCAATGGTGTCCAAAAAATGAGGAGCATGAAACGGTCTGCAAAATAGGAGGAGAATGAAAAGGTGTTCAAAAACATGAAGAGCCTGAAAAGGTGTGAAAAATATGAACAGCCTCAAAACTTGTCAAAAATATGAGGAACATGAATCGGTCTGAAAAATAGGAGAACCTAGAAGTTGTGTTGAAAAACGTGAAGAGCGTGAAAACATGTGAAAAATATGAAGAGCTTCAAAAGGTGTCAAAAATATGAGGAGCATGAAACAGTCTGAAAAATAGGAGGAGCATGAAGTGGTGTTGAAAAATTTGAAGAGCCTGAAAAGGTGTGAAAAATATGAAGAGCTTCAAAAGTTGTCAAAAATATGAGGATCATGAAACGGTCTAAAAAATAGGAGCGACATGAAACGGTGTTCAAAAACATGAAGAGACTGAAAAGGTGTGAATAATATGAAGAGCTTCAAAAGGTGTCAAAAATATGAGAAACATGAAACGGACTGGAAAAAAGGAGGAGCATGAAACGGTGTTGAAAAACATGAAGAGCCTGAAAACGTGTGAAAAATATGAAGAGCTTCAAAAGGTGTGAAAAATATGAAGAGCTTCAAAAGGTGATAAAAATGAGATGAGCATGAAACGGTCTGAAAAATATGAGGAGGATGAAGCTGTCTGGAAAACAGGATGAGCATGAAGTTGTGTTGAAAAACATGAAGAGACTGAAAAGGTGTGAAAAATATGAAGAGGTTCAAAAGGTGTGAAAAATATGATGAGTATGATACGGTCTGAAAAATAGGAGGAGCATGAAGCTCTGTTCAAAAACATGAAGATCCTGAAAAGTTGTGAAAAATATGAAAAGCTTCAAAAGTTGTCAAAAATATGAGGAGCATGAAACATTCTGAAAAATAGGAGGATCATGATGTGGTGTTCAAAATCATGAAGAGGCTGAAAAGGTGTGAAAAATATGAAGAGCTTCAAAACGAGTGAAATACATGAGGAGCATGAAAAAGTCTGAAAAATAGGAGGGGCATCAAGCGGTGTTCAAAAACATGAAGAGCCTGAAAAGGTGTGAATAATATGAAGAGCTTCAAAAAATGTCAAAATTGAGATGAGCATGAAACGGTCTGAAAAATAGGAGCAGCATGAAACGGTGTTCAAAAACATGAAGAGCCTGAAAAGGTGTGAAAAATATGAAGAGCTTCAAAAGGTGTGAAATACATGAGGAGCATGAAACTCTCTGAAAAATAGGAGGAGCATGAAGCGGTGTAAAAAACATGAAGACCCTGAAAAGGTGTGAAAAATATGAAGAGCTTCAAAAGGTGTCAGAAATGAGAGAAGCATGAAACGGTCTGAAAAACAGGAGGAACATGAAGCGATGTTCAAAAACATGAAGAGCCTGAAAAGGTGTGAAAAATATGAAGAGCTTCAAAAGGTGTCAAAAATAGGAGGAGCATGAACCGGTCTGAAAAATAGGAGGAGCATGAAGCGGTGTTCAAAAACATGAAGAGCATGAAAGGTGTGAAAAATATGAAGAGCTTCAAAAGGTGTCAAAAATATGAGGAGCATGAAACGGTCTGAAAAATAGGAGGAGCATGAAACGGTCTGAAAAATGGGAGGAGCATGAAGCAGTGTTGAAAAACATGAAGAGCCTGAAAACGTGTGAAAAACATGAAGAGCTTAAAAGTTGTGAGAAATATGAAGAGCTTCAAAAGTTGTGAAAAATATGAAGAGCTTCAAAAGGTGTCAGAAATGAGATGAGCATGAAACGGTCTGAAAAACAGGAGGATCATGAAGCCGTGTTGAAAAACATGGGGAGCCTGCAAAGGTGTGAAAAATATGAAGAGCTTCAAAAGGTTGGAAATACATGAGGAGCATGAAACGGTCTGGAAAATAGGAAGAGCATGAAGCGGTGTTGAAAAACAGGAAGAGCCTGAAAAGATGGATAAAATATGAAGAGCTTCAAAAGGTGTGAAAAATATGAGGAGCATGAAACGGTCTGAAAAATAGGAGAAGCATGAAGTAGTGTTGAAAAACATGAAGAGCCTGAAAACCTGTGAAAAATATGAAGAGCTTCAAAAGTTGTGAAAAATATGAAGAGCTTCAAAAGGTGATAAAAATGAGATGAGCATGAAACGGTCTGAAAAATATGAGGAGCATGAAGCGGTGTTGGAAATCATGAAGAGTCTGAAAAGGTGTGAAATATATTAAGAGCTTCAAAAGGTGTCAAAAATATGAGGAGCATTAAACGGTCTGAAAAATAGGAGGAGCATGAAACGGTGTTGAAAAACATGAAGAACCTGAAAAGGTGTGAAAAATATCAAGAGCTTCAAAAGGTGTAAAAACTATGAGGAGCATGAAACGGTCTGAAAAATAGGAAGAGCATGAAAGGGTGTTCAAATGCATGAAGAGCCTGAAAAGGTGTGAAAAATATGAAGAGCTTCAAAAGGTGTAAAATACATTAGGAACATGAAACGGTCGGGAAAATAGGATGAGCATGAAGTAGTGTTGAAAAACATGAAGAGACTGAAAAGGTGTGAAAAATATGAAGAGGTTCAAAAGGTGTGAAACATATGACGAGTATGATACGGTCTGAAAAATAGGAGGACCATGAAGCTCTGTTCAAAAACATGAAGATCCTGAAAAGTTGTGAAAAATATGAAAAGCTTCAAAAGTTGTCAAAAATATGAGGAGCATGAAACATTCTGAAAAATAGTAGGATCATGAAGCGGTGTTCAAAATCATGAGGAGGCTGAAAAGGTGTGAAAAATATGAAGAGCTTCAAAACGTGTGAAATACATGAGGAGCATGGAAAAGTCTGAAAAATAGGAGGAGCATCAAGCGGTGTGCAAAAACATGAAGAGCCTGAAAAGGTGTGAAAAATATGAAGAGCTTCAAAAGGTGTGAAAAATAGGAGGAGCATGAAACGGGCTGAAAAATAGCAGGAGCATTAAGCGGTGTTCAAAAACATGAAGAGCCTGAAAAGGTGTGAAAAATATGAAGAGCTTCAAAAGGTGTGAAATACATGAGTAGCCTGAAACTCTCTGAAAAATAGGAGGCGCATGAAGCGGTTTTGAAAAACATGAAGAGTCTGAAACGTGTGAAAATATGAAGAGCTTCAAAAATATGAAAAATATGAAGAGCTTCAAAAGGTGTGGAAAATATGAAGAGCTTCAAAATGTGTCAAAAGTGAGATGAGCATGAAACGGTCTGAAAAATAGGAGGAGCATGAAGTGGTGTTGAAAAACATGAAGAGCCTGAAAATGTGTGAAATATATGAAGAGCTTCCAAAGTTGTCAGAAATGATAGAAACATGAAACGGTCTGAAAAATAGGATGAGCAAGAAGGGGTGTTGAAAAACATGAAGAGCCTGAAAACGTTTGAGAAATACGAAGAGATGCAAAAGGTGTGAAAAATATGAAGAGCTTCAAAAGGTGTCAAAAATGAGATGAGCATGAAACGGTCTGAAAAATAGGAGAAGCATCAAGTTGCTTTGAAAAACATGAAGAGCCTGAAAAGGTGGTAAATATATGAAGAGCTTCAAAATGTGTCAGAAATGAGAGGAGCATGAAACGGTCTGAAAAATAGGAGAAGCATGAAGTGGCTTTGAAAAACATGAAGAGCCTGAAACGGTGTGAAAAATATGAAGAGCTTCAAAAGGTGTCAAAAATATGAGGAGCATGAATCGCTGTTGAAAAACATGAAGAACCTGAAAATGTGTGAAAAATATGAAGAGCTTCAAAAGGTGTCAAAAATATGAGGAGCATGAAACGGTCTGAAAAATAGGAGAAGCATGAAGCGGTGTTGAAAAACATGAAGAACATGAAAAGGTGTGAAAAATATGAAGAGCTTCAAAAGGTGTCAAACATATGAGGAGCACGAACCGGTCTGAAAAATAGGAGGAGCTTGAAGCTGTTTTCAAAAATATGAAGAGACTGAAAAGGTGTGAAAAATATGAAGAGCTTCAAAAGGTGTGAAAAATATGAGGAGCATGAAACGGTCTGAAAAATAGAAGCAGCATGAAACGGTGTTGAAAAACATGAAGAGCATGAAAAGGTGTGAAAAATATGAAGAGCTTCAAAAGGTGTGAAAAATATGAGGAGCATGAAACGGTCTGAAAAATAGAAGCAGCATGAAACGGTGTTGAAAAACATGAAGAGCCTGAAAATGTGTGAAATATATGAAGAGCTTCAAAATGTGTCAGAAATGAGAGAAGCATGAAACGGTCTGAAAAATAGGATGAGCAAGAAGGGGGGTTGAAAAACATGAAGAGCCTGAAAACGTTTGAGAAATATGAAGAGGTTCAAAAGCTGTGAAAAATATGAAGAGCTTCAAAAGTTGTTAAAAATGAGATGAGCATGACACAGTTTGAAAAATAGGAGGAGCATGAAACCGTGTTCAAAAACATAAAGAGCCTAAAAAGGTTGAAAAATATGAAGAGCTTCAAAAGGTGTGAAAAATATGAGGAGCATAAAACGGTCTGAAAAATAGGAGAAGCATAAAGTGGTGTTGAAAAACATGAAGAGCCTGAAAACGTGTGAAATATATGAAGAGCTTCAAAAGGTGTCAAAAATATGAGAAGCATGAAACGGTCTGAAAAATAGGAGGAACACAAGTGGTGTTCAAAAACATGAAGAGCCTGAAAAGGTGTGAAAAATATGAAGAGATTCAAAAGGTGTAAAAAATATGAGGAGCATGAATCGGTGTTGAAAAACATGAAGAGCCTGAAAATGTGTGAAAAATATGAAGAGCTTCAAAAGGTGTCAAAAATATGAGGAGCATGAAACGGTCTGAAAAATAGGAGAAGCATGAAGCGGTGTTGAAAAACATGAAGAACATGAAAAGGTGTGAAAAATATGAAGAGCTTCAAAAGGTGTCAAACATATGAGGAGCACGAACCGGTCTGAAAAATAGGAGGAGCTTGAAGCTGTTTTCAAAAATATGAAGAGACTGAAAAGGTGTGAAAAATATGAAGAGCTTCAAAAGGTGTGAAAAATATGAGGAGCATGAAACGGTCTGAAAAATAGAAGCAGCATGAAACGGTGTTGAAAAACATGAAGAGCATGAAAAGGTGTGAAAAATATGAAGAGCTTCAAAAGGTGTGAAAAATATGAGGAGAATGAAATGGTCTGAAAATAGGAGGAGCATGAAGCGGTGTTCAAAAACACGACGAGCCTGAAAAGGTGTGAAAAATATGAAGAGCTTCAAAAGGTGTGAAATAAATGAGGAGCATGAAAAGGTCTGGAATATAGGAGGCGCATGAAGCGGTGTTCAAAAACATGAAGAGACTGAAAAGGTGTGAAAAATATGAAGAGCTTCAAAAGGTGACAAATATATGAGGAGCATGAAACGGTCTGAACTATAGGAAGAGCATGAAGCGGTGTTGAAAAACATGAAGAGCCTGAAAAGGTGTGAAAAATATGAAGAGCTTCAAAAGGTGTCAAAAATATGAGGAGCATGAAACTGTCTGAAAAATGGGAGGAGCATGAAGCGGTGTTGAAAAACATGAAGAGCCTGAAAACGTGTGAAAAACATGAAAAGCTTAAAAGTTGTGAGAAATATGAAGAGCTTCAAAAGGTGTCAAAAATGAGACGAGCATGAAATGGTCTGGAAAATAGGACGAGCATGAAGCGGTGTTGAAAAACATGGGGAGCCTGAAAAGGTGTGAAAAATATGAAGAGCTTTAAAAGGTGTGAAATACATGAGGAGCATGAAACGGTCTGAAAAATAGGAGGAGCATGAAACCGTGTTCAAAAACCTGAAGAGCCTGAAAAGTTGTGAAAAATATGAAGAGATTCAAACGGTTGGAAATACATGAGGAGCATGAAACGGTGTTGAAAAACATGAAGAGCCTGAAAAGGTGGGTAAAATATGAAGAGCTTCAAAAGGTGTCAGAAATGAGAGGAGCATGAAATGGTCTGAAAAATAGGAGGAGCATGAAACGGTGTTCAAAAACATGAAGAGCCTGAAAAGGTGTGAAAAATATGAAGAGTTTCAAAACGTGTCAAAAATATGAGGAGCATGAAACGGTCTGAAAAATAGGAGGAGCAAGAAGCGGTGTTGAAAAAGATTAAGAGCCAGAAAATGTTTGAAAAATATGAAGAGCTTTAAAAGGTGTGGAAAATATGAAGAGCTTCAAAATGTGTCAAAATTGAGATGAGTATGAAACGGTCTGAAAAATAGGAGGAGCATGAAGTGGTGTTGAAAAACATGAAGAGCCTGAAAATGTGTGAAATATATGAAGAGCTTCAAAATGTGTCAGAAATGAGAGAAGCATGAAACGGTCTGAAAAATACGATGAGCAAGAAGGGGTGTTGAAAAACATGAAGAGCCTGAAAACGTTTGAGAAATATGAAGAGCTTCAAAAGGTGTGAAAAATATGAAGAGCTTCAAAAGTTGTTAAAAATGAGATGAGCATGACACAGTTCGAAAAATAGGAGGAGAATGAAAACGTGTTCAAAAACATGAAGAGCCTAAAAAGGTTGAAAAACATGAAGAGCTTCAAAAGGTGTGAAAAATACGAGGAGCATAAAACGCTCTGAAAAATAGGAGAAGCAAGAAGTGGTGTTGAAAAACATGAAGAGCCTGAAAACGTGTGAAATATATGAAGAGCTTCAAAAGGTGTCAAAAATATGAGGAGCATGAAACGGTCTGAAAAACAGGAGGAACACAAGTGGTGTTCAAAAACATGAAGAGCCTGAAAAGGTGTGAAAAATATGAAGAGATTCAAAAGGTGTCAAAAATATGAGGAGCATGAATCGCTGTTGAAAAACATGAAGAGGCTGAAAATGTGTGAAAAATATGAAGAGCTTCAAAAGGTGTCAAAAATATTAGGAGCATGAAACGGTCTGAAAAATAGGAGAAGCATGAAGCGGTGTTGAAAAACATGAAGAACATGAAAAGGTGTGAAAAATATGAAGAGCTTCAAAAGGTGTCAAAAATATGAGGAGCATGAACCGGTCTGAAAAATAGGAGGAGCATGAAGCGTTGTTCAAAAACATGAAGAGCATGAAAAGGTGTGAAAAATATGAAGAGCTTCAAAAGGTGTCAAAAATATGAGGAGCATGAAACGGTCTGAAAAATAGGAAGAGAATGAAGCGGTGTTGAAAAACATGAAAAGCCTGAAAAGGTGTGAAAAATATGAAGAGCTTCAAAAGGTGTCAAAAATATGAGGAGCATGAAACGGTCTGAAAAATAGGAAGAGCATGAAACGGTCTGAAAAATGGGAGGAGCATGAAGCGGTGTTGAAAAACATGAAGAGCCTGAAAACGTGTGAAAAACATGAAGAGCTTAAAAGTTGTGAGAAATATGAAGAACTTCAAAAGGTGTCAAAAATGAGACGAGCATGAAACGGTCTGGAAAATAGGACTAGCATGAAGCGGTGTTGAAAACATGAAGAGCCAGAAAAGGTGTGAAAAATATGAAGAGCTTCAAAAAGTGTCAAAAATATGAAGAGCATGAAACGGTCTGAAAAATAGGAGGAGCATGAAGTGATGTTGAAAAACATGAAGAGCCTAAAAAGGTGTGAAAAATATGAAGAGCTTCAAAACGTGTCAAGAATATGAGGAGCATGAAACGGTCTGAAAAAGAGTAGGATCATGAAGCCGTGTTGAAAAACATGGGGAGCCTGAAAAGGTGTGAAAAATATGAAGAGCTTCAAAAGGTGTCAAAAATATGAGGAGCATGAAATGGTCTGAAAATAGGAGGAGCATGAAACCGTGTTCAAAAACATGAAGAGCCTGAAAAGGTTTGAAAAATATGAAGAGCTTTAAAAGGTGTGAAATACATGAGGAGCATGAAACGGTCTGAAAAATAGGAGGAGCATGAAACCGTGTTCAAAAACATGAAGAGCCTGAAAAGTTGTGAAAAATATGAAGAGCTTCAAACTGTTGGAAATACTTGAGGAGCATGAAACCGTCTTGAAAAACATGACGAGCCTGAAAAGGTGGGTAAAATATGAAGAGCTTCAAAAGGTGTGAAATGCATGAGGAGCATGAATCGGTCTGAAAAATAGGAGGAGCATGAAGTAGTGTTTAAAAATGTGAAGAGACTGAATAGGTGTGAAAAATATGAAGAGCTTCAAAAGGTGTCAAAATATGAGGAGCATGAAACGGTCTGAAAAATAGGAGGAGCAAGAAACAGTGTTGAAAAATATGAAGAGCCTGAAAATGTGTGAAATATAGGAAGAGGTTCAAAAGGTGTCAAAAATATGAGGAGCTTGAAACGGCCTGAAAAATAGGAGGAGAATGAAGAGGTGTTGAAAAACATGAAGAGCCTGAAAAGGTTTGAAATATATGAAGAGCTTCAAAAGGTGTCAAAAATATGAGGAGCATGAAACGGTCTGAAAAATAGGAGGAGCATGAAATGGTGTTGAAAAACATGAAGAGCCTGAAAAGGTTTGAAATATACGAAGAGCTTCAAAAGGTGTCAAAAGTATGAGGAGCATGAAACGGCCTGAAACATAGGAGGAGCATGAAAAAGTGTTCAAAAACATGAACAGCTTGAAAAGGTGTGAAATATATGAAGAGCTTCAAAAGGTGTGAAAAATAGGAGGAGCATGAAGCGTTGTTCAAAAACATGAAGAGCTTGAAAAGGTGTGAAATATATGAAGAGCTTCAATAGATGTGAAAAATAGGAGGAGCATGAAGCTTTGTTCAAAAACATGAAGAACATGAAAAGGTGTGAAATATATGAAGAGCTTCAAAAGGTGTCAAAAATATGAGGAGCATGAAACAGTCTGAAAATAGAAGGAGCATGAAACGGTGTTGAAAAACATGAAGAGCATGAAAAGGTGTGAAAAATATGAACAGCTTCAAAACGTGTCAAAAATATGAGGAGCTTGAAAAGGTGTTCAAAAACATGAAGAGCATGAAAATGTGTGAAAAATATGAACAGCTTCAAAAGGTGTCAAAAATATGAGGAGCATGAAATGCTCTGAAAAATAGGAGAAGCATGAAGTTCTGTGGAAAAACATGAAGAGCCTGAAAAGTTGTGAAAAATATGAAGAGCTTCAAAAAGTGTCAATTATAAGAGGTGCATTAAACGGTCTGAAAAAAAGGAGAGGCATGAAAAGGTGTGAAAAACAGGAGGAGCATGAAGCGGTGTTGAAAAACATGAAGAGCCTGAAAAGGTGTGACAAATATAAAGACTTTCAAAAGGTGTCAATAATATGAGGAGCATGAAAAGGTCTGAATAATAGGAGGAGCATGAAACGGTGTTGAGAAAAATGAAGAGCATGAAAAGGTGTGAAAAATAGGAAGAGCTTCAAAAGGTGTCAAAAATATGAGGAGCATGAAACGGTCTGATAAATAGAAGGAGCATGAAGCGGTGACAAAAATTTGAAGAGCCTGAAAAGGTATGAAAAATAAGAAGTGCCTCAAAACGTGTCAAAAATATGAGGAGCATGAAACGGTCTGAAAAATAGGAGCAGCATGAAATAATGTTCAAAAACATGAAGATCCTCAAAAGGTGTGAAAAATATGAAGAGCTTCAAAAGGTGTCAATAATATGAGGAGCATGAAACGGTCTGAAAAATAGGAGGAGCATGAAACTGTGTTGAAATCATGAAGAGCATGAAAAGGTGTGAAAAATACGAAGAGCTTCAAAAGGTGTCAAAAATATGAGGAGCATGAAACGGTCTGAAAAACAGGAGGAGCATGAAGCGGTGTTGAAAAACATGAAGCGTCTAAAATGGTGTGAAAAATTTGAAGATCTTCAAAGGTGTGAAAAATATGCGGAGCATGAAACGGTCTGAAAAATAGGAGCAGAATGAAACGGTTTTCAAAAACATGAAGAGCATGAAAAGGTGTGAAAAATATGAAGAGCTTCAAAAGGTGTCAAAAATTTGAGAAGCATGAAACGGTCTGAAAAATATAGGAGGAGCATGAAGCGGTGTTCAAAAACATGAAGAGCTTGAAAAGGTGTGAAATATATGAAGAGCTTCAAAAGTTGTGAAAAATAGGAGGAGCATGAAGCGGTGATCAAAAACATGAAGAGCCTTAAAAGTTGTGAAATATATGAAGAGCTTCAAAAGGTGTCAAAAATATGAGGAGCATGAAATAGTCTGAAAAATAGGAGGAGCATGAAATGGTGTTGAAAAACATGAAGAGCATGAAAAGATGTGAAAAATATGAATAGCTTCTAAAGGTGTCAAAAATAAGAGGAGCATGAAACAGTCTGAAAATAGGAGGAGCATGGAACGGTGTTGAAAAGCATGAAGAGCCTGAAAATGTGTGAAAAATATGGAGAGCTTCAAAAGGTGTCAAAAATATAGCAGCATGAAACAGTCTGAAAATACGAGGAGCATGAAACGGTGTTGAAAAGCATGAAGAGCCTGAATAGGTGTGAAAAATATGAAGAGCTTCAAAGGGGAAAAAATATGAGGAGCATGAAACGGTCTGAACAATAAGTGGAGCATGAAACGGTGTTGAAAAACATGAAGAGCCTGAAAATTTGTGAATAATATGAAGAGCTTCAAAAGGTGTCAAATATATGAAGAGCATGAAACGTTTTGAAAAATATGAGTAGCATGAAGCGGTGTTCAAAAACGTGAAGAGGCTGAGAAGGTGTGAAAAATATGAAGAGCTTCAATGGTGTCCAAAAAATGAGGAGCATGAAACGGTCTGCAAAATAGGAGGAGAATGAAAAGGTGTTCAAAAACATGAAGAGCCTGAAAAGGTGTGAAAAATAAGAACAGCCTCAAAACTTGTCAAAAATATGAGGAACATGAATCGGTCTGAAAAATAGGAGAAGCTAGAAGTTGTGTTGAAAAACGTGAAGAGCGTGAAAACATGTGAAAAATATGAAGAGCTTCAAAAGGTGTCAAAAATATGAGGAGCATGAAACAGTCTGAAAAATAGGAGGAGCATGAAGTGGTGTTGAAAAATTTGAAGAGCCTGAAAAGGTGTGAAAAATATGAAGAGCTTCAAAAGTTGTCAAAAATATGAGGATCATGAAACGGTCTAAAAAATAGGAGCGACATGAAACGGTGTTCAAAAACATGAAGAGACTGAAAAGGTGTGAATAATATGAAGAGCTTCAAAAGGTGTCAAAAATATGAGAAACATGAAACGGACTGGAAAAAAGGAGGAGCATGAAACGGTGTTGAAAAACATGAAGAGCCTGAAAACGTGTGAAAAATATGAAGAGCTTCAAAAGGTGTGAAAAATATGAAGAGCTTCAAAAGGTGATAAAAATGAGATGAGCATGAAACGGTCTGAAAAATATGAGGAGGATGAAGCTGTCTGGAAAACAGGATGAGCATGAAGTTGTGTTGAAAAACATGAAGAGACTGAAAAGGTGTGAAAAATATGAAGAGGTTCAAAAGGTGTGAAAAATATGATGAGTATGATACGGTCTGAAAAATAGGAGGAGCATGAAGCTCTGTTCAAAAACATGAAGATCCTGAAAAGTTGTGAAAAATATGAAAAGCTTCAAAAGTTGTCAAAAATATGAGGAGCATGAAACATTCTGAAAAATAGGAGGATCATGATGTGGTGTTCAAAATCATGAAGAGGCTGAAAAGGTGTGAAAAATATGAAGAGCTTCATAACGTGTGAAATACATGAGGAGCATGAAAAAGTCTGAAAAATAGGAGGGGCATCAAGCGGTGTTCAAAAACATGAAGAGCCTGAAAAGGTGTGAATAATATGAAGAGCTTCAAAAAATGTCAAAATTGAGATGAGCATGAAACGGTCTGAAAAATAGGAGCAGCATGAAACGGTGTTCAAAAACATGAAGAGCCTGAAAAGGTGTGAAAAATATGAAGAGCTTCAAAAGGTGTGAAATACATGAGGAGCATGAAACTCTCTGAAAAATAGGAGGAGCATGAAGCGGTGTAAAAAACATGAAGACCCTGAAAAGGTGTGAAAAATATGAAGAGCTTCAAAAGGTGTCAGAAATGAGAGAAGCATGAAACGGTCTGAAAAACAGGAGGAACATGAAGCGATGTTCAAAAACATGAAGAGCCTGAAAAGGTGTGAAAAATATGAAGAGCTTCAAAAGGTGTCAAAAATAGGAGGAGCATGAACCGGTCTGAAAAATAGGAGGAGCATGAAGCAGTGTTCAAAAACATGAAGAGCATGAAAGCTGTGAAAAATATGAAGAGCTTCAAAAGGTGTCAAAAATATGAGGAGCATGAAACGGTCTGAAAAATAGGAGGAGCATGAAACGGTCTGAAAAATGGGAGGAGCATGAAGCAGTGTTGAAAAACATGAAGAGCCTGAAAACGTGTGAAAAACATGAAGAGCTTAAAAGTTGTGAGAAATATGAAGAGCTTCAAAAGTTGTGAAAAATATGAAGAGCTTCAAAAGGTGTCAGAAATGAGATGAGCATGAAACGGTCTGAAAAACAGGAGGATCATGAAGCCGTGTTGAAAAACATGGGGAGCCTGCAAAGGTGTGAAAAATATGAAGAGCTTCAAAAGGTTGGAAATACATGAGGAGCATGAAACGGTCTGGAAAATAGGAAGAGCATGAAGCGGTGTTGAAAAACAGGAAGAGCCTGAAAAGATGGATAAAATATGAAGAGCTTCAAAAGGTGTGAAAAATATGAGGAGCATGAAACGGTCTGAAAAATAGGAGAAGCATGAAGTAGTGTTGAAAAACATGAAGAGCCTGAAAACCTGTGAAAAATATGAAGAGCTTCAAAAGTTGTGAAAAATATGAAGAGCTTCAAAAGGTGATAAAAATGAGATGAGCATGAAACGGTCTGAAAAATATGAGGAGCATGAAGCGGTGTTGGAAATCATGAAGAGTCTGAAAAGGTGTGAAATATATTAAGAGCTTCAAAAGGTGTCAAAAATATGAGGAGCATTAAACGGTCTGAAAAATAGGAGGAGCATGAAACGGTGTTAAAAAACATGAAGAACCTGAAAAGGTGTGAAAAATATCAAGAGCTTCAAAAGGTGTAAAAACTATGAGGAGCATGAAACGGTCTGAAAAATAGGAAGAGCATGAAAGGGTGTTCAAATGCATGAAGAGCCTGAAAAGGTGTGAAAAATATGAAGAGCTTCAAAAGGTGTAAAATACATTAGGAACATGAAACGGTCGGGAAAATAGGATGAGCATGAAGTAGTGTTGAAAAACATGAAGAGACTGAAAAGGTGTGAAAAATATGAAGAGGTTCAAAAGGTGTGAAACATATGACGAGTATGATACGGTCTGAAAAATAGGAAGATCATGAAGCTCTGTTCAAAAACATGAAGATCCTGAAAAGTTGTGAAAAATATGAAAAGCTTCAAAAGTTGTCAAAAATATGAGGAGCATGAAACATTCTGAAAAATAGTAGGATCATGAAGCGGTGTTCAAAATCATGAAGAGGCTGAAAAGGTGTGAAAAATATGAAGAGCTTCAAAACGTGTGAAATACATGAGGAGCATGGAAAAGTCTGAAAAATAGGAGGAGCATCAAGCGGTGTTCAAAACATGAAGAGCCTGAAAAGGTGTGAAAAATATGAAGAGCTTCAAAAGGTGTGAAATACATGAGTAGCCTGAAACTCTCTGAAAAATAGGAGGCGCATGAAGCGGTTTTGAAAAACATGAAGAGTCTGAAACGTGTGAAAATATGAAGAGCTTCAAAAATATGAAAAATATGAAGAGCTTCAAAAGGTGTGGAAAATATGAAGAGCTTCAAAATGTGTCAAAAGTGAGATGAGCATGAAACGGTCTGAAAAATAGGAGGAGCATGAAGTGGTGTTGAAAAACATGAAGAGCCTGAAAATGTGTGAAATATATGAAGAGCTTCCAAAGTTGTCAGAAATGATAGAAACATGAAACGGTCTGAAAAATAGGATGAGCAAGAAGGGGTGTTGAAAAACATGAAGAGCCTGAAAACGTTTGAGAAATACGAAGAGATTCAAAAGGTGTGAAAAATATGAAGAGCTTCAAAAGGTGTCAAAAATGAGATGAGCATGAAACGGTCTGAAAAATAGGAGAAGCATCAAGTTGCTTTGAAAAACATGAAGAGCCTGAAAAGGTGGTAAATATATGAAGAGCTTCAAAATGTGTCAGAAATGAGAGGAGCATGAAACGGTCTGAAAAATAGGAGAAGCATGAAGTGGCTTTGAAAAACATGAAGAGCCTGAAACGGTGTGAAAAATATGAAGAGCTTCAAAAGGTGTCAAAAATATGAGGAGCATGAATCGCTGTTGAAAAACATGAAGAACCTGAAAATGTGTGAAAAATATGAAGAGCTTCAAAAGGTGTCAAAAATATGAGGAGCATGAAACGGTCTGAAAAATAGGAGAAGCATGAAGCGGTGTTGAAAAACATGAAGAACATGAAAAGGTGTGAAAAATATGAAGAGCTTCAAAAGGTGTCAAACATATGAGGAGCACGAACCGGTCTGAAAAATAGGAGGAGCTTGAAGCTGTTTTCAAAAATATGAAGAGACTGAAAAGGTGTGAAAAATATGAAGAGCTTCAAAAGGTGTGAAAAATATGAGGAGCATGAAACGGTCTGAAAAATAGAAGCAGCATGAAACGGTGTTGAAAAACATGAAGAGCATGAAAAGGTGTGAAAAATATGAAGAGCTTCAAAAGGTGTGAAAAATATGAGGAGCATGAAACGGTCTGAAAAATAGAAGCAGCATGAAACGGTGTTGAAAAACATGAAGAGCCTGAAAATGTGTGAAATATATGAAGAGCTTCAAAATGTGTCAGAAATGAGAGAAGCATGAAACGGTCTGAAAAATAGGATGAGCAAGAAGGGGGGTTGAAAAACATGAAGAGCCTGAAAACGTTTGAGAAATATGAAGAGGTTCAAAAGCTGTGAAAAATATGAAGAGCTTCAAAAGTTGTTAAAAATGAGATGAGCATGACACAGTTTGAAAAATAGGAGGAGCATGAAACCGTGTTCAAAAACATAAAGAGCCTAAAAAGGTTGAAAAATATGAAGAGCTTCAAAAGGTGTGAAAAATATGAGGAGCATAAAACGGTCTGAAAAATAGGAGAAGCATAAAGTGGTGTTGAAAAACATGAAGAGCCTGAAAACGTGTGAAATATATGAAGAGCTTCAAAAGGTGTCAAAAATATGAGAAGCATGAAACGGTCTGAAAAATAGGAGGAACACAAGTGGTGTTCAAAAACATGAAGAGCCTGAAAAGGTGTGAAAAATATGAAGAGATTCAAAAGGTGTAAAAAATATGAGGAGCATGAATCGGTGTTGAAAAACATGAAGAGCCTGAAAATGTGTGAAAAATATGAAGAGCTTCAAAAGGTGTCAAAAATATGAGGAGCATGAAACGGTCTGAAAAATAGGAGAAGCATGAAGCGGTGTTGAAAAACATGAAGAACATGAAAAGGTGTGAAAAATATCAAGAGCTTCAAAAGGTGTAAAAACTATGAGGAGCATGAAACGGTCTGAAAAATAGGAAGAGCATGAAAGGGTGTTCAAATGCATGAAGAGCCTGAAAAGGTGTGAAAAATATGAAGAGCTTCAAAAGGTGTAAAATACATTAGGAACATGAAACGGTCGGGAAAATAGGATGAGCATGAAGTAGTGTTGAAAAACATGAAGAGACTGAAAAGGTGTGAAAAATATGAAGAGGTTCAAAAGGTGTGAAACATATGACGAGTATGATACGGTCTGAAAAATAGGAGGACCATGAAGCTCTGTTCAAAAACATGAAGATCCTGAAAAGTTGTGAAAAATATGAAAAGCTTCAAAAGTTGTCAAAAATATGAGGAGCATGAAACATTCTGAAAAATAGTAGGATCATGAAGCGGTGTTCAAAATCATGAAGAGGCTGAAAAGGTGTGAAAAATATGAAGAGCTTCAAAACGTGTGAAATACATGAGGAGCATGGAAAAGTCTGAAAAATAGGAGGAGCATCAAGCGGTGTTCAAAAACATGAAGAGCCTGAAAAGGTGTGAAAAATATGAAGAGCTTCAAAAGGTGTCAAATACATGAGTAGCCTGAAACTCTCTGAAAAATAGGAGAAGCATGAAGCGGTGTTGAAAAACATGAAGAACATGAAAAGGTGTGAAAAATATGAAGAGCTTCAAAAGGTGTCAAACATATGAGGAGCACGAACCGGTCTGAAAAATAGGAGGAGCTTGAAGCTGTTTTCAAAAATATGAAGAGACTGAAAAGGTGTGAAAAATATGAAGAGCTTCAAAAGGTGTGAAAAATATGAGGAGCATGAAACGGTCTGAAAAATAGGAGAAGCATGAAGTGGCTTTGAAAAACATGAAGAGCCTGAAACGGTGTGAAAAATATGAAGAGCTTCAAAAGGTGTCAAAAATATGAGGAGCATGAATCGCTGTTGAAAAACATGAAGAACCTGAAAATGTGTGAAAAATATGAAGAGCTTCAAAAGGTGTCAGAAATGAGATGAGCATGAAACGGTCTGAAAAACAGGAGGATCATGAAGCCGTGTTGAAAAACATGGGGAGCCTGCAAAGGTGTGAAAAATATGAAGAGCTTCAAAAGGTTGGAAATACATGAGGAGCATGAAACGGTCTGGAAAATAGGAAGAGCATGAAGCGGTGTTGAAAAACAGGAAGAGCCTGAAAAGGTGGATAAAATATGAAGAGCTTCAAAAGGTGTGAAAAATATGAGGAGCATGAAACGGTCTGAAAAATAGGAGAAGCATGAAGTAGTGTTGAAAAACATGAAGAGCCTGAAAACCTGTGAAAAATATGAAGAGCTTCAAAAGTTGTGAAAAATATGAAGAGCTTCAAAAGGTGATAAAAATGAGATGAGCATGAAACGGTCTGAAAAATATGAGGAGCATGAAGCGGTGTTGGAAATCATGAAGAGTCTGAAAAGGTGTGAAATATATTAAGAGCTTCAAAAGGTGTCAAAAATATGAGGAGCATTAAACGGTCTGAAAAATAGGAGGAGCATGAAACGGTGTTAAAAAACATGAAGAACCTGAAAAGGTGTGAAAAATATCAAGAGCTTCAAAAGGTGTAAAAACTATGAGGAGCATGAAACGGTCTGAAAAATAGGAAGAGCATGAAAGGGTGTTCAAATGCATGAAGAGCCTGAAAAGGTGTGAAAAATATGAAGAGCTTCAAAAGGTGTAAAATACATTAGGAACATGAAACGGTCGGGAAAATAGGATGAGCATGAAGTAGTGTTGAAAAACATGAAGAGACTGAAAAGGTGTGAAAAATATGAAGAGGTTCAAAAGGTGTGAAACATATGACGAGTATGATACGGTCTGAAAAATAGGAGGACCATGAAGCTCTGTTCAAAAACATGAAGATCCTGAAAAGTTGTGAAAAATATGAAAAGCTTCAAAAGTTGTCAAAAATATGAGGAGCATGAAACATTCTGAAAAATAGTAGGATCATGAAGCGGTGTTCAAAATCATGAAGAGGCTGAAAAGGTGTGAAAAATATGAAGAGCTTCAAAACGTGTGAAATACATGAGGAGCATGGAAAAGTCTGAAAAATAGGAGGAGCATCAAGCGGTGTTCAAAAACATGAAGAGCCTGAAAAGGTGTGAAAAATATGAAGAGCTTCAAAAGGTGTCAAATACATGAGTAGCCTGAAACTCTCTGAAAAATAGGAGAAGCATGAAGCGGTGCTGAAAAACATGAAGAACATGAAAAGGTGTGAAAAATATGAAGAGCTTCAAAAGGTGTCAAACATATGAGGAGCACGAACCGGTCTGAAAAATAGGAGGAGCATGAAGCTGTTTTCAAAAATATGAAGAGACTGAAAAGGTGTGAAAAATATGAAGAGCTTCAAAAGGTGTGAAAAATATGAGGAGCATGAAACGGTCTGAAAAATAGGAGAAGCATGAAGTGGCTTTGAAAAACATGAAGAGCCTGAAACGGTGTGAAAAATATGAAGAGCTTCAAAAGGTGTCAAAAATATGAGGAGCATGAATCGCTGTTGAAAAACATGAAGAACCTGAAAATGTGTGAAAAATATGAAGAGCTTCAAAAGGTGTCAGAAATGAGATGAGCATGAAACGGTCTGAAAAACAGGAGGATCATGAAGCCGTGTTGAAAAACATGGGGAGCCTGCAAAGGTGTGAAAAATATGAAGAGCTTCAAAAGGTTGGAAATACATGAGGAGCATGAAACGGTCTGGAAAATAGGAAGAGCATGAAGCGGTGTTGAAAAACAGGAAGAGCCTGAAAAGGTGGATAAAATATGAAGAGCTTCAAAAGGTGTGAAAAATATGAGGAGCATGAAACGGTCTGAAAAATAGGAGAAGCATGAAGTAGTGTTGAAAAACATGAAGAGCCTGAAAACCTGTGAAAAATATGAAGAGCTTCAAAAGTTGTGAAAAATATGAAGAGCTTCAAAAGGTGATAAAAATGAGATGAGCATGAAACGGTCTGAAAAATATGAGGAGCATGAAGCGGTGTTGGAAATCATGAAGAGTCTGAAAAGGTGTGAAATATATTAAGAGCTTCAAAAGGTGTCAAAAATATGAGGAGCATTAAACGGTCTGAAAAATAGGAGGAGCATGAAACGGTGTTAAAAAACATGAAGAACCTGAAAAGGTGTGAAAAATATCAAGAGCTTCAAAAGGTGTAAAAACTATGAGGAGCATGAAACGGTCTGAAAAATAGGAAGAGCATGAAAGGGTGTTCAAATGCATGAAGAGCCTGAAAAGGTGTGAAAAATATGAAGAGCTTCAAAAGGTGTAAAATACATTAGGAACATGAAACGGTCGGGAAAATAGGATGAGCATGAAGTAGTGTTGAAAAACATGAAGAGACTGAAAAGGTGTGAAAAATATGAAGAGGTTCAAAAGGTGTGAAACATATGACGAGTATGATACGGTCTGAAAAATAGGAGGACCATGAAGCTCTGTTCAAAAACATGAAGATCCTGAAAAGTTGTGAAAAATATGAAAAGCTTCAAAAGTTGTCAAAAATATGAGGAGCATGAAACATTCTGAAAAATAGTAGGATCATGAAGCGGTGTTCAAAATCATGAAGAGGCTGAAAAGGTGTGAAAAATATGAAGAGCTTCAAAACGTGTGAAATACATGAGGAGCATGGAAAAGTCTGAAAAATAGGAGGAGCATCAAGCGGTGTTCAAAAACATGAAGAGCCTGAAAAGGTGTGAAAAATATGAAGAGCTTCAAAAGGTGTGAAATACATGAGTAGCCTGAAACTCTCTGAAAAATAGGAGGCGCATGAAGCGGTTTTGAAAAACATGAAGAGTCTGAAACGTGTGAAAATATGAAGAGCTTCAAAAATATGAAAAATATGAAGAGCTTCAAAAGGTGTGGAAAATATGAAGAGCTTCAAAATGTGTCAAAAGTGAGATGAGCATGAAACGGTCTGAAAAATAGGAGGAGCATGAAGTGGTGTTGAAAAACATGAAGAGCCTGAAAATGTGTGAAATATATGAAGAGCTTCCAAAGTTGTCAGAAATGATAGAAACATGAAACGGTCTGAAAAATAGGATGAGCAAGAAGGGGTGTTGAAAAACATGAAGAGCCTGAAAACGTTTGAGAAATACGAAGAGATTCAAAAGGTGTGAAAAATATGAAGAGCTTCAAAAGGTGTCAAAAATGAGATGAGCATGAAACGGTCTGAAAAATAGGAGAAGCATGAAGTTGCTTTGAAAAACATGAAGAGCCTGAAAAGGTGGTAAATATATGAAGAGCTTCAAAATGTGTCAGAAATGAGAGGAGCATGAAACGGTCTGAAAAATAGGAGAAGCATGAAGTGGCTTTGAAAAACATGAAGAGCCTGAAACGGTGTGAAAAATATGAAGAGCTTCAAAAGGTGTCAAAAATATGAGGAGCATGAATCGCTGTTGAAAAACATGAAGAACCTGAAAATGTGTGAAAAATATGAAGAGCTTCAAAAGGTGTCAAAAATATGAGGAGCATGAAACGGTCTGAAAAATAGGAGAAGCATGAAGCGGTGTTGAAAAACATGAAGAACATGAAAAGGTGTGAAAAATATGAAGAGCTTCAAAAGGTGTCAAACATATGAGGAGCACGAACCGGTCTGAAAAATAGGAGGAGCTTGAAGCTGTTTTCAAAAATATGAAGAGACTGAAAAGGTGTGAAAAATATGAAGAGCTTCAAAAGGTGTGAAAAATATGAGGAGCATGAAACGGTCTGAAAAATAGAAGCAGCATGAAACGGTGTTGAAAAACATGAAGAGCATGAAAAGGTGTGAAAAATATGAAGAGCTTCAAAAGGTGTGAAAAATATGAGGAGCATGAAACGGTCTGAAAAATAGAAGCAGCATGAAACGGTGTTGAAAAACATGAAGAGCCTGAAAATGTGTGAAATATATGAAGAGCTTCAAAATGTGTCAGAAATGAGAGAAGCATGAAACGGTCTGAAAAATAGGATGAGCAAGAAGGGGGGTTGAAAAACATGAAGAGCCTGAAAACGTTTGAGAAATATGAAGAGGTTCAAAAGCTGTGAAAAATATGAAGAGCTTCAAAAGTTGTTAAAAATGAGATGAGCATGACACAGTTTGAAAAATAGGAGGAGCATGAAACCGTGTTCAAAAACATAAAGAGCCTAAAAAGGTTGAAAAATATGAAGAGCTTCAAAAGGTGTGAAAAATATGAGGAGCATAAAACGGTCTGAAAAATAGGAGAAGCATAAAGTGGTGTTGAAAAACATGAAGAGCCTGAAAACGTGTGAAATATATGAAGAGCTTCAAAAGGTGTCAAAAATATGAGAAGCATGAAACGGTCTGAAAAATAGGAGGAACACAAGTGGTGTTCAAAAACATGAAGAGCCTGAAAAGGTGTGAAAAATATGAAGAGATTCAAAAGGTGTAAAAAATATGAGGAGCATGAATCGGTGTTGAAAAACATGAAGAACCTGAAAATGTGTGAAAAATATGAAGAGCTTCAAAAGGTGTCAAAAATATGAGGAGCATGAAACGGTCTGAAAAATAGGAGAAGCATGAAGCGGTGTTGAAAAACATGAAGAACATGAAAAGGTGTGAAAAATATGAAGAGCTTCAAAAGGTGTCAAACATATGAGGAGCACGAACCGGTCTGAAAAATAGGAGGAGCTTGAAGCTGTTTTCAAAAATATGAAGAGACTGAAAAGGTGTGAAAAATATGAAGAGCTTCAAAAGGTGTGAAAAATATGAGGAGCATGAAACGGTCTGAAAAATAGAAGCAGCATGAAACGGTGTTGAAAAACATGAAGAGCATGAAAAGGTGTGAAAAATATGAAGAGCTTCAAAAGGTGTGAAAAATATGAGGAGAATGAAACGGTCTGAAAAATAGGAGGAGCATGAAGCGGTGTTCAAAAACACGACGAGCCTGAAAAGGTGTGAAAAATATGAAGAGCTTCAAAAGGTGTGAAATAAATGAGGAGCATGAAAAGGTCTGGAATATAGGAGGCGCATGAAGCGGTGTTCAAAAACATGAAGAGACTGAAAAGGTGTGAAAAATATGAAGAGCTTCTAAAGGTGTCAAAAATATGAGGAGCATGTAACGTTCTGAAAAACAGGAGTAGCATGAAGTGCTGTTGAATAACATCAAGAGCCTGAAAAGGTGTGAAAAATATGAAGAGCTTCAAAAGGGGTGAAATACATGAGGAGCATGAAACGGGCTGAAAAATAGGAGAAGCATGAACTGGTGTGGAAAAACATGAAGAGCCTGAAAAGGTGTGAAAAATATGAAGAGCTTCAAAAGGTGTGAAAAACATGAGGAGAATGAAACGGCCTGAAAAATAGAAGCTGCATGAAACGGTGTGGGAAAACATGAAGAGCCTGAAAAGGTGTGAAAAATACGAAGAGCTTCAAATGGTGTCAAAAATATGAGGAGCATGTAACGTTCTGAAAAATAGAAGGAGCATGAAACGGTGATCAAAAACATGAGGAGCCTGAAAAGGTGTGATAAATATGAAGAGCTTCAAATCGAGTCAAAAATAGAAGAAGCATGAAACGGTCTGAAAGATAGGAGGAGCATGAAGTGGTGCTGAAACACAAGAAGAGCCTGAAAAGTTGTGAAATAATGAAGAGCTTCTAAAGGTGTCAAAAATATGAGGAGGATGAAACGGTCTGAAAAATAGGAGGAGCATGAAGTGTTGTTGAAAAACCTGAAGAGCCTGAAAAGGTGTGAAAAATATGAAGAGCTTCAAAATGTGTCAAAAATATGAGGAGGATGAAACGGTCTGAAAAATAGGAGGAACACAAGTGGTGTTCAAAAACATGAAGAGCCTGAAAAGGTGTGAAAAATATGAAGAGATTCAAAAGGTGTAAAAAATATGAGGAGCATGAATCGGTGTTGAAAAACATGAAGAGCCTGAAAATGTGTGAAAAATATGAAGAGCTTCAAAAGGTGTCAAAAATATGAGGAGCATGAAACGGTCTGAAAAATAGGAGAAGCATGAAGCGGTGTTGAAAAACATGAAGAACATGAAAAGGTGTGAAAAATATGAAGAGCTTCAAAAGGTGTCAAACATATGAGGAGCACGAACCGGTCTGAAAAATAGGAGGAGCTTGAAGCTGTTTTCAAAAATATGAAGAGACTGAAAAGGTGTGAAAAATATGAAGAGCTTCAAAAGGTGTGAAAAATATGAGGAGCATGAAACGGTCTGAAAAATAGAAGCAGCATGAAACGGTGTTGAAAAACATGAAGAGCATGAAAAGGTGTGAAAAATATGAAGAGCTTCAAAAGGTGTGAAAAATATGAGGAGAATGAAACGGTCTGAAAAATAGGAGGAGCATGAAGCGGTGTTCAAAAACACGACGAGCCTGAAAAGGTGTGAAAAATATGAAGAGCTTCAAAAGGTGTGAAATAAATGAGGAGCAGGAAAAGGTCTGGAATATAGGAGGCGCATGAAGCGGTGTTCAAAAACATGAAGAGACTGAAAAGTTGTGAAAAATATGAAGAGCTTCTAAAGGTGTCAAAAATATGAGGAGCATGTAACGTTCTGAAAAACAGGAGTAGCATGAAGTGGTGTTGAATAACATCAAGAGCCTGAAAAGGTGTGAAAAATATGAAGAGCTTCAAAAGGGGTGAAATACATGAGGAGCATGAAACGGGCTGAAAAATAGGAGAAGCATGAACTGGTGTGGAAAAACATGAAGAGCCTGAAAAGGTGTGAAAAATATGAAGAGCTTCAAAAGGTGTGAAAAACATGAGGAGAATGAAACGGCCTGAAAAATAGAAGCTGCATGAAACGGTGTGGGAAAACATGAAGAGCCTGAAAAGGTGTGAAAAATACGAAGAGCTTCAAATGGTGTCAAAAATATGAGGAGCATGTAACGTTCTGAAAAATAGAAGGAGCATGAAACGGTGATCAAAAACATGAGGAGCCTGAAAAGGTGTGATAAATATGAAGAGCTTCAAATCGAGTCAAAAATAGAAGAAGCATGAAACGGTCTGAAAGATAGGAGGAGCATGAAGTGGTGCTGAAACACAAGAAGAGCCTGAAAAGTTGTGAAATAATGAAGAGCTTCTAAAGGTATCAAAAATATGAGGAGGATGAAACGGTCTGAAAAATAGGAGGAGCATGAAGTGTTGTTGAAAAACCTGAAGAGCCTGAAAAGGTGTGAAAAATATGAAGAGCTTCAAAATGTGTCAAAAATATGAGGAGGATGAAACGGTCTGAAAAATACGAGGAACATGAAGGTGTTTTGAAAATCATGAAAAGCCTGAAAAGGCATGAAAAATATGAAGAGCATCAAAAGATGTGAAAAATATGAAGAGCATCAAAAGATGTCAAAATGAGATGAGCATGAAACGGTCTGAAAAATAGGAGGAGCATGAAGTGGTGTTGAAAAAAATGAAAAGCCTGAAATGGTGTGAAATATATGAAGAGCTTCAAAAGGTGTTAAAAATATGAGGAGAAAGAAACGGTCTGCAAAATAGGAGGAGCATGAAATGATGTTCAAAAACACGAAGAGCATGAAAAGCTGTGAGAAATATGAAGAGCTTCAAAAGGTGTGAAAAATATGAGGAGCATGAAATGGTCTGAAAAATAGGAGGAGCATGAAGCGGTGTTCAAAAACATGACGAGCCTGAAAAGTTGTGAAAAATATGAAGAGCTTCAAAAGGTGTGAAATAAATGAGGAGCATGAAACGGTCTGAAATATAGGAGGAGCATGAAGCGGTGTTCAAAAACATGAAGAGCCTGAAAAGGTGTAAAAAATATGAAGAGCTTCTAAAGGTGTCAAAAATATGAGGAGCATGAAACGGTCTGAAAAACAAGAGTAGCATGAAATGGTGTTGAATCACATCAAGAGCCTGAAAAGGTGTGAAAAATATGAAGAGCTTCAAAAGGTGTGAAATTCAGGAGGAGCATGAAACCTTTCTGAAAAATAGGAGAAGCATGAAGTGGTGTGGAAAAACATGAAGCGCCTGAAAAGGTGTGAAAAATATGAAGAGCTTCAAAAGGTGTTAAAAATATGAAGAGCATGAAACGGTCTGAAAATTTGGAGGATCATGAGCGGTGTTCAAAAACATGAAGAGCCTGAAAATGTGTGAAAAATATGAAGAGTTTCAAATGGTTTCAAAAATATGAGAAGAATGAAACGGTCTGAAAGATAGATGCGGCATGAAATGGTGTTGAAAAACATGAAGAGCCTGAAAAGGTGTGAAAAATATGAAGAGCTTCAAAAGGTGTGAAAAATATGAGGAGCATGAAACGGTCTGAAGAATAGAAGCAGCATGAAACGGTGTTGAAAAACATGAAGAGCCTGAAAAGGTGTGAAAAGTATGAAGAGCTTCAAAAGGTGTGAAAAATATGAGGAGGATGAAACGGTCTGAAAAATGGGAGGAGCATGAAGCTGTGTTCAAAAACATGAAGTGCCTGAAAAGGTGTGAAAAATATAAAGAGCTTCAAAAGGTGTGAATTACATGAGGAACATGAAAAATTCTGATGAAAAGGAGGACCATAAGGCGGTGTTGAAAAACATGAAGAGCCTGAAAGGTGTGAAAAATATGAAGAGATTCAAAAGGTGTCAATAATATGAGGAGCATGAAACGGTCTGAAAAATAGGAGGAGCATGAAGCGTTGTTCAAAAACGTGAAGAGCCTGAAAAGGTGTGGAAAATATGAAGAGCTTCAAAACGTGTCAAAAATATGAGGAGCATGAAACGGTCTGAAAAATAGAAGCAGCATGAAGCGGTGTTCAAAAACATGAAGAGCCTGAAAAGGTGTGAAAAATATGAAGAGCTTCAAAAGGTGTGAAATTCATGAGAAGCATGAAAAGGTTTGAAAAATACGAGAAGCATGAAGTGGTGTGGAAAAACATGAAGAACCTGAAAAGGTGTGAAAAATATGAAGAGTTTCAAAAGGTGTCAAAAATATGAAGAGCATGAAACGGTCTGAAAATTCGGAGGATCATGAGCAGTGTTCAAAAACATGAGGAGCATGAAAAGGTGTGAAAAATATGAAGAGCTTCAAATGGTGTCAAAAATATGAGAAGCCTGAAACGGTCTGAAAGATAGGAGGAGCATGAAACGGTGATCAGAAACATGAAGAGCCTGAAAAGTTGTGAAAAATCTGAAGAGCTTCAAAAGGTGTGAAATTCATGAGGAGCATGAAACGGTCTGAAAAATAGAAGCATGAAGTGGTATGGAAAAACATTAAGAGCCTGAAAAGGTGTGAAAAATATGAAGAGCTTGAAAAGGTGTGAAATACATGAGGAGCATGAAACTCTCTGAAAAATAGGAGGAGCATGAAGTGGTGTTCAAAAACATGAAGAGTCTGAAAAGGTGTGAAAAGTATGAAGAGCTTCAATAGGTGTGAAAAATATGAGGAGCAGTATACGGTGTGAAAAATAGGAGAAGCATGAAGCGGTGTTCAAAAACATGAAGAGCCTGAAAAGGTGTGAAAAATATGAAAAGTTTGAAAAGGTGTCAAAAATGAGATGAGCATGAAACGGTCTGAAAAATAGGAGGAGCATCAAGCGGTGTTGAAAAACATAAAGAGCCTGAAAAGGTGTGAAAAATATGAAGAGATTCTAAAGGTTTCAAAAACATGAGGAGCAAGAAACGGTCTGAAATATATGAGGAGCATGATGCGGTGTTGGATAACATGAAGAGCCTGAAAACGTGTGAAAATTTTGAAGACCTTCAAAAGGAGTGAAAAATATGAAGAGCTTCAAAAGGTGTCAAAAATAAGAGGAGCATGAAACGTTCTGAAAAACAGGAGGAGCATGAAACGGTATTCAAAACATGAAGAGCTTGAAAAGGTGTGAAAAATATGAAGAGCTTCAAAACCTGTCAAAAGTATGAGGAGCATGAAATGGTCTGAAAATTAGGAGGAGCATGAAGCAGTGTTGAAAAACATGAAGAGCCTGAAAAGTTGTGAAATATATGAAGAGCTTCAAAAGGTGTCAAAAATATCAGGAGAGAGAAACGGTGTTCAAATACGTGAAGAGCCTGAAAAGATGTGAAAAATACGAAGAGATTCAAAAGATGTCAAAAATAGGAGGAACCTGAAACGGTGTTGAAAAACATGAAGAGCATGAAAAGGTGTGAAAAATATGAAGAGCTTCAAAAAGTGTCAAAAATACGAGGAGCATGAAACGGTCTGAAATATAGGAGGAGCATGAAGCGGTGTTGAAAAACATGAAGAGCCTGAAAAGGTGAGAAAAATATGAAGAGCTTCAAAAGGTGTCAAAATATGAGGAGCATGAAATGGTCTGGAAAATAGGAGGAGCATGAAATGCTGTTCAAAAACATGAAGAGCCTGAAAAGGTGTGATATATGAAGAGATTCAAATGGTGTCAAAAATATGAGGAGCATGAAATGGTCTGGGAAAAAAGGAGTAGCATGAAATGGTGTTCAAAACCATGAAGAGCCTGAAAAGTTATGAAAAATATGAAGAGCTTCAAAAGGTGTCAAAAATATGAGGAGCATGAAACGGTCTGAAAAATAGGAGGAGCATGAAGTGGTTTAGAAAAACATGAAGTGCCTAAAAAGGTGTGAAAAATATGTGGAGCTTCAAAAGGTGTCAAAAATATGAGGAGCATGAAACGGTCTGAAACATAGGAGGATCATGAAGCGGTGTTGAAAATCATGAAGAACTTGAAAAGGTGTGAAAAATATGAAGAGCTTAAAAAGGTGTGAAATATATGAGGAGCTTCACAAGTTGTCAAAAATATGAGGAGCATGAAACGGTCTGAAAAATAGGAGGAACATTAAGTGGTGTTGAGAAACATGAAGAGCCTGAAATGGTGTGAAAAATATGAAGAGCTTCAAAAGGAGTCAAAAATGACATGAGTCTGAAACGGTTTGAAAAATAGGACGAGCATGAAGTGGTGTTCAAAACATGAAGAGCATGAAAATGTGTGAAAAATATGAAGAGCTTCAAAAGATGTGAAAAATATGAAGAGCTTCAAAAGGGGTCAAAAATTAGATGAGCATGACGGTCTGAAAAATAGGAGGAGCATGAAGCACTGTTGAAAATCATGAAGAGTCTGAAAAGGTGTGAAAAATATGAAAAGCTTCAAAAGATGTGAAAAATATGAAGAGCTTCAAAAAGTGTGAAATACATGAGGAGGATTAAACGGTCTGAAAAATAGGAGGAGCTTTAAGCGGTGTTGAAGAACATGAAGGCCTGAAAACATGTGAAAAATATGAAGAGCTTCAGAAGGTGTGAAAAATATGAAGAGCTTCAAAAGTTGTCAAAAATTAGATGAGCATGAAACGGTCTGAAAAATAGGAGGAGCATGAAGTGGTGTTGAAAAAAATGAAGAGCCTGAAAAGGTTTGAAAAATATGAAAAGCTTCAAAAGGTGTCAAAATATGGGGAGCATGAAACTGTCTCAAAAATAGGAGGAGCATGAAGCGGTGTTCAAAAACAAGAAGAGCTTGAAAAGGTGTGAAAAATATGAGGAGCTTCAAAAGGTGTGAAATACATGTGGAGCATTAAACGGTCTGAAAAATAGGAGGAGCATGAAGCGGTGTTGAAAAACATGAAGAGCTTGAAAAGGTGTGAAAAATATGAAGAGTTTCTAAAGGTGTCAAAAATATGAGGAGCATGAAACGGTCTGAAATATAGGAGGAGCATGAACTGGTGTTGAAAAACATGGAGAGCCTGAAAAGGTTTGAAAAATATGAAGAGCTTCAAAAGGTGTGAAAAATATGAGGAGCATGATACTGTCTGAAAAATAGGAGGAGCATGAAGCGGTGTTGAAAAACATGAAGAGACTTAAAACGTGTGAAAAATATGAAGAGTTTCAAAAGGTGTGAAAAATATGAAGAGCTTCAAAAGGTGTCAAAAATTAGATGAGCATGAAACGGTCTGAAAAATAGGAGGAGCATGAAGCGGTGTTGAAAAACATGAAGAGCCTGAAAAGTTGTGAAAAATATGAAGAACTTCAAAAGGGGTCAAAAATATGAGGAGCCTTAAACGGTCTGAAAAATAGGAGGAGCATGAATAGGTGTTCAAAAACATGAAGAGCCTGAAAAATAGTGAAAAATATGAAGAGCTTCAAAAGTTGTCAAAAATATGAGGAGTATGTAACGGTCTGAAAAATAGGAGGAGCACGAAACGGTCTGAAAAACAGGAGGAGCAAGAAACAGTGTTGAAAAACATGAAGAGTCTGAAAAGGCGTAAAAAATATGAAGAGCTTCAAAAGGTGTCAAAAACATGAGGAGCAGGGAACGGTCTGAAATGTAGGAGGAGCATGAAGCCGTGTTCAAAAACCTGAAGAGCCTGTAAAGGTGTGAAAAATATGAAGAGCTTCAAAAGGTGTCAAATATAAGAGGAGTATGAAACGGTCTGAAAAATAGGAGGAGCATGAAGCAGTCCTGAAAAACATGAAGAGCCTGAAAAGGTGTGAAAAATATGAAGAGCTTCAAAAGGTGTCAAAAATATGAGGAGCATGAAACGATATGAAAAATAGGAGGAGCATGAAGCGGTGTTCAAAAATATGAAGAGCCTGAAAAGGTGTGAAAAATATGAAGTGTTTCAAAACGTGTCAAAAATATGAGGAGCATGAAAAGTTCTGAAAAATAGGAGGAGCATGAAGCGGTTTTCAAAAACCTGAGGAGCCTGAAAAGGTATGAAAAATATGAAGAGCTTCAAAACGTCTCAAAAACATGAGGAGCAGGAAACCGTATGAAAATAGGAGGAGCATGAAGCGGTGTTCAAAAATATGAAGAGCCTGAAAAGGTGTGAAAAATATGAAGTGTTTCAAAAGGTGTCAAAATTATGAGGAGCATGAACGGTCTTAAAAAAAGGAGGAGGATGAAGCGGTGTTGAAAAACATGAAGAGTCTGAAAACGTGTGAAAAATATGAAGAGCTTCAAAAGGTGTCAAAAATGAGATGAGCATGAAACGGTCTGAAAAATAGGAGGAGCATGAAGCGGTGTTGAAAATCATGAAGAGCCTGAAAAGGTGTGAAAAATATGAAAAGCTTCAAAAGATGTGAAAAATATGAAGAGCTTCAAAAGGTGTCACAATGAGATGAGCATGAAACGGTCTGAAAAATAGGAGGAGCATGAAGTGGTGTTGAAAAAAATGAAAAGCCTTAAAATGTGTGAAATATATGAAGAGCTTCAAAAGGTGTCAAAAATATGAGGAGAATGAAACGGTCTGCAAAATAGGAGGAGCATGAAATGGTGTTCAACAACATGAAGAGCCTGAAAAGGTGTGAAAAATATGAACAGTTTCAAAAAGTGTGAAATACATGAGGAGAATTAAACGGTCTGAAAAATAGGAGGAGCATGAAATGGTGTTCAAAAACATGAAGAGCATGAAAAGGTGTGAAAAATATGAACAGTTTCAAAAAGTGTGAAATACATGAGGAGAATTAAACTGTCTGAAAAATAGGAGGAGCATGAAGCGGTGTTGAAAAACATGAAGGCCTGAAAACGTGTGAAAAATATGAAAGCTTCGAAAGTTGTGAAAAATATGAAGAGCTTCAAAAGTTGTGAAAAATATGAAGAGCTTCAAAAGGTGTCAAAAATTTGATGAGCATGAAACGGTCTGAAAAATAGGAGGAGCATGAAGTGGTGTTGAAAAAAATGAAGAGCCTGCAAAGGTTTGAAAAATATGAAAAGCTTCAAAAGGTGTCAAAAATATGAGGAGCATGAAACTGTCTCAAAAATAGGAGGAGCATGAAGCGGTGTTCAAAAACAAGAAGAGCCTGAAAAGGTGTGAAAAATATGAAGAGCTTCAAAAGGTGTCAAAAATATGAGGAGCATGAAACGGTTTTGAGAAACATGAATAGCCTGAAAATATGTGAAAAATATGAAGAGCATAAAAATATGTGAAAAATATGAGGAGCATGAAACTGTGTTCAAAACATGAAGAGCCTGAAAAGGTGTGAAAAATATGAAGATCTTCAGAAGGTGTTAAAATTGAAGGCATTTCCCCTGAAATCAGGAACAAGACAAGGGTGCCCACTCTCACCACTACTATTCAACATAGTGTTGGAAGTTCTGGCCACAGCAATCAGAGCAGAAAAAGAAGTAAAAGGAATCCAGATAGGAAAAGAAGAAGTAAAACTCTCACTGTTTGCAGATGACATGATCCTCTACATAGAAAACCCTAAAGACTCTACCAGAAAATTACTAGAACTAATCAATGAATATAGTAAAGTTGCAGGATATAAAATTAACACACAGAAATCCCTTGCATTCCTATATACTAACAATGAAAAAACAGACATAGAAATTAAGGAAACAATACCATTCACCATTGCAACAAAAAGAATAAAATACTTAGGAGTATATCTACCTAAAGAAACAAAGGACCTATACATAGAAAACTATAAAACACTGATGAAAGAAATCAAAGAGGACACAAACAGATGGAGAAACATACCGTGTCATGGATTGGAAGAATTAATATTGTCAAAATGGCTATTCTACCCAAAGCAGTCTATAGATTCAATGCAATCCCTATCAAGCTACCAATGGTATTTTTCACAGAACTAGACCAAAGAATTTCACAATTTGTATGGAAATACAAAAAACCTCGAATAGCCAAAGTAATCTTGAGAAAGAAGAATGGAGCTGGAGGAATCAACCTGCCTGACTTCAGACTCTACTACAAAGCCACAGTCATCAAGACAATATGGTACTGGCACAAAGACAGAAATATAGATCAATGGAACAGAATAGAAAGCCCAGAGATAAATCCACGAACCTATGGACACCTTATCTTTGACAAAGGAGGCAAGGATATACAATGGAAAAAAGACAACCTCTTTAACAAGTGGTGCTGGGAAAACTGGTCAACCACTTGTAAAAGAATGAAACTAGAACACTTTCTAACACCATACACAAAAATAAACTCAAAATGGATTAAAGATCTAAATGTAAGACCAGAAACTATAAAACTCCTAGAGGAGAACATAGGCAAAACACTCTCTGACATAAATCAAAGCAAGATCCTCTATGACCCACCTCCCAGAATATTGGAAATAAAAGCAAAACTAAACAAATGGGACCTAATGAAACTTAAAAGCTTTTGCACTACAAAGGAAACTATAAGTAAGGTGAAAAGACAGCCCTCAGATTGGGAGAAAATAATAGCAAATGAAGAAACAGACAAAGGATTAATCTCAAAAATATACAAGCAACTCCTGCAGCTCAATTCCAGAAAAATAAATGACCCAATCAAAAAATGGGCCAAAGAACTAAACAGACTTTTCTCCGAAGAAGACATACAGATGGATAACAAACACATGAAAAGATGCTCAACATCACTCATTATTAGAGAAATACAAATCAAAACCACAATGAGGTACCATTACACGCCAGTCAGGATGGCTGCTATCCAAAAGTCTACAAGCAATAAATGCTGGAGAGGGTGTGGAGAAAAGGGAACCCTCTTACACTGTTGGTGGGAATGCAAACTAGTACAGCCGCTATGGAAAACAGTGTGGAGATTTCTTAAAAAACTGGAAATAGAACTGCCATATGACCCAGCAATCCCACTTCTGGGCATACACACTGAGGAAACCAGAACTGAAAGAGCCACGTGCACCCCAGTGTTCATCGCAGCACTGTTTATAATAGCCAGGACATGGAAGCAACCTAGATGCCCATCAGCAGATGAATGGATAAGGAAGCTGTGGTACATATACACCATGGACTATTACTCAGCCATTAAAAAGAATTCATTTGAACCAGTCCTAATGAGATGGATGAAGCTGAAGCCCATTATACAGAGTGAAGTAAGCCAGAAAGATAAAGAACATTACAGCATACTGACACATGTATATGGAATTTAGAAAGGTGATAACGATAACCCTATATGCAGAACAGAAAAAGAGACACAGAAATACAGAACAGACTTTTGAACTTTGTGGGAGAATGTGAGGGTGGGATATTTCAAAAGAACAGCATGTATCCTATCTATGGTGAAACAGATCACCAGCCCAGGTAGGATGAATGAGACAAGTGCTCCGGCCTGGTGCACTGGGAAGACCCAGAGGAATCGGGGGGAGAGGGAGGTGGGAGGGGGGATCGGGATTGGGAATACATGTAAATCCATGGCTGATTCATATCAATGTATGACAAAACCCACTGGAAAAAAAAATATGAGGAGCATGAAACAGTCTGAAAAATAGGAGGAGCATGAAACGGTGATCAAAAACATGAAGAGCCTGAAAAGGTGTGAAAAATATGAAGAGCTTCAAAAGGTGTGAAATAGATGAGGAGCATGAAACTCTCTGAAAAATAGAAGGAGCATGAAGTGGTGTTCAAAAATATGAATAGCCTGAAAAGGTGTGAAAAATATGAAGATCTTCAAAAGGTGTGAAAAATATGAGGAGCATGATACGGTCTGAAAAATAGGAGGAGCATGAAGCGGTGTTGAAAAACATGAAGAGCCTGAAAACGTGTGAAAAATATGAAGAGCTTCAAAAGGTGTGAAAAATATGAAGAGCTTCAAAAAGTGTGAAATACATGAGGAGGATTAAACGGTCTGAAAAATAGGAGGAGCATGAAGTGGTGTTGAAAAAAACTGAAGAGCCTGAAAAGTTGTGAAAAATATGAAGAGCTTCAAAAGGTGTCAAAAATATGAGGAGCATGAAACGGTCTGAAAAATAGGAGGAGCATGAAGCCGTGTTCAAAAACATGAAGAGCCTGAAAAGGTGTGAAAAATATGAAGAGCTTCAAAAAGTGTGAAATACATGAGGAGGATTAAACGGTCTGAAAGATAGGAGGAGCATTAAGCGGTGTTGAAAAACATGAAGGCCTGAAAACATGTGAAAAATATGAAGAGCTTCAAAAGGTGTGAAAAATATGAAGAGCTTCAAAAGGTGTGAAATACATGTGGAGCATTAAACGGTCTGAAAAATAGGAGGAGCATGAAGCGGTGTTGAAAAACATGAAGAGCCTGAAAAGGTGTGAAAAATATGAGGAGCTTCAAAAGGTGTGAAATACACGTGGAGCATTAAACGCTCTGAAAAACAGGAGGAGCATGAAGCGGTGTGCAAAAACAAGAAGAGCCTGAAAAGGTGTGAAAAATATGAGGAGATTCAAAAGGTGTGAAATACATGTGGAGCATTAAACGGTCTGAAAAATAGGAGGAGCATGAAGCGGTGTTCAAAAACAAGAAGAGCCTGAAAAGGTGTGAAAAATATGAGGAGCTTCAAAAGGTGTGAAATACATGTGGAGCATTAAACGGTCTGAAAAATAGGAGGAGCATGAAACGGTGATAAATAATGAAGAGCGTTTTGATTTGCATTTCTCTAATAATGAGTGATGTTGAGCATCTTTTCATGTGTTTGTTAGCCATCTGTAGGTCTTCTTTGGAGAAATGTCTGTTTAGTTCTTTGGCCCATTTTTTGATTGGGTCATTTATTTTTCTGGAATTGAGCTGCAGGAGTTGCTTGTATATTTTTGAGATTAATCCTTTGTCTGTTTCTTCATTTGCTATTATTTTCTCCCAATCTGAGGGCTGTCTTTTCACCTTACTTATAGTTTCCTTTGTAGTGCAAAAGCTTTTAAGTTTCATTAGGTCCCATTTGTTTAGTTTTGCTTATATTTCCAATATTCTGGGAGGTGGGTCATAGAGGATCTTGCTTTGATTTATGTCGGAGAGTGTTTTGCCTATGTTCTCCTCTAGGAGTTTTATAGTTTCTGGTCTTACATTTAGATCTTTAATCCATTTTGAGTTTATTTTTGTGTATGGTGTTAGAAAGTGTTCTAGTTTCATTCTTTTACAAGTGGTTGACCAGTTTTCCCAGCACCACTTGTTAAAGAGGTTGTCTTTTTTCCATTGTATATCCTTGCCTCCTTTGTCAAAGATAAGGTGTCCATAGGTTCGTGGATTTATCTCTGGGCTTTCTATTCTGTTCCATTGATCTATATTTCTGTCTTTGTGCCAGTACCATACTGTCTTGATGACTGTGGCTTTGTAGTAGAGTCTGAAGTCAGGCAGGTTGATTCCTCCAGCTCCATTCTTCTTTCTCAAGATTACTTTGGCTATTCGAGGTTTTTTGTATTTCCATACAAATTGTGAAATTCTTTGGTCTAGTTCTGTGAAAAATACCATTGGTAGCTTGATAGGGATTGCATTGAATCTATAGACTGCTTTGGGTAGAATAGCCATTTTGACAATATTAATTCTTCCAATCCATGAACACGGTATGTTTCTCCATCTGTTTGTGTCCTCTTTGATTTCTTTCATCAGTGTTTTGTAGTTTTCTATGTATAGGTCCTTTGTTTCTTTAGGTAGATATACTCCTAAGTATTTTATTCCTTTGTTGCAATGGTGAATGTTATTGTTTCCTTAATTTCTCTGTCTGTTTTTTCATTGTTAGTATATAGGAATGCAAGGGATTTCTGTGTGTTAATTTTATATCCTGCAACTTTACTATATTCATTGATTAGCTCTAGTAATTTTCTGGTAGAGTCTTTAGGGTTTTCTATGTAGAGGATCATGTCATCTGCAAACAGTGAGAGATTTTGAAATGGTGTGAAAAATATGAAGAGCTTCAAAATGTGCCAAATATAAGAGGAGCATGAAACAGTGTTCAAAAACATGAAGAGCCTGAAAAGCGGTGAAAAATATGAAGAGCTTAAAACGGTGTCAAATATAGGAGGAACATGAAACAGTGTTCAAATCATGAAGAGCCTGAAAAGGTGTGAAAAATATGAAGAGCTTCAAAAGGTCCCAAAAATATGTGGAGCATGAAACGGTCTGAAAAATAGGAGGAGCATGAAGCAGTGTTCAAAAACATGAAGAGCCTGAAAAGCGGTGAAAAATATGAAGAGCTTCAAAAGGTTTCAAAAAGATGAGGAACTTGAAATGGTGTTGAAAAACATGAAGACCCTGAAAAGGTGTGAAAAGTATGAGGAGCTTGAAAAAGTGTCAAAAATATGAGGAGCATGAAACGGTCAGAAAAATAGGAGGAGCATGAACCGGTGTTGAAAAACGGTAGAGCCTGAAAAGGTGTGAAAAATATGAAGACTTCAAAAGTTGTCAAAAATATGAGGAGCATGAAACGGTCTGAAAAATAGGAGGAGCATGAAGCAGTGTTGAAAAATATTAAGAGCCTGAAAAGGTGTGAAAAATATGAAGAGCTTCAAAATGTGTTCAAAAATATGAGGAGCATGAAACGGTCTAAAAAATAGGAAGAGCATGAAGCGGTGTTGAAAAAAAAAAAAAGCCTGAAAAGGTGTGAAAAATATGAAGAGCTTCAAAATGTGTCAAAAATATGAGGGGCATGAAACGGTCTGAAAAATAGGAGGAGCATGAAACGTAGTTCAAAAACATGAAGAGCCTGAAAATGTGTGAAAAATATGAAGACTTTCAAAAGCTGTGAAAAATATGAAGATCATGAAACGATCTGAAAAATAGGAGGAGCATGAAGCGGTTTTGAAAAACATGAAGAGCCTGAAAAGGTGTGAAATATATGAAGAGCTTCAAAGGGTGTCAAAAATATGAGGAGCATGAAACGGTCTGAAAAATAGGAGGAGCATGAAATGTTGTTCAAAAACATGAAGGGCTTGAAATGATGTGAAAAATATGAAGACTTTCAAAAGGTGTCAAAATTATGAGGGGCATGAAAAGGTCTGAAAAATAGGACGAGCATCAAACGGTGTTGAAAAATATGAAGAGCCTGAATAGGTGTGAAAAATATGAAGAGCTTCAAAAGTGTCACAAATAGGAGGAGCATGAAACGGTGTTCAAAAACATGAAGAGCCAGTAAAGGTGTGAAAAATATGAATAGCTTCCAAATGTGACAAAAATAAGATGAGCATGAAACGGTCTGAAAAATAGGAGGAGCATGAGGCGGTGTTGAAAAACATGAAGAGCCTGAAAAGGTGTGAAATATATGAAGAGGTTCAAAAGGTGTCAAAAATGCGAGGAGCATGAAACGACTGAAATATAGGAGGAGCATGAACTGGTGTTGAAAAACATTAATAGCCTGAAAAGGTGTGAAATATATGAAGAGTTTCAAAAGGTGTGTAAAATATGAAGAGCTTCAATAGGTTGAAAAATATGAAGAGCTTAAAAAGATGTGAAACACATGAAGAGCTTCAAAAGGTGTCAAAAATGAGAGGAGCATGAAACGGTCTGAAAAAAAGGAGGAGCATGAAGTGGTGTTGAAAATCATGAAGTGCCTGAAAATGTGTAAAAAATATGAAGAGCTTGAAAAGGTGTCAAAAATATGAGGAGCATGAAACGGTCTAAAAAATAAATGGAGCATGAAACGGTGTTAAAAAACATCAAGAGCCAGAAAACGTGTGAAAAATATGAAGAGCTTCAAAAGGTGTGTAAAATATGAAGAGCTTCAATAGGTTGAAAAATATGAAGAGCTTCAAAAGATGTGAAAAACATGAAGAGCTTCAAAAGGTGTCAAAAATGAGAGGAGCATGAAAGGTGTTAAAAAACATGAAGAGCCTGAAAAGGGGTGAAAAATATGAAGAGCTTCAAAAGGTGTCAAAAGTACGAGGAGCATGAAATGGTCAGAAAAATAAGAGGAGCATGAAGCGGTGTTGAAACACATGAAGAGCCTGAAACTGTGTGAAATATATGAAGAGCTTCAAAAGGTATCAAAAATATGAGGAGCATGAAAAGTTCTAAAATATAGGAGGAGCATGAAGCGGTGTTGAAAAACATGAAGAGCCTGAAACTGTGTGAAATATATGAAGAGCTTCAAAAGGTATCAAAAATATGAGGAGCATGAAAAGTTCTAAAATATAGGAGGAGCATGAAGCGGTGTTGAAAAACATGAAGAGCCTGAAAAGGTGTGAAATATATGAAGAGCTTCAAAAGGTGTGAAAAATATGAGGAGCATTAAACGGTCTGAAAAATACGAGGAGAATGAAGCGGTGTTGAAAAACATGAAGAGCCTGAAAAGGTGTGAAAAATATGAAGAGCTTCAAAAGTTGTCACAAATAGGAGGAGCATGAAACGGTGTTCAAAAACATGAAGAGCCTGAAAAGGTGTGAAAAATATGAAGAGCTTCAAAGGGTGTGAAAAATATGAAGAGTTTCAAAAGGTGAAAAAAATATGAAGAGCTTCAAAAGGTGTCAAAAATTAGAGGAGCAAGAAACGGTCTGAAAAATAGGAGGATCATGAAGTGGTGTTGAAAAACATGAAGAGCCTGAAAAAGTGTGAAATATATGAAAATCTCCAAAAGGTGTCAAAAATATGAGGAGCATGAAACGGTCTGAAAAATAGGAGGAGCATGAAACGATGTTGAAAAAAATGAAGAGCCTGAAAAGGTGTGAAAATATGAAGAGCTTCAAAAGGTGTCAAAAATATGAGGATCATGAAACGGTCTGAAATATAGGTGGAGTATGAAACGGTGTTGAAAAACATAAAGAGCATGAAAAGGTGTGAAAAATATGAAGAGCTTCAAAAGGTTTCAAAATTATTAGTCGCATGAAACGGGTAAAAAAAATAGGAGGAGCATGAGACGGTGTTGAAAAACATGAAGATCCTGAAAAGGTGTGAAATATATGAAGAGCTTCAAAAGTTTTCAAAAAAAGGAGGAGCATGAGACGCTGTTGAAAAACATGAAGAGCATGAAAAGGTGTGAAAAATATGAAGAGGTTCAAAAGGTGTCAAAAATATGAGGAGCATGTAACGGTGTTGAAAAACATGATGAGGATTAAAATTGTGAAAAATATGAAGAGTTTCAAAAGGTGTCAAAAATATGAGGAGCATGGAACGGTCTCAAAAATAGTAGGAGCATGAGATGGTGTTGAAAAACATGAAGAACCTGAAAAGGCTGGAAATATATGAAGAGCTTTCAAGGTGTCAAAAATATGAGGAGCATGAAACGGTCTGAAAAATAGGAGGAGCATGAAACGGTCTGAAAAATAGGAGGAGCATGAAACCATGTTGAAAAACATGAAGAGCCTAAAAATGTGTGAGAAATATGAATAGCTTCAAAATGTGTCAAAAATATTAGGAGCATGAAACGGTCTGAAATATAGGAGGAGCATGAAGCGGTATTCAAATACATGAAGAGCATGAAAAGGTGTGCAAAATATTAAGAGCTTCAAAAGGAGTCAAATATACGCGGAACATGAAACGGTGTTAAAAAACATAAAAACAATTAAAAGTGTGAAAAAAAAAAGAGCTTCAAAAGCTGTCAAAATTATGAGGAGCAAGAAACGGTCTGAAAAATAGAAGGAGCATGAAACGGTGTTGAAAAACATGAAGAGAATGAAAAGGTGTGAAAAATATGAAGAGCTTCAAAAGGTGTCAAAAATATGAGGAGCATGAAACGGTCTGAAAAACACGAGGAGCATGAAAACGTGTTGAAAAATATGAACAGCATGAAAAGGTGTGAAAAATATGAAAAGCTTCAAAAGGTGTCAAAAAAAAGAGGAGCATGAAACTGTCTGAAAAATAGGAACAGCATGAAATGGTGGTGAAAAACATGAAGAGCATGAAAAGGTGTGTAAAATATGAAGAGCTTCAAAAGGTGTCAAAAATATGAGGAGCATGCAACTGTCTGAAAAATAGGAGGAGCATTAAACAGTGTTTAAACATGAAGAGCCTGAAAAGGTGTGAAATATATCAAGAGTTCAAAAGGTGTCAATAATATGAGGAGCATGAAACGGTGTTCAAAATCATGAAAAGCCTGAAAAGGTGAAAAATATGAAGAGCTTCAAAAGGTGTCAAATATATGAGGAGCATGAAACGGTGTTGAAAAACATGAGGAGCATTAAAAGTGTGAAAAATATAAACAGCTTCAAAAGCTGTCAAAAATATGAGGAGCAAGAAACGGTCTGAAAAATAGGAGGAGCATGAAATGTTGTTCAAAAACATGAAGGGCTTGAAATGATGTGAAAAAATATGAAGACTTTCAAAAGGTGTCAAAATTATGAGGGGC
This sequence comes from Dama dama, assembly GCF_033118175.1. Classification (NCBI taxonomy): domain Eukaryota; kingdom Metazoa; phylum Chordata; class Mammalia; order Artiodactyla; family Cervidae; genus Dama; species Dama dama. Next base: position 50,339,460 of record NC_083686.1, on the reverse strand, counting down.
ATGAAAAGGTCTGAAAAATAGGACGAGCATCAAACGGTGTTGAAAAATATGAAGAGCCTGAATAGGTGTGAAAAATATGAAGAGCTTCAAAAGTGTCACAAATAGGAGGAGCATGAAACGGTGTTCAAAAACATGAAGAGCCAGTAAAGGTGTGAAAAATATGAATAGCTTCCAAATGTGACAAAAATAAGATGAGCATGAAACGGTCTGAAAAATAGGAGGAGCATGAAGCGGTGTTGAAAAGCATGAAGAGCCTGAAAAGGTGTGAAATATATGAAGAGGTTCAAAAGGTGTCAAAAATGCGAGGAGCATGAAACGACTGAAATATAGGAGGAGCATGAACTGGTGTTGAAAAACATTAATAGCCTGAAAAGGTTTGAAATATATGAAGAGTTTCAAAAGGTGTGTAAAATATGAAGAGCTTCAATAGGTTGAAAAATATGAAGAGCTTAAAAAGATGTGAAACACATGAAGAGCTTCAAAAGGTGTCAAAAATGAGAGGAGCATGAAACGGTCTGAAAAAAAGGAGGAGCATGAAGTGGTGTTGAAAATCATGAAGTGCCTGAAAATGTGTAAAAAATATGAAGAGCTTGAAAAGGTGTCAAAAATATGAGGAGCATGAAACGGTCTAAAAAATAAATGGAGCATGAAACGGTGTTAAAAAACATCAAGAGCCTGAAAACGTGTGAAAAATATGAAGAGCTTCAAAAGGTGTGTAAAATATGAAGAGCTTCAATAGGTTGAAAAATATGAAGAGCTTCAAAAGATGTGAAAAACATGAAGAGCTTCAAAAGGTGTCAAAAATGAGAGGAGCATGAAAAGGTGTTAAAAAACATGAAGAGCCTGAAAAGGGGTGAAAAATATGAAGAGCTTCAAAAGGTGTCAAAAGTACGAGGAGCATGAAATGGTCAGAAAAATAAGAGGAGCATGAAGCGGTGTTGAAAAACATGAAGAGCCTGAAACTGTGTGAAATATATGAAGAGCTTCAAAAGGTATCAAAAATATGAGGAGCATGAAAAGTTCTAATATATAGGAGGAGCATGAAGCGGTGTTGAAAAACATGAAGAGCCTGAAACTGTGTGAAATATATGAAGAGCTTCAAAAGGTATCAAAAATATGAGGAGCATGAAAAGTTCTAAAATATAGGAGGAGCATGAAGCGGTGTTGAAAAACATGAAGAGCCTGAAAAGGTGTGAAATATATGAAGAGCTTCAAAAGGTGTGAAAAATATGAGGAGCATTAAACGGTCTGAAAAATACGAGGAGAATGAAGCGGTGTTGAAAAACATGAAGAGCCTGAAAAGGTGTGAAAAATATGAAGAGCTTCAAAAGTTGTCACAAATAGGAGGAGCATGAAACGGTGTTCAAAAACATGAAGAGCCTGAAAAGGTATGAAAAATATGAAGAGCTTCAAAAGGTGAGAAAAATATGAAGAGCTTCAAAAGGTGTCAAAAATTAGAGGAGCAAGAAACGGTCTCAAAAATAGTAGGAGCATGAGATGGTGTTGAAAAACATGAAGAACCTGAAAAGGCTGGAAATATATGAAGAGCTTTCAAGGTGTCAAAAATATGAGGAGCATGAAACGGTCTGAAAAATAGGAGGAGCATGAAACGGTGTTGAAAAACATGAAGAGCATGATAAGTGTTAAAAATATAAAGAGCTTCAAAAGGTGCCAAAATTTGAGGAGCATGAAACGTTCTGAAAAATAGGAGGAGCATGAAACGGTCTGAAAAATAGGTGGAGCATGAAACCATGTTGAAAAACATGAAGAGCCTAAAAATGTGTGAGAAATATGAATAGCTTCAAAATGTGTCAAAAATATTAGGAGCATGAAACGGTCTGAAATATAGGAGGAGCATGAAGCGGTATTCAAATACATGAAGAGCATGAAAAGGTGTGCAAAATATTAAGAGCTTCAAAAGGAGTCAAATATACGCGGAACATGAAACGGTGTTAAAAAACATAAAAACAATTAAAAGTGTGAAAAATATAAAGAGCTTCAAAAGCTGTCAAAATTATGAGGAGCAAGAAACGGTCTGAAAAATAGAAGGAGCATGAAACGGTGTTGAAAAACCTGAAGAGAATGAAAAGGTGTGAAAAATATGAAGAGCTTCAAAAGGTGTCAAAAATATGAGGAGGATGAAACGGTCTGAAAAACACGAGGAGCATGAAAACGTGTTGAAAAATATGAACAGCATGAAAAGGTGTGAAAAATATGAAAAGCTTCAAAAGGTGTCAAAAAAAAGAGGAGCATGAAACTGTCTGAAAAATAGGAACAGCATGAAATGGTGGTGAAAAACATGAAGAGCATGAAAAGGTGTGAAAAATATGAAGAGCTTCAAAAGGTGTCAAAAATATGAGGAGCATGCAACTGTCTGAAAAATAGGAGGAGCATTAAACAGTGTTTAAACATGAAGAGCCTGAAAAGGTGTGAAATATATCAAGAGTTCAAAAGGTGTCAAAAATATGAGGAGCATGAAACGGTGTTCAAAATCATGAAAAGCCTGAAAAGGTGAAAAATATGAAGAGCTTCAAAAGGTGTCAAATATATGAGGAGCATGAAACGGTGTTGAAAAACATGAGGAGCATTAAAAGTGTGAAAAATATAAACAGCTTTTAAAGCTGTCAAAAATATGAGGAGCAAGAAACGGTCCTGAAAAGGGGAGGAGCATGAAACGGTGTTGAAAAACATGAAGAGAATGAAAAGGTGTGAAATATATGAAGAGCTTCAAAAGGTGTCAAAAATATGAGGAGCATTAAACGGTCTGAAAAATACGAGGAGAATGAAGCGGTGTTGAAAAACATGAAGAGCCTGAAAAAGTGTGAAAAATATGAAGAGCTTCAAAAGTTGTCACAAATAGGAGGAGCATGAAACGGTGTTCAAAAACATGAAGAGCCTGAAAAGGTGTGAAAAATATGAAGAGCTTCAAAGAGGTGTGAAAAATATGAAGAGTTTCAAAAGGTGAGAAAAATATGAAGAGCTTCAAAAGGTGTCAAAAATTAGAGGAGCAAGAAACGGTCTGAAAAATAGGAGGATCATGAAGTGGTGTTGAAAAACATGAAGAGCCTGAAAAAGTGTGAAATATATGAAAATCTCCAAAAGGTGTCAAAAATATGAGGAGCATGAAACGGTCTGAAAAATAGGAGGAGCATGAAACGATGTTGAAAAAAATGAAGAGCCTGAAAAGGTGTGAAAATATAAAGAGCTTCAAAAGGTGTCAAAAATATGAGGATCATGAAACGGTCTGAAATATAGGTGGAGTATGAAACGGTGTTGAAAAACATAAAGAGCATGAAAAGGTGTGAAAAATATGAAGAGCTTCAAAAGGTTTCAAAATTATTAGTCGCATGAAACGGGTAAAAAAAAATAGGAGGAGCATGAGACGGTGTTGAAAAACATGAAGATCCTGAAAAGGTGTGAAATATATGAAGAGCTTCAAAAGTTTTCAAAAAAAGGAGGAGCATGAGACGCTGTTGAAAAACATGAAGAGCATGAAAAGGTGTGAAAAATATGAAGAGGTTCAAAAGTTATCAAAAATATGAGGAGCATGAAAGGGACTGAAAATAGGAGGAGCATGAAACTTTGTATGTATACATGAAGAGCATGAAAAGGTGTGATCAATTTGAAGAGCTGCAAAAGGTGTCAAAAATATGAGGAGCATGTAACGGTGTTGAAAAACATGAAGAGGATTAAAATTGTGAAAAATATGAAGAGTTTCAAAAGGTGTCAAAAATATGAGGAGCATGGAACGGTCTCAAAAATAATAGGAGCATGAGATGGTGTTGAAAAACATGAAGAACCTGAAAAGGCTGGAAATATATGAAGAGCTTTCAAGGTGTCAAAAATATAAGGAGCATGAAACGGTCTGAAAAATAGGAGGAGCATGAAACGGTGTTGAAAAACATGAAGAGCATGATAAGTGTTAAAAATATAAAGAGCTTCAAAAGGTGCCAAAATTTGAGGAGCATGAAATGTTCCGAAAAATAGGAGGAGCATGAAACGGTCTGAAAAATAGGAGGAGCATGAAACCATGTTGAAAAACATGAAGAGCCTAAAAATGTGTGAGAAATATGAATAGCTTCAAAAAGTGTCAAAAATATTAGGAGCATGAAACGGTCTGAAATATAGGAGGAGCATGAAGCGGTATTCAAATACATGAAGAGCATGAAAACGTGTGCAAAATATTAAGAGCTTCAAAAGGAGTCAAATATACGCGGAACATGAAACGGTGTTAAAAAACATAAAAACAATTAAAAGTGTGAAAAATATAAAGAGCTTCAAAAGCTGTCAAAATTATGAGGAGCAAGAAACGGTCTGAAAAATAGAAGGAGCATGAAACGGTGTTGAAAAACATGAAGAGAATGAAAAGGTGTGAAAAATATGAAGAGCTTCAAAAGGTGTCAAAAATATGAGGAGCATGAAACGGTCTGAAAAACACGAGGAGCATGAAAACGTGTTGAAAAATATGAACAGCATGAAAAGGTGTGAAAAATATGAAAAGCTTCAAAAGGTGTCAAAAAAAAGAGGAGCATGAAACTGTCTGAAAAATAGGAACAGCATGAAATGGTGGTGAAAAACATGAAGAGCATGAAAAGGTGTGAAAAATATGAAGAGCTTCAAAAGGTGTCAAAAATATGAGGAGCATGCAACTGTCTGAAAAATAGGAGGAGCATTAAACAGTGTTTAAACATGAAGAGCCTGAAAAGGTGTGAAATATATCAAGAGTTCAAAAGGTGTCAAAAATATGAGGAGCATGAAACGGTGTTCAAAATCATGAAAAGCCTGAAAAGGTGAAAAATATGAAGAGCTTCAAAAGGTGTCAAATATATGAGGAGCATGAAACGGTGTTGAAAAACATGAGGAGCATTAAAAGTGTGAAAAATATAAACAGCTTCAAAAGCTGTCAAAAATATGAGGAGCAAGAAACGGTCTGAAAAATAGGAGGAGCATGAAATGTTGTTCAAAAACATGAAGGGCTTGAAATGATGTGAAAAAATATGAAGACTTTCAAAAGGTGTCAAAATTATGAGGGGCATGAAAAGGTCTGAAAAATAGGACGAGCATCAAACGGTGTTGAAAAATATGAAGAGCCTGAATAGGTGTGAAAAATATGAAGAGCTTCAAAAGTGTCACAAATAGGAGGAGCATGAAACGGTGTTCCAAAACATGAAGAGCCAGTAAAGGTGTGAAAAATATGAATAGCTTCCAAATGTGACAAAAATAAGATGAGTATGAAACGGTCTGAAAAATAGGAGGAGCATGAAGCGGTGTTGAAAAACATGAAGAGCCTGAAAAGTTGTGAAATATATGAAGAGGTTCAAAAGGTGTCAAAAATGCGAGGAGCATGAAACGACTGAAATATAGGAGGAGCATGAACTGGTGTTGAAAAACATTAATAGCCTGAAAAGGTGTGAAATATATGAAGAGTTTCAAAAGGTGTGTAAAATATGAAGAGCTTCAATAGGTTGAAAAATATGAAGAGCTTAAAAAGATGTGAAACACATGAAGAGCTTCAAAAGGTGTCAAAAATGAGAGGAGCATGAAACGGTCTGAAAAAAAGGAGGAGCATGAAGTGGTGTTGAAAATCATGAAGTGCCTGAAAATGTGTAAAAAATATGAAGAGCTTGAAAAGGTGTCAAAAATATGAGGAGCATGAAACGGTCTAAAAAATAAATGGAGCATGAAACGGTGTTAAAAAACATCGAGAGCCTGAAAACGTGTGAAAAATATGAAGAGCTTCAAAAGGTGTGTAAAATATGAAGAGCTTCAATAGGTTGAAAAATATGAAGAGCTTCAAAAGATGTGAAAAACATGAAGAGCTTCAAAAGGTGTCAAAAATGAGAGGAGCATGAAAAGGTGTTAAAAAACATGAAGAGCCTGAAAAGGGGTGAAAAATATGAAGAGCTTCAAAAGGTGTCAAAAGTACGAGGAGCATGAAATGGTCAGAAAAATAAGAGGAGCATGAAGCGGTGTTGAAAAACATGAAGAGCCTGAAACTGTGTGAAATATATGAAGAGCTTCAAAAGGTATCAAAAATATGAGGAGCATGAAAAGTTCTAAAATATAGGAGGAGCATGAAGCGGTGTTGAAAAACATGAAGAGCCTGAAACTGTGTGAAATATATGAAGAGCTTCAAAAGGTATCAAAAATATGAGGAGCATGAAAAGTTCTAAAATATAGGAGGAGCATGAAGCGGTGTTGAAAAACATGAAGAGCCTGAAACTGTGTGAAATATATGAAGAGCTTCAAAAGGTATCAAAAATATGAGGAGCATGAAAAGTTCTAAAATATAGGAGGAGCATGAAGCGGTGTTGAAAAACATGAAGAGCCTGAAACTGTGTGAAATATATGAAGAGCTTCAAAAGGTGTGAAAAATATGAGGAGCATTAAACGGTCTGAAAAATACGAGGAGAATGAAGCGGTGTTGAAAAACATGAAGAGCCTGAAAAGGTGTGAAAAATATGAAGAGCTTCAAAAGTTGTCACAAATAGGAGGAGCATGAAACGGTGTTCAAAAACATGAAGAGCCTGAAAAGGTGTGAAAAATATGAAGAGCTTCAAAAGTTGTCACAAATAGGAGGAGCATGAAACGGTGTTCAAAAACATGAAGAGCCTGAAAAGGTGTGAAAAATATGAAGAGCTTCAAAAGGTGAGAAAAATATGAAGAGCTTCAAAAGGTGTCAAAAATTAGAGGAGCAAGAAACGGTCTCAAAAATAGTAGGAGCATGAGATGGTGTTGAAAAATATGAAGAACCTGAAAAGGCTGGAAATATATGAAGAGCTTTCAAGGTGTCAAAAATATGAGGAGCATGAAACGGTCTGAAAAATAGGAGGAGCATGAAACGGTGTTGAAAAACATGAAGAGCATGATAAGTGTTAAAAATATAAAGAGCTTCAAAAGGTGCCAAAATTTGAGGAGCATGAAACGTTCTGAAAAATAGGAGGAGCATGAAACGGTCTGAAAAATAGGAGGAGCATGAAACCATGTTGAAAAACATGAAGAGCCTAAAAATGTGTGAGAAATATGAATAGCTTCAAAATGTGTCAAAAATATTAGGAGCATGAAACGGTCTGAAATATAGGAGGAGCATGAAGCGGTATTCAAATACATGAAGAGCATGAAAAGGTGTGCAAAATATTAAGAGCTTCAAAAGGTGTCAAATATACGCGGAACATGAAACGGTGTTAAAAAACATAAAAACAATTAAAAGTGTGAAAAATATAAAGAGCTTCAAAAGCTGTCAAAATTATGAGGAGCAAGAAACGGTCTGAAAAATAGAAGGTGCATGAAACGGTGTTGAAAAACATGAAGAGAATGAAAAGGTGTGAAAAATATGAAGAGCTTCAAAAGGTGTCAAAAATATGAGGAGCATGAAACGGTCTGAAAAACACGAGGAGCATGAAAACGTGTTGAAAAATATGAACAGCATGAAAAGGTGTGAAAAATATGAAAAGCTTCAAAAGGTGTCAAAAAAAAGAGGAGCATGAAACTGTCTGAAAAATAGGAACAGCATGAAACGGTGGTGAAAAACATGAAGAGCATGAAAAGGTGTGAAAAATATGAAGAGCTTCAAAAGGTGTCAAAAATATGAGGAGCATGCAACTGTCTGAAAAATAGGAGGAGCATTAAACAGTGTTTAAACATGAAGAGCCTGAAAAGGGGTGAAATATATCAAGAGTTCAAAAGGTGTCAAAAATATGAGGAGCATGAAACGGTGTTCAAAATCATGAAAAGCCTGAAAAGGTGAAAAATATGAAGAGCTTCAAAAGGTGTCAAATATATGAGGAGCATGAAACGGTGTTGAAAAACATGAGGAGCATTAAAAGTGTGAAAAATATAAACAGCTTTCAAAGCTGTCAAAAATATGAGGAGCAAGAAACGGTCCTTAAAAGGGGAGGAGCATGAAACGGTGTTGAAAAACATGAAGAGAATGAAAAGGTGTGAAAAATATGAAGAGCTTCAAAAGGTGTCAAAAATATGAGGAGCATGAAACGGTCTTAAATATAGGAGAAGCATGAGACGGTGTAAAAACATGAAGAACCTGAAAACGTTGGAAAAATAAGAAGAGCTTCAAAGGTGTCAAAAATATGAGGAACATGAAACTGTCAGAAAAATATGAGGACCATGAAACGGTCTTAAAAATAGGACGAGCATGAAACAGTGTTGAAAAACATGAAGAGCTTCAAAAGGTGTCAAAAATATGAGGAGCCTGAAACCATCTGAAAAATAGGAGGAGCATGAAACGGTGTTGAAAATCATGAAGAGCCTGAAAAGCTGTGAACAATAAGAAGAGCTTCAGAAGGTGTCAATAATATGAGGAGCATGAAAGGGTCTGAAAAATAGGAGGAGCATAAAATGGTGTTGAACACATGAATTGCTTGAAGAGGTCTGAAAAATATGAAGAGCTTCAAAAGATGTTAAAAATATGAGGAGCATGAAAGGGTCATAAACATTGGAGGAGCATGAAACGGTGTTGAAAAACATGAAGAGCTTCAAAAAGTGTGAAAAATATGAAGAGCTTCAAAAGCTGTCATAAATAAGAGGAGCATGAGACGGTCTGAAAAATATGAGGAGCACGAAATGGTCTGAAAAATGGGAGGAGCATGAAACGTTGTATGAAAACATGAAGAGCATGAAAAGGTGTGAAAAATATGAAGAGATTCAAGAGGTGTCAAAAATATGAGGAGCATGAAACGGTCTGAAAAATAGGAGGAGCATGAGACGGTGTTGAAAAACATGAAGAACCTGAAAAGGTTGGAAAATCATGAAGAGCTTCAAAGGTGTCAAAAATATGAGGAGCATGAAAAGGTCTGAAAAATAGGAGGAGCATGAAACGATGTTGAAAAACATGAAGAACCTGAAAAGGTGTGAAAAATATGAAGAGCTGCAAAAGGTGTCAAAAATATGAGAAGCATGAAACGGTCTGAAATAATGAGGACCATGAAACGGTCTGAAAAATAGGACAAGCATGAAACGGTGTTGAAAAATATGAAGAGCTTCAAAAAGTGTCAAAAATACGAGGAGCATGAAACGGTCTGAAAAACAGGAGGAGCATGAAACCGTGTTGAAAAACATGAAGAGCATGAAAAGATGTGAAAAATATGAAAAGCTTCAAAAAGTTTCAAGAAAATGAGGAGGATGTAAACGTCTGAAAAACAGGAGGAGCATGAAACGTTGTTGAAAAACTTTAAGAGCCTGAAAAGGTGATAAAAATATGAAGAGCTTCAAACGGTGTCAAAAATATGAGGAGCGTGAAACCGTCTGAAAAATAGGATTGGCATGAAACCGTGTTGACAAACATGAAGAACCTGAAAGGGTGTGAAAAATATGAAGAGCTTCAAAAGGTGTCAAAAATATCAGGAGCATGAATGGGTCTGAAAAACAGGAGGAGCATGAAACGTTGTTGAATTACTTGAAGAGCCTGAAAAGGTGTTAAAAATATGAAGAGCTTCAAAAGGTTTCAAAAATATGAGGAGCGTGAAACGGTCTGAAAAATAGGATTAGCATTAAACGGTGTTCAGAAACATGAAAAGCCTGAGAAGGTGTGAAAAATATGAAGAACTTAAAAAGCTATCAAAAATATGAGGAGCATGAAATGGTGTTGAAAAACATGAAGAGCCTGAAAAGGTGTGAAAAATATGAAGAGCTTCAAAAGGTGTCAAAAATATGAGGAGCATGAAACGGTCTGAAAAATAAGAGGAGGATCAAATGGTCTGAAAATTAAGAGGAGCATGAAACGGTGTTGAAAAACGTGAAGAGCTTCAAAAGGTGTCAAAAATATGAGGAGCATGAAACGGCCTGAAAATTATGAGGAGTATCAAACGGTGTTCAAAAACATGAAGAGCCTGAAAAGGTGTGAAAAATCTGAGGAGCTTCAGAAAGTCTGAAAAATATGAGGAGCATGAAACTGTCTGAAAAATAGGAGGAGCAAGAAGCGGTGTTGAAAAACATGAAGAGCCTGAAAACTTGTGAAAAATATGAAGAGCTTCAAACGGTGTCAAAAATATGAGGAGCATGAAACAGTCTGAAAAATAGGAGGAGAATGAAGCGGTGTTGAAAAAGTAGAAGAGCCTGAAAATGTGTGAAAAATATGAAGAGCTTCAAAAGGTGTGAAAATTATGAGTAGCATGAAACGGTCTGAAAAATAGGAGGAGCATGAAGCAGTGTTGAAAAACACGAAGAGCCTGAAAATCTGTGAAAAATACGAAGAGCCATAAAAGGTGTGAAAAATATGAGGAGCATGAAACGGTCTGAAAAATAGGAGGAGCATGAAGCGGTTTTGAAAAACATGAGGAGCCTGAAAAGGTGTGAAAAATATGAAGAGCTTCAAACGGTGTGAAAATTATGAGTAGCATGAAACGGTCTGAAAAATAGGAGGAGCATCAAATGGTATTGAAGAACATGAAGATCCTGAAAAGTTGTGAAATATATGAAGAGCGTCAAAAGGTGTCAAAATTATGAGGAGCATGAAACGGTCTGAAAAATAGGAGGAGCAAGAAGCGGTGTTGAAAAACCTGAAGAGCCTGAAAAGGTGTGAAATATATGAAGAGCTTAAAAAGGCGTGAAATGTATAACGATCCTGAAACGCTCTGAAAAACAGGAGGAGAATGAAGCGGTGTTGAAAAATATGAAGAGCCTGAAAAGTTGTGAAATATATGAAGAGCTTCAAAAGGTGTCAAAAATTTTAGGAGCATGAAACGGTCTGAAAAATTGGAGGAGCATGAAGCGGTGTTGAAAAATATGAAGAGCCTGAAAAGGTGTGAAATATATGAAGAGCTTAAAAAGGTGGGAAATATATGAGGAAACTGAAACGCTCTGAGAAACAGGAGGAGAATGAATCGGTGTTGAAAAATATGAAGAGCCTGAAAAGGTGTGAAATATATGACGAGCTTAAAAAGGCGTGAAATATATGAGGAACCTGAAACGCTCTGAGAAACAGTAGGAGAATGAAGCGGTGTTGAAGAATATGAAGATCCTGAAAAGGTGTTAACAATATTAGGAGCCTGAAACGGTCTGAAAAATAGGAGGCGCATAAAGCGGTGTTGAAAAACTTGAAAAGCCTGAAAAGGTGTGAAAAATATGAAGAGCTTCAAGAAGTGTCAAAAATATGAGGAGCATGAAATGGTCTGAAAAATAGGAGGAGCATGAAACGGTGTTGAAAAACATGAAGAGCCTGAAAAGAGTGAAATATATGAAGAGCTTCAAAAGGTGTCAAAAATATGAGGAACATGAAACGGTTTGAAAAATAGGAGGAGCATGAAGCGGGGTTGAAAAACATGAAGAGCCTGAAAAGTTGTGTAATATATGAAGAGCTTCAAAAGATGTGAAAAAAATGAGGAGAATGATACGGGCTGAAAAGAAGGAGGAGCATGAAGCGGTGTTGAAAAACATGAACAGCCTGAAACGGTGTGAAATACATGAAGAGCTTCAAAAGGTGTCAAAAATATGAGGAGCATGAAACGGCCAGAAAAATAGGAGGAGCATGAAGCGGTGTTCAGAAATATGAAGCGCCTGAAAAGGTGGGAAAAATATGAGGAGCATGATACGGTCTGAAAAATAGGTGGAGCATGAAGCGGTGTTCACAGGAAGAGCCTGAAAATGTGTGAAAAATATGAAGAGCTTAAAAAAGTGTCAAAAATATGAGGAGCATGAAACGGTGTTGAAAAACATGAAGAGCCTGAAAAGAGTGAAATAAATGAAGAGCTTCAAAAGGTGTCAAAAATATGAGGAGCATGAAACGGTCTGAAAAATAGGTGGAGCATGAAGGGTGATGAAAAACATGAAGAGCCTGAAAAAGTGTGAAATACATGAAGAGCTTCAAAGGTGTTAAAATTTGAGGAGCATGATACGGTCTGAAAAATAGGAGGAGCATGAAGCGGTGTTGAAAAACATGAAGAGTCTGAAAAGGTGTGAAAAATATGAAGAGCTTCAAAAAGTGTCAAAAATATGAGGAGCATGAAACGGTCTGAAAAATAGGAGGAGCATGAAGAAGTGTTCAAAAACATGAAGAGCCTGAAAAGGTGTGAAACATATGAAGAGTTTCAAAATTTGTCAAAAATATGAGGAGCATGAAACGGTCTGAAAAATAGAGGGAACATGAAATGGTGTTGAAATACTTGAAGAGCCTGAAAAGGTGTGAAAAATATGAAGAGTTTCAAAATTTGTCAAAAATATGAGGAGCATGAAACGGTATGAAAAATAGAGGGAACATGAAGCGGTGTTGAAATACTTGAAGAGCCTGAAAAGGTGTGAAAAATATGAAGAGCCTGAAAAGAGTGAAATATATGAAGAGCTTCAAAAGGTGTCAAAAATATGAGGAGCATGAAACGATCTGAAAAATAGGTGGGTCATGAAGCGGTGTTGAAAAACTTGAAGAGCCTGAAAAGGTGTTAAAAATATTAGGAGCATGAAACGGTCTGAAAAATAGGTGGAGCATGAAGCGCTGCTGAAAAACATGAAGAGACTGAAAAAGTGTGAAATATATGAAGAGCTTCAAAAGGTGTTAAAATTTGAGGAGCATGATACGGTCTGAAAGATAGGAGGAGCATGAAGCGGTGTTGAAAAATATGAAGAGCCTGAAAAGGTGTTAAAAATATTAGGAGCATGAAACGTTCTGAAAAATAGGTGGAGCATGAAGTCTTGTTGAAAAACTTGAAGAGCCTGAAAAGGTGTTAACAATATTAGGAGCCTGAAACAGTCTGAAAAATAGGAGGCGCATGAAGCAGTGTTGAAAAACTTGAAAAGCCTGAAAAGGTGTGAAAAACATGAAGAGCTTCAAAAAGTGTCAAAAATATGAGGAGCATGAAACGGTCTGAAAAATAGGAGGAGCATGAAACGGTGTTGAAAAACATGAAGAGCCTGAAAAGAGTGAAATATATGAAGAGCTTCAAAAGGTGTCAAAAATATGAGGAACATGAAACGGTCTGAAAAATAGGAGGAGCATGTAGCGGGGTTGAAAAACATGAAGAGCCTGAAAAGTTGTGTAATATATGAAGAGCTTCAAAAGATGTGAAAAATATGAGGAGAATGATACGGGCTGAAAAGAAGGAGGAGCATGAAGCGGTGTTGAAAAACATGAACAGCCTGAAAAGGTGTGAAAAACAAGAAGAGCTTCAAAAGGTGTCAAAAATATGAGGAGCATGAAACGGCCAGAAAAATAGGAGCAGCATGAAGCGGTGTTCAGAAATATGAAGCGCCAGAAAAGGTGGGAAAAATATGAGGAGCATGAAACGGTCTGAAAAATAGGAGGAGCAAGAAGCGGTGTTGAAAAAGATTAAGAGCCAGAAAATGTTTGAAAAACATGAAGAGCCTGAAAAGGTGTGAAAAATATGAAGAGCTTCAAAAGCTGTGAAAGATATGAAGAGCTTCAAAAGGTGATAAAATTGAGATGAGCATGAAACGGTCTGAAAAATATGAGGAGGATGAAGCGGTGTTGGAAATCATGAAGAGTATGAAAAGGTGGATAAAATATGAAGAGCTTCAAAAGGTGTCAAAAATATGAGGAGCATGAAACGGTCTGAAAAATAGGAGAAGCATGAAGTGGTGTGGAAAAACATGAAGAGCCTGAAAAGATGTGAAAAATATGAAGAGCTTCAAAAGGTGTGAAAAATATGAAGAGCTTCAAAAGGTGATAAAATTGAGATGAGCATGAAACGGTCTGAAAAATATGAGGAGGATGAAGCGGTGTTGGAAATCATGAAGAGTATGAAAAGGTGTGAAATATATGAAGAGCTTCAAAAGGTGTCAAAAATATGAGGAGCATGAAACGGTCTGAAAAATAGGAGGAGCATGAAGCGGTGTTGAAAAACATGAAGAACCTGAAAAGGTGTGAAAAATATGAAGAGCTTCAAAAGGTGTCAAAACTATGAGGAGCATGAAACGGTCTGAAAAATAGGAGGAGCATGAAAGGGTGTTCAAATGCATGAAGAGCCTGAAAAGGTGTGAAAAATATGAAGAGCTTCAAAAGGTGTAAAATACATGAGGAAAATGAAACGGTCTGGAAAATAGGATGAGCATGAAGTTGTGTTGAAAAACATGAAGAGACTGAAAAGGTGTGAAAAATATGAAGAGGTTCAAAAGGTGTGAAAAATATGACGAGTATGATACGGTCTGAAAAATAGGAGGAACATGAAGCTCTGTTCAAAAACATGAAGATCCTGAAAAGGTGTGAAAAATATGAAGAGCTTCAAAAGGTGTCAGAAATGAGAGAAGCATGAAACGGTCTGAAAAATAGGATGAGCAAGAAGGGGTGTTGAAAAACATGAAGAGCCTGAAAACGTTTGAGAAATATGAAGAGCTTCAAAAGCTGTGAAAGATATGAAGAGCTTCAAAAGTTGTTAAAAATGAGATGAGCATGACACAGTTTGAAAAATAGGAGGAGCATGAAACGGTGTGAAAAATAGGAGCAGCATGAAGCAGTGTAAAAAACATGAAGAGCCTGAAAAGGTGTGAAAGATATGAAGACCTTCAAAATGTGTCAAAAATATGAGGAGCATGAAACGGTCTGAAAAATAGGAGCAGCATGAAGCGGTGTAATAAACATGAAGAGCCTGAAAAGGTGTGAAAAATATGAAGAGCTTCAAAAGGTGTGAAAAAAATGAAGAGCTTCAAAATGTGTCAAAAATATGAGGAGCATGAAAAGATCTGAAAAATAGGAGCAGCATGAAACGGTGTTCAAAGACATGAAGAGCCTGAAAAGGTGTGAAAAATATGAAGAGCTTCAAAACGTGTCAAAAATATGAGGAGCATGAAACGATCTGAAAAATAGGAGGAGCAAGAAGCGGTGTTGAAAAAAATGAAGAGCCTGAAAACGTTTGAAAAATATGAAGAGCTTCAAAAGGTGTGGAAAATATGAAGAGCTTCAAATTGTATCAAAAGTGAGATGAGCATGAAAAGGTCTGAAAAATAGGAGGAGTATGAAGTGGTGTTGAAAAACATGAAGAGCCTGAAAATGTGTGAAATATATGAAGAGCTTCAAAAGTTGTCAGAAATGATAGAAACATGAAACGTCTGAAAAATAGGATGAGCAAGAAGGGGTGTTGAAAAACATGAAGAGCATGAAAACGTTTGAGAAATATGAAGAGATTCAAAAGGTGTGAAAATTATGAAGAGCTTCAAAAGGTGTCAAAAATGAGATGAGCATGAAACAGTCCGAAAAATAGGAGGAGAATGAAATCGTGTTCAAAAACATGAAGAGCCTAAAAAGTTGTGAAAAATATACAGAGCTTCAAAAGGTGTGAAATGCAGGAGGAGCATTAAACGGTCTGAAAATTAGGAGGAGCATGAAGTGGTGTTGAAAAACATGAAGAGCCTGAAAATGTGTGAAATATATGAAGAGCTTCAAAAGGTGTCAGAATGAGAGGAGCATGAAACGGTCTGAAAAATAGGAGAAGCATGAAGTGGCTTTGAAAAACATGAAGAGCCTGAAAAGGTGTGAAAAATATGAAGAGCTTCAAAAGGTGTCAAAAATATGAGGAGCATGAAACGGTCTGAAAAATAGGAGGAGCATGAAACGGTGTTCAAAAACATGAAGAGCCTGAAAAGGTGTGAAAAATATGAAGAGCTTCAAAACATGTCAAAAATATGAGGAGCATGAAACGGTCTGAAAAATAGGAGGAGCAAGAAGCGGTGTTGAAAAAGATTAAGAGCCTGAAAATGTTTGAAAAATATGAAGAGCTTTAAAAGGTGTGGAAAATATGAAGAGCTTCAAAATGTGTCAAAAGCGAGATGAGTATGAAACGGTCTGAAAAATAGGAGGAGCATGAAGTGGTGTTGAAAAACATGAAGAGCC
This sequence comes from Dama dama, assembly GCF_033118175.1. Lineage (NCBI taxonomy): Eukaryota > Metazoa > Chordata > Mammalia > Artiodactyla > Cervidae > Dama > Dama dama. Next base: position 50,323,670 of record NC_083686.1, on the reverse strand, counting down.
TGAAAATGTGTGAAATATATGAAGAGCTTCAAAATGTGTCAGAAATGAGAGAAGCATGAAACGGTCTGAAAAATAGGATGAGCAAGAAGGGGTGTTGAAAAACATGAAGAGCCTGAAAACGTTTGAGAAATATGAAGAGCTTCAAAAGCTGTGAAAGATATGAAGAGCTTCAAAAGTTGTTAAAAATGAGATGAGCATGACACAGTTTGAAAAATAGGAGGAGAATGAAAACGTGTTCAAAAACATGAAGAGCCTAAAAAGGTTGAAAAACATGAAGAGCTTCAAAAGGTGTGAAAAATACGAGGAGCATAAAACGCTCTGAAAAATAGGAGAAGCAAGAAGTGGTGTTGAAAAACATGAAGAGCCTGAAAACGTGTGAAATATATGAAGAGCTTCAAAAGGTGTCAAAAATATGAGGAGCATGAAACGGTCTGAAAAATAGGAGGAACACAAGTGGTGTTCAAAAACATGAAGAGCCTGAAAAGGTGTGAAAAATATGAAGAGATTCAAAAGTTGTCAAAAATATGAGGAACATGAATCGGTGTTGAAAAACATGAAGAGCCTGAAAATGTGTGAAAAATATGAAGAGCTTCAAAAGGTGTCAAAAATATGAGGAGCATGAAACGGTCTGAAAAATAGGAGAAGCATGAAGCGGTGTTGAAAAACATGAAGAACATGAAAAGGTGTGAAAAGTATGAAGAGCTTCAAAAGGTGTCAGAAATATGAGGAGCATCAACCGGTCTGAAAAATAGGAGGAGCATGAAGCGGTGTTCAAAAACATGAAGAGCCTGAAAAGGTGTGAAAAATATGAAGAGATTCAAAAGGTGTCAAAAATATGAGGAGCATGAAACGGTCTGAAAAATAGGAGGAGCATGAAACGGTCTGAAAAATGGGAGGAGCATGAAGTGGTGTTGAAAAACATGAAGAGCCTGAAAAGGTGTGAAAAATATGAAGAGATTGTAAAGGTTTCAAAAATGAGATGAGCATGAAACGGTCTGAAAAATAGGAGGAGCATGAAGTGGTGTTGCAAAACATGAAGAGCCTGAAAATGCATGAAAAATATGAAGAGGTTCAAAAGGTGTGAAATACATGAGGTGCATGAAACTCTCTGAAAAATAGGAGGAGCATGAAGCGGTGTTCAAAAACATGAAGAGCCTGAAATGTTGTGAAAAATTTGAAAAGCTTCAAAAGGTGTCAAAAACGAGATGAGCATGAAACTGTTTGAAAAATAGGAGGACCATGAAGTGGTGTTGAAAAACATGAAGAGCCTGAAAAGGAGTGAAAAATATGAAGAGTTTCAATAAGTGTCAAAAATATGAGGAGCATGAAACGGTCTGAAAAATAGGAGGAGCATGAAACGGTGATCAAAAACATGAAGAGTCTGAAAAGGTGTGAAAAAAATGAAGAGCTTCAAAAGGTGTCAAAAATATGAGGAGCATGAAAGGACTGAAAAATACGACGAGCATGAAGTGGTGCTGAAACACAAGAAGAGCCTGAAAAGTTGTGAAATAATGAAGAGCTTCTAAAGGTGTCAAAAATATGAGGAGGATGAAACGGTCTGAAAAATAGGAGGAGCATGAAGTGTTGTTGAAAAACCTGAAGAGCCTGAAAAGGTGTGAAAAATATGAAGAGCTTCAAAATGTGTCAAAAATATGAGGAGCATGAAACGGTCTGGAAAATAGGAGGAGCATGAAGCGGTGTTCAAAAACATGAAGAGTCTGAAAACGTGTGAAAAATATGAAGAGCTTCAAAAGGTGTCAAAAATATGAGGAGCATGAAACGGTCTGAAAAATAGGAGAAGCGTGAAGCTGTGTTCAAAAACATGAAGAGCCTGAAAAGGTGTGAAAAATGTGAAGAGCTTCAAAAAGTGTGAAAAATATGAGGAGCATGTAAAGGTCTGAAAAATAGAAGCAGCATGAAATGGTGTTGAAAAACATGAAGAGCCTGAAAAGGTGTGAAAAATATGAAGAGCTTCAAAAATGTGAAAAATATGAAGAGCTTCAAAAGGTGTGAAATATATGAAGAGTTTCAAAAGGTGTTAAAAATTAGAAGAGCATGAAACGGTCTCAAAAATAGGAGGAGCGTGAAGTGGTGTTGAAAAACATGAAGAGCCTGAAAAGGTGTGAAAAATATAAAGAGCTTCAAAAGGTGTGAATTACATGAGGAGCATGAAAAAGTCTGAAAAAAGGAGGAGCATAAGGCGGTGTTGAAAAACATGAAGAGCCTGAAAAGGTGTGAAAAATATGAAGAGATTCAAAAGGTGTCAATAATATGAGGAGCATGAAACTGTCTGAAAAATGGGAGGAGCATGAAGCTGTGTTCAAAAACGTGAAGAGCCTGAAAAGGTGTGAAAAATATGAAGAACTTCAAAACGTGTCAAAAATATGAGGAGCATGAAACGGTCTGAAAAATAGAAGCAGCATGAAGCGGTGTTCAAAAAAATGAAGAGCCTGAAAACGTGTGAAAAATATGAAGAGCTTCAAAAGGTGTGAAAAATATGAAGAGCTTCAAAAAGTGTCAAAAATTAGATGAGCATGAAACGGTCTGAAAAATAGGAGGAGCATGAAGCGTTGTTCAAAAACGTGAAGAGCCTGAAAAGGTGTGAAAAATATGAAGAGCTTCAAAAGTTGTCAAAAATATGAGGAGCATGAATAGGTCTGAAAAATAGGAGGAGCATGAAGCGGTGTTCAAAAACATGAAGAGCCTGAAAAGGTGTGAAAAATATGAAGAGCTTCAAAAGGTGTCAAAAATATGAGGAGCAAGAAATGGTCTGAAAAATAGAAGGAGCATGAAACGGTCTTCAAAAACATGAAGAGCCTGAAAAGGTGTGAAAAATATGAAGAGCTTCAAAAGGTGTCAAAAATGTGAGGAGCATGAAACGGTCTGATAAATAGGAGGAGCATGAAGCGGTGTTCAAAAACATGAAGAGCCTGAAATGGTGTGAAAAATATGTCGAGATTCAAAACGTGTCAAAAATATGAGGAGTATGAAACGGTCTGAAAAAAGGAAGAGCAAGAAAGGGTGTTGAAAAACATGAAGAGACTGAAAACGTGTGAAAAATATGAAGAGCTTCCAAAGATGTGAAAAATATGAAGAGCTTCAAAAGATGTCAAAAATGAGATGAGCATGAAATGGTCTGAAAAATACGAGGAGCATGAAGGTGTGTTGAAAATCTTGAAAAGCCTGAAAAGGCATGAAAAATATGAAGAGCATCAAAAGATGTGAAAAATATGAAGACCATCAAAAGATGTCAAAATGAGATGAGAATGAAACGGTCTGAAAAATAGGAGGAGCATGAAGTGGTGTTGAAAAAAATGAAAAGCCTGATATGGTGTGAAATATATGAAGAGCTTCAAAAGGTGTTAAAAATATGAGGAGAAAGAAACGGTCTGCAAAATAGGAGGAGCATGAAATGATGTTCAAAAACACGAAGAGCATGAAAAGCTGTGAGAAATATGAAGAGCTTCAAAAGGTGTGAAAAATATGAGGAGCATGAAATGGTCTGAAAAATAGGAGGAGCATGAAGCGGTGTTCAAAAACATGACGAGCCTGAAAAGGTGTGAAAAATATAAAGAGCTTCAAAAGGTGTGAATTACATGAGGAACATGAAAAAGTCTGATGAAAAGGAGGAGCATAAGGCGGTGTTGAAAAACATGAAGAGCCTGAAAAGGTGTGAAAAATATGAAGAGATTCAAAAGGTGTCAATAATATGAGGAGCATGAAACGGTCTGAAAAATGGGAGGAGCATGAAGCTGTGTTCAAAAACATGAAGAGCCTGAAAAGGTGTGAAAAATATGAGGAGCATGAAATTGTCTGAAAAATAGGAGGAGCATGAAGTGGTGTTCAAAAACATGAAGAACCTGAAAAGTTGTGAAAAATATGAAGAGCTTCAAAAGGTGTCAAAAATACGAGGAGCATGAAACGGTCTGAAAAATAGGAGGAGCATGAAGCGTTGTTCAAAAACGTGAAGAGCCTGAAAAGGTGTGGAAAATATGAAGAGCTTCAAAACGTGTCAAAAATATGAGGAGCATGAAACGGTCTGAAAAATAGAAGCAGCATGAAGCGGTGTTCAAAAACATGAAGAGCCTGAAAAGGTGTGAAAAATATGAAGAGCTTCAAAAGGTGTGAAAAATATGAAGAGCTTCAAAAAGTGTCAAAAATTAGATGAGCATGAAACGGTCTGAAAAATAGGAGGAGCATGAAGCGTTGTTCAAAAACGTGAAGAGCCTGAAAAGGTGTGAAAAATATGAAGAGCTTCAAAAGTTGTCAAAAATATGAGGAGCATGAATAGGTCTGAAAAATAGGAGGAGCATGACGCGGTGTTCAAAAACATGAAGAGCCTGAAAAGGTGTGAAAAATATGAAGAGCTTCAAAAGGTGTCAAAAATATGAGGAGCAAGAAATGGTCTGAAAAATAGAAGGAGCATGAAACGGTCTTCAAAAACATGAAGAGCCTGAAAAGGTGGGAAAAATATGAAGAGCTTCAAAAGGTGTCAAAAATGTGAGGAGCATGAAACGGTCTGAAAAATAGGAGGAGCATGAAGCGGTGTTCAAAAACATGACGAGCCTGAAAAGGTGTGAAAAATACGAAGAGCTTCAAAAGGTGTGAAAAATATGAGGAGCATGAAACGGCCTGAAAAATAGAAGCAGGATGAAACGGTGTTGAAAAATATGAAGAGCCTGAAAAGGTGTGAAAAATATGAAGAGCTTCAAAAGGGGTCAAAAATATGAAGAGCATGAAACTGTCTGAAATTTTGGAGGATCATGATCGGTGTTCAAAAACATGAAGAGCCTGAAAAGGTGTGAAAAATATGAAGAGCTTCAAATGGTGTCAAAAATATGAGAAGCATGAAACGGTGTGAAAGCTAGGAGGAGCATGAAATGGTGATCAGAAACATGAAGAGCCTGAAAAGTTGTGAAAATATGAAGAGCTTCAAAAGGTGTGAAATTCATGAGAAGCATGAAAAGGTTTGAAAAATACGAGAAGCATGAAGTGGTGTGGAAAAACATGAAGAACCTGAAAAGGTGTGAAAAATATGAAGAGTTTCAAAAGGTGTCAAAAATATGAAGAGCATGAAACGGTCTGAAAATTCGGAGGATCATGAGCAGTGTTCAAAAACATGAGGAGCATGAAAAGGTGTGAAAAATATGAAGAGCTTCAAATGGTGTCAAAAATATGAGAAGCATGAAACGGTCTGAAAGATAGGAGGAGCATGAAACGGTGATCAGAAACATGAAGAGCCTGAAAAGTTGTGAAAAATCTGAAGAGCTTCAAAAGTTGTGAAATTCATGAGGAGCATGAAACGGTCTGAAAAATAGAAGCATGAAGTGGTATGGAAAAACATGAAGAGCCTGAAAAGGTGTGAAAAATATGAAGAGCTTGAAAAGGTGTGAAATACATGAGGAGCATGAAACTCTCTGAAAAATAGGAGGAGCATGAAGTGGTGTTCAAAAACATGAAGAGTCTGAAAAGGTGTGAAAAGTATGAAGAGCTTCAATAGGTGTGAAAAATAGGAGAAGCATGAAGCGGTGTTCAAAAACATGAAGAGCCTGAAAAGGTGTGAAAAATATGAAAAGTTTGAAAAGGTGTCAAAAATGTGATGAGCATGAAACGGTCTGAAAAATAGGAGGAGCATCAAGCGGTGTTGAAAAACATAAAGAGCCTGAAAAGTTGTCAAAAATATGAAGAGCTTCAAAATGTGTCAAAAACATGAGGAGCAAGAAACGGTCTGAAATATATGAGGAGCATGATGCGGTGTTGGATAACATGAAGAGCCTGAAAACGTGTAAAAATTTTGAAGAGCTTCAAAAGGAGTGAAAAATATGAAGAGCTTCAAAAGGTGTCAAAAATGAGATGAGCATGAAACGGTCTGAAAAAAAGGAGGAGCATGAAGTGGTGTTGAAAAAAAAGAAGAGCCTGAAAATGTGTGAAATATATGAAGAGCTTTAAAAGGTGTGAAACACATGAGGTGCATTAAACGGTCTGAAAATTAGGAGGAGCATGAAGCGTTGTTCAGAAACATGAAGGGCCTGAAAAGGTGTGAAAAATATGAAGAGCTTCAAAAGGTGTGAAAATTATGAGGAGCATGAAACGGTCTGAAAAATAGGAGGAGCATGAAGCGGTGTTCAAAACATGAAGAGACTGAAAAGGTGTGAAAAATATGAAGAGCTTCATAAGGTGTCAAAATTAGTTTAGCATGAAAGGGTCTGAACAATAGGAGGCGCATGAAGTGATGTTGAATACATGAAGAGCCTGAAATGGTGTGAAATATATAAAGAGCTTCAAGAGGTGTGAAAAATATGAAGAGCATCAAAAGGTGTCAAAAATATGAGGAGCATGAAACGGTCTGAAAAATAGGATGAGCATGAAGCGCTGTGCAAAAACATGAAGAGCCTGAAAAGGTGTGAAAAATATGAAAAGCTTTAAAAGGTGTCAAAATTATGAGGAACATGAAACGTTCTGAAAAATAGGAGGATCATTAAACGTTGTTCAAAAACATGAAGAGCCTGAAAAGGTGTGAAAAATATGAAGAGCCTCAAAATGTGTCAAAAATATGAGGAGTAAGAAACTGTGTGAAAAATAGGAGGAGAATGAAACGGTATTCAAAATCATGAAGAGCCTGAAAACGTGTGAAAAATGTGAAGAGCTTCAAAAAGTGTCAAAATTATGAAGAGCTTCAAAAGTGTCAAATATTAGATGAGCATGAAACGGTCTGAAAAATAGAAGAAGCATGAAGTGGTGATGAAAAACATGAGGAGCCTGAAAAGGTGTGAAATATATGAAGAGGTTCAAAAGGTGTCAAAAATACGAGGAGCATGAAACGGTCTGAAAAATAGGAAGAGCATGAAGTGGTGTTCAAAAACATGAAGAGCCTGAAAAGTTGTGAAAAATATGAAGAGCTTCAAAAGGTGTCAAAAATACGAGGAGCATGAAACGGTCTGAAAAATAGGAAGAGCATGAAGTGGTGTTCAAAAACATGAAGAGCCTGAAAAGGTGTGAAAAATATGAAAAGCTTTAAAAGGTGTCAAAATTATGAGGAACATGAAACGTTGTGAAAAATAGGAGGATCATGAAACGTTGTTCAAAATCATGAAGAGCCTGAAAAGGAGTGAAAAATATTAAGAGCCTCAAAAAGTGTCAAAAATATGAGGAGTAAGAAACTGTCTGAAAAATAGGAGGAGAATAAAACGGTGTTCAAAAACATGAAGAGCCTGAAAAGGTGTGAAAAATGTGAAGAGCTTCAAAAGGTGTCAAAAATATGAAGAGCTTCAAAAGTGTCAAATATTAGATGAGCATGAAACGGTCTGAAAAATAGGAGAAGCATGAAGTGGTGATGAAAAACATGAAGAGCCTGAAAAGGTGTGAAATATATGAACAGGTTCAAAATTGTGAAAAATATGAAGAGCTTCAAAAGGTGTCAAAAATATGAGGAGCATGAAAGGGTCTGAAAAATAGGAGGAGAATGAAACGGTGTTCAAAAACATGAAGAGCCTGAAAAGGTGTGAAAAATGTGAAGAGCTTCAAAAGGTGTGAAAAATATGAAGTGCTAAAAAGGTGTCAAAAAATAGATGAGCATGAAACGGTCTGAAAAATAGGAGGAGCATGAAGCGGTGTTCAAAAACATGAAGAGCCTGAAAAGGTGTGAAAAATATTAAGAGCTTCAAAAGGTGTCAAAAATGAGATGAGCATGAAAAGGTCTGAAAAATACAAGGAGCATGAAGCGGTGTTGAAAATCATGAAGAGCCTGAAAAGGTATGAAAAATATGAAGAGCTTCATAAGGTGTGAAATATATTAAGAGCTTCAAAAGGTGTCAAAATGAGATGAGCATGAAACGATTTGAAAAATAGGAGGATCATGAATCGGTGTTGAAAAAAATGAAGAGCCTGAAAAGGTGTGAAATATCTGAAGAGCTTCAAAAGGTGTCAAATATATGAGGAGTATGAAACGGTCTGAAAAATAGGCGGAGCATGAAGCGGTGATCAAAAACATGAAGAGCCTGAAAAGGTGTGAATAATATGAAGAGCTTCTAAAGGTGTCAAAAATATGAGGAGCATGAAACGGCCTGAAAAATAGGCGGAGCATGAAGCGGTGTTGAAAAACATGAAGAGCCTGAAAAGTAGTGAAAAATATGAAGAGCTTCAAAAGGTGTCAAAAATATGAGGAGCATGAAACGGCCTGAAAAATACGAGGAGCATGAAGCGGTGCTGAAAAACATGAAGAGCCTGAATAGGTGTGAAAAATATGAAGAGCTTCAAAAGGTATAAAATACATGAGGAGCATGAAACGGTCTGAAAAATAGGAGGAGCATGAAGCGGTGTTGAAAAATATGAAGAGCCTGAAAAGGTGTGAAAATTATGAAGAGCTTCAAAAGGTGTCAAAAATATGAGGAGCATGAAACGGTCTTAAAAATAGGAGGAGGATGAAGCGGTGTTCAAAAACTTGAATAGGATGAAAAGGTGTGAAAAATATGAAGAACTTCAAAAGGTGTAAAAAATATGAGGAGCATGAAACGGTCTTAAAAATAGGAGGAGGATGAAGCGGTGTTCAAAAACTTGAAGAGGATGAAAAGGTGTGAAAAATATGAAGAGCTTTAAAAGGTGTTAAAAATATGAGGAGCATGAAACGGTCTGAAAAATAGGAGGATTATGAAACGGTGTTCAAAAACATGAAGAGCCTGAAAAGGTGTGAAAAATATAAAGAGCTTCAAAAGGTGTGAATTACATGAGGAACATGAAAAAGTCTGATGAAAAGGAGGAGCATAAGGCGGTGTTGAAAAACATGAAGAGCCTGAAAAGGTGTGAAAAATATGAAGAGATTCAAAAGGTGTCAATAATATGAGGAGCATGAAACGGTCTGAAAAATGGGAGGAGCATGAAGCTGTGTTCAAAAACATGAAGAGCCTGAAAAGGTGTGAAAAATATGAGGAGCATGAAATTGTCTGAAAAATAGGAGGAGCATGAAGTGGTGTTCAAAAACATGAAGAACCTGAAAAGTTGTGAAAAATATGAAGAGCTTCAAAAGGTGTCAAAAATACGAGGAGCATGAAACGGTCTGAAAAATAGGAGGAGCATGAAGCGTTGTTCAAAAACGTGAAGAGCCTGAAAAGGTGTGGAAAATATGAAGAGCTTCAAAACGTGTCAAAAATATGAGGAGCATGAAACGGTCTGAAAAATAGAAGCAGCATGAAGCGGTGTTCAAAAACATGAAGAGCCTGAAAAGGTGTGAAAAATATGAAGAGCTTCAAAAGGTGTGAAAAATATGAAGAGCTTCAAAAAGTGTCAAAAATTAGATGAGCATGAAACGGTCTGAAAAATAGGAGGAGCATGACGCGGTGTTCAAAAACATGAAGAGCCTGAAAAGGTGTGAAAAATATGAAGAGCTTCAAAAGGTGTCAAAAATATGAGGAGCAAGAAATGGTCTGAAAAATAGAAGGAGCATGAAACGGTCTTCAAAAACATGAAGAGCCTGAAAAGGTGTGAAAAATATGAAGAGCTTCAAAAGGTGTCAAAAATGTGAGGAGCATGAAACGGTCTGAAAAATAGGAGGAGCATGAAGCGGTGTTCAAAAACATGACGAGCCTGAAAAGGTGTGAAAAATGTGAAGAGCTTCAAAAGGTGTCAAAAATATGAAGAGCTTCAAAAGTGTCAAATATTAGATGAGCATGAAACGGTCTGAAAAATAGGAGAAGCATGAAGTGGTGATGAAAAACATGAAGAGCCTGAAAAGGTGTGAAATATATGAACAGGTTCAAAATTGTGAAAAATATGAAGAGCTTCAAAAGGTGTCAAAAATATGAGGAGCATGAAAGGGTCTGAAAAATAGGAGGAGAATGAAACGGTGTTCAAAAACATGAAGAGCCTGAAAAGCTGTGAAAAATGTGAAGAGCTTCAAAAGGTGTGAAAAATATGAAGTGCTTCAAAAGGTGTCAAAAAATAGATGAGCATGAAACGGTCTGAAAGATAGGAGGAGCATGAAGCGGTGTTCAAAAACATGAAGAGCCTGAAAAGGTGTGAAAAATATGAAGAGTTTCAAAAGGTGTCAAAAATGAGATGAGCATGAAAAGGCCTGAAAAATACAAGGAGCATGAAGCGGTGTTGAAAATCATGAAGAGCCTGAAAAGATATGAAAAATATGAAGAGCTTCATAAGGTGTGAAATATATGAAGAGCTTCAAAAGGTGTCAAAATGAGATGAGCATGAAACGATTTGAAAAATAGGAGGATCATGAATTGGTGTTGAAAAAAATGAAGAGCCTGAAAAGGTGTGAAAAATGTGAAGAGCTTCATAAGGTGTGAAATATATGAAGAGCTTCAAAAGATGTCAAAATGAGATGAGCATGAAACGATTTGAAAAATAGGAGGATCATGAATTGGTGTTGAAAAAAATGAAGAGCCTGAAAAGGTGTGAAATATCTGAAGAGCTTCAAAAGGTGTCAAAGATATGAGGAGAATGAAACGGTCTGAAAAATAAGCGGAGCATGAAGCGGTGATCAAAAACATGAAGAGCATGAAAAAGTGTGAATAATATGAAGAGCTTCTAAAGGTGTCAAAAATATGAGGAGCATGAAACGGCCTGAAAAATAGGCGAAGCATGAAGCGGTGTTGAAAAACATGAAGAGCCTGAAAGGTGTGAAAAATATGAAGCGCTTCAAAAGGTGTGAAAAATATGAAGAGCTTCAAATGGTGTGAAAAATATGAGGAGCATGAAACGGTCTGAAATATAGGAGGAGCATGAACCGGTGTTCAAAAACATGAAGAGCCTGAAAAGGTGTGAAAAATATGAAGAGCTTCAAAAGGTGTCAAAAATATGAGGAGCATGGAATGGTCTGAAAAATAGGAGGAGCATGAAGCGGTGTTGAAAAACATGAAGAGCCTGAAAAGGTGTGAAAAATATGAAGAGCTTCAAAAGGTGTGAAATACATGAGGAGCATGAAACGGTGAAAAATAGGAGAGGCATGAAGCGGTGTTTAAAACATGAACAGACTGAAAAGGTGTGAAAAATATGAAGAGCTTCAAAAGGTGTGAAAATTATGAAGAGCTTCAAAAGGTGTCAAAATTAGATTAGCATGAAAGGGTCTGAAAAATAGGAGGAGCATGAAGTGCTGTTGAAAAACATGAAGAGCCTGAAAAGGTGTGAAATATATGAAGAGCTTCAAAAGGTGTAAAATATATGAAGAGCTTCAAAAGGTGTCAAAAATATGAGGAGCATGAAACGGTCTGAAAAATACGAGGAGCATGAAACGATGTTCAAAAACATGAAGAGCCTGAAAAGGTGTGCAAAATATGAAGAGCTTCAAAAGGTGTGAAATATATGAGGAGCATGAAACGGTGTTCAAAAACATGCAGAGACTGAAAAGGTGTGAAAAATATGAAGAGCTTCAAAAAGTGTCAAAAATTAGATTAGCATGAATGGGTCTGAAAAATAGGAGGAGCCTGAAGTTTTGTTGAAAAACATGAAGAGCTTCAAAAAGTGTGAAAAATATGAAGAGCTTCAAAAATATGAAAATTATGAAGAGCTTCAAAAGGTGTGAAAAATATGAAGAGCTTCAAAAGATGTCAAAAATGAGATGAGCATGAAACGGTCTGAAAAATAGGAGGAGCATGAAGTGGTGTTGAAAATCATGAAGAGCCTGAAAAGGTGTGAAAAATATGCAGAGCTTCAAAAGGTGTCAAAAATATGAGGAGAATGAAACGGTCTGAAAAATACGAGGAGCATGAAGTGGTGTTGAAAAACATGAAGGGCCTGAAAAGTGTGAAAACTATGAAGAGCTTCAAAAGGTGTGAAAAATATGAGGAGCATGAAACGGTCTGAAAAATAGGAGGAGCATGAACCGGTGTTCAAAAACATGAAGACCCTGAAAAGGTGTGAAAAATATGAAGAGCTTCCAAATATGTCAAAAATATGAGGAGTATGAAACGGTCTGAAAAATAGGAGGAGCATGAAGCGATGTTGAAGAACATTAAGAGTCTGAAAAGGTGTGAAACATATGAAGAGCTTCAAAATGTGTGAAATACATGAGGAGCGTGAAACGATTTGAAAAATACGATGATCATGAATTGGTGTTGAAAAAAATGAAGAGCCTGAAAAGGTGTGAAATATCTGAAGAGCTTCAAAAGGTGTCAAAGATGTGAGGAGAATGAAACGGTCTGAAAAATAGGCGGAGCATGAAGCGGTGATCAAACACATGAAGAGCCTGAAAAGGTGTGAATAATATGAAGAGCTTCTAAAGGTGTCAAAAATATGAGGAGCATGAAACGGCCTGAAAAATAGGCGGAGCATGAAGCGCTGTTGAAAAACATCAAGAGCCTGAAAAGTGTGAAATATATGAAGAGTCTCAAAACGTGTCAAAAATATGAGGAGTATGAAACGGTATGATAAATAGCAGGAGCATGAACCGGTGTTGAAAAACATGAAGAGTCTAAAATCGTGTGAAAAATATGAAGAGCTTCAAAAATGTTAAAAATATGAAGAGCTTCAAAAGATGTGAATAATATGCAAAGCTTTAAAAGATGTCAAAAATGAGATGAGCATGAAACGGTCTGAAAAATAAGAGGGGCATGAAGTCATGTTCAAAACTATGAAGAGCCTGATAAGGTGTGAAAAATATGAAGTGCTTCAAAAGGTGTGAAAAATATGAGGAGCATGATACGGTCTGAAAAATAGGAGGAGCATGAAGCGGTGTTGAAAAACATGAAGAGCCTGAAAAGGTGTGAGAAATATGAAGAGCTTCAAAAGGTGTCAAAAATATGAGGAGCATGATACGGTCAGAAAAATAGGAGGAGCATGAAGCGGTGTTCAAAAACATGAAGAGCCTGAAAAGGTGTGAAAAATATGAAGAGCTTCTAAAGGTGTGAAAAACAGATGAGCATGAAAAGGTCTGATAAATAGGAGGAGCATGAAGCAGTGTTGAAAATCATGAAGAGCCTGAAAAGGTGTGAAAAATATGAAGAGATTCTAAAGGTGTGAAAAAGAAATGAGCATGAAAAGGTCTGAAAAATAGGAGGAGCATGAAGCGGTGTTGAAAATCATGAAGAGCCTGAAATGGTGTGAAAAATATGAAGAGCTTCAAAAGGTGTGAAATACATGAAGAGCATGAAACTCTCTGAAAAATAGAAGGAGCATGAAGTGGTGTTGAAAAACATGAAGAGCCTGAAAAGGTGTGAAAAATATGAAGAGCTTCAAAAGGTGTCCAAAATATGAGGAGCATGAAACGGTCTGAAAAATAGGAGGAGCATGAAGCGGTGTTGAAAAACATGAAGAGCCTGAAAAGGTGTGAAAAATATGAAGAGCTTCAAAATTGTCCAAAATATGAGGAGCATGAATCGGTCTGCAAAATAGGAGGAGCAAGAAAAGGTGTTCAAAACATGAAGAGCCTGAAAATGTGTGAAAAATAGGAAGGGCTTCAAAAGGTGTTAAAATTATGAGGAGCCTGAAACGGTCTGAAAAATAGGAGGAGCATGAAGCGGTGTTCAAAAACCTGAAGAGCCTGAAAAGGTGTGAAAAATATGAAGAGCCTGAAAAGGTGTGAAATATATGAAGAGCTACAAAAAGTATGAAAAATATGAGGAGCATGAAACGTTCTGAAACATTGGAGGAGCATGAAGCGGTGTTGAAAAACATGAAGAGACTGAAATGATGTGAAAAATATGAAGAGCTTCAAAAGGTGTCAAAAATATGGGGACCATGAAACGGTCTGAAAAATAGGAGGAGCATGAAGTGGTGTTGAAAAACATGAAGAGCCTGAAAAAGTGTGAAAAATATGAAGAGCTTCAAAAGGTGTCAAAAATAAAAGGAGCATGAAATGGTCTGAAAAAGAGGAGGAGCATGAAGCGGTGTTGAAAAACATGAAGAGCCTGAAAAGGTGTGAAAAATATAAAGAGCTTCAAAAGGTGTGAAATACATGAGGAGCATGAAACGGTCTGAAAAATAGGAGGAGCATGAACCGGTGTTCAAAAACATGAAGACCCTGAAAAGGTGTGAAAAATATGAAGAGCTTCCAAAGATGTCAAAAATATGAGGAGTATGAAACGGTCTGAAAAATAGGAGGAGCATGAAGCGATGTTGAAGAACATTAAGAGTCTGAAAAGGTGTGAAACATATGAAGAGCTTCCAAATGTGTGAAATACATGAGGAGCGTGAAACGATTTGAAAAATACGATGATCATGAATTGGTGTTGAAAAAAATGAAGAGCCTGAAAAGGTGTGAAATATCTGAAGAGCTTCAAAAGGTGTCAAAGATGTGAGGAGAATGAAACGGTCTGAAAAATAGGCGGAGCATGAAGCGGTGATCAAACACATGAAGAGCCTGAAAAGGTGTGAATAATATGAAGAGCTTCTAAAGGTGTCAAAAATATGAGGAGCATGAAACGGCCTGAAAAATAGGCGGAGCATGAAGCGCTGTTGAAAAACATCAAGAGCCTGAAAAGTGTGAAATATATGAAGAGTCTCAAAACGTGTCAAAAATATGAGGAGTATGAAACGGTATGATAAATAGCAGGAGCATGAACCGGTGTTGAAAAACATGAAGAGTCTAAAATCGTGTGAAAAATATGAAGAGCTTCAAAAATGTGAAAAATATGAAGAGCTTCAAAAGATGTGAATAATATGCAAAGCTTCAAAAGATGTCAAAAATGAGATGAGCATGAAACGGTCTGAAAAATAAGAGGGGCATGAAGTCATGTTCAAAACTATGAAGAGCCTGATAAGGTGTGAAAAATATGAAGTGCTTCAAAAGGTGTGAAAAATATGAGGAGCATGATACGGTCTGAAAAATAGGAGGAGCATGAAGCGGTGTTGAAAAACATGAAGAGCCTGAAAAGGTGTGAGAAATATGAAGAGCTTCAAAAGGTGTCAAAAATATGAGGAGCATGATACGGTCAGAAAAATAGGAGGAGCATGAAGCGGTGTTCAAAAACATGAAGAGCCTGAAAAGGTGTGAAAAATATGAAGAGCTTCTAAAGGTGTGAAAAAGAGATGAGCATGAAAAGGTCTGAAAAATAGGAGGAGCATGAAGCGGTGTTGAAAATCATGAAGAGCCTGAAAAGGTGTGAAAAATATGAAGAGATTCTAAAGGTGTGAAAAAGAAATGAGCATGAAAAGGTCTGAAAAATAGGAGGAGCATGAAGCGGTGTTGAAAATCATGAAGAGCCTGAAATGGTGTGAAAAATATGAAGAGCTTCAAAAGGTGTGAAATACATGAAGAGCATGAAACTCTCTGAAAAATAGAAGGAGCATGAAGTGGTGTTGAAAAACATGAAGAGCCTGAAAAGGTGTGAAAAATATGAAGAGCTTCAAAAGGTGTCCAAAATATGCGGAGCATGAAACGGTCTGAAAAATAGGAGGAGCATGAAGCGGTGTTGAAAAACATGAAGAGCCTGAAAAGGTGTGAAAAATATGAAGAGCTTCAAAATTGTCCAAAATATGAGGAGCATGAATCGGTCTGCAAAATAGGAGGAGCAAGAAAAGGTGTTCAAAACATGAAGAGCCTGAAAATGTGTGAAAAATAGGAAGAGCTTCAAAAGGTGTTAAAATTATGAGGAGCCTGAAACGGTCTGAAAAATAGGAAGAGCATGAAGCGGTGTTCAAAAACATGAAGAGCCTGAAAAGGTGTGAAAAATATGAAGAGCCTGAAAAGGTGTGAAATATATGAAGAGCTTCAAAAAGTATGAAAAATATGAGGAGCATCAAACGTTCTGAAAAATTGGAGGAGCATGAAGCGGTGTTGAAAAACATGAAGAGACTGAAATGAGGTGAAAAATATGAAGAGCTTCAAAAGGTGTCAAAAATATGGGGACCATGAAACGGTCTGAAAAATAGGAGGAGCATGAAGTGGTGTTGAAAAACAAGAAGAGCCTGAAAAAGTGTGAAAAATATGAAGAGCTTCAAAAGGTGTGAAACACATGAGGAGCATGAAACGGTCTGAAAAAAAGGAGGAGCATGAAGTGATGTTGAAAAACATGAAATACCTGAAAAGGTGTGAAAAATATGAAGAGCTTCAAAACGTGTGAAACACATGAGGAGCATGAAACGGTCTGAAAAATAGGAGGAACATGAAGTGATGTTGAAAAACATGAAGAACCTGAAAAGGTGTGAAAAATATGAAGAGCTTCAAAAGGTGTCAAAATAAAAGGAGCATGAAATGGTCTGAAAAAGAGGAGGAGCATGAAGCGGTGTTGAAAAACATGAAGAGCCTGAAAAAGTGTGTATAATATAAAGAGCTTCAAAATGTGTGAAATATATGAGGAGTATGAAACGGTCTGAAAAATAGAAGGAGCATGAAGCGGTGTTCAAAAACATGAAGAGCCTGAAAAGATGTGAAAAATATGAAGAGCTTCAAAAGGTGTGAAAAATATGAAGAGCTTCAAATGGTGTGAAAAATATGAAGAGCTTCAAAAGGTGTGAAAAATGAGATGAGCATGAAAAGGTCTGAAAAATAGGAAGAGCATGAAGTGGTGATGAAAAACATGAAGAGCCTGAATAAGTGTGAAATATATGAAGAGATTCAAAAGGTGTGAAAAATATGGGGAGCTTCAAAATATGTCAAAATTACGAGGAGCATTAAACGGTCTGAAAAATAGGAGCATCATGAAACAGTGTTCAAAAACATGAAGAGCCTGAAAAAGTGTGAAGTATATGAAGAGCTTCAAAAAGTGTGAAAAATATGAGGAGCATGAAACGGTCTGAAAAAATGGAGGAGCATGAAGCGGTGTTGAAAAACATGAAGAGACTGAAATGGTGTGAAATATGTGAAGAGCTTCAAAAGGTGTCAAAAATATGGGGACGATGAAACGGTCTGAAAAATAGTAGGAGTATGAAGTGGTGTTGAAAAACATGAAGAGCCTGAAAAGGTGTGAAAAATATGAAGAGCTTCAAAGAGTCAAAAATATGAGGAGCATGAAACGGTGTTAAAAATAGGAGGACCATGAAACGTTGTTGAAAAACATGAAGTGCCTGAAAAGGTGTGAAAAATATGAAGATTTTCAAAAGGTGTCAAAAATATGAGGAGCATGAAACGGTGTTAAAAATAGGAGGAGCATGAAGCGGTGCTCTAAAGCATGAGGAGCCTGAAAAGATGTGAAATATATGAAGAGCTTCAAAATGTGTGAAATATATGAGGAGAATTAAAAGGTATGAAAAATAGGAGGAGCATGAAGAGGTGTTGAATAACATGAAGAGCCTGAAAAGGTGTGAAAAATATGAAGAGTTTTAAAAGGTGTCAAAAATATGAGGAGCATGAAACGGTGTTAAAAATAGGAGGAGCATGAAACATTGTTGAAAAACATGAAGTGCCTGAAAAGGTGTGAAAAACATGAAGAGCCTGAAAAGGTGTGAAATATATGAAGAGCTTCAAAAATGTGAAAAATATGAGGAGCATGAAACGTTCTGAAAAATTGGAGGAGCATGAAGCGGTGTTGAAAAACAAGAAGAGACTGAAATGATGTGAAAAATATGAAGAGCTTCAAAAGGTGTCAAAAATATGGGGACCATGAAACGGTCTGAAAAATAGGAGGAGCATCAAGTGGTGTTGAAAAACATGAAGAGCCTGAAAAAGTGTGAAATATATGAAGAGCTTCAAAAGGTGTCAAACAGATGAGGAGGATGAAACGGTCTGAAAAATAGGAGGAGCATGAAGCGGATTTGAAAAGCATGAAGAGCCTGAAAAGGTGTGAAATATATGAAGAGCTTCAAAAGGTGTAAAAAATATGAGGAGCTTGAAACGGTCTGAAAAATAAGAGGATCTGGTTTCCTCAGTGTGTATGCCCAGAAGTGGGATTGCTGGGTCATATGGCAGTTCTATTTCCAGTTTTTTAAGAAATCTCCACACTGTTTTCCATAGGGGCTGTACTAGTGTGCATTCCCACCAACAGTGTAAGAGGGTTCCCTTTTCTCCACACCATCTCCAGCATTTATTGCTTGTAGACTTTTGGATAGCAGCCATCCTGACTGGCATGTAATGGTACCTCATTGTGGTTTTGATTTGCATTTCTCTAATAATGAGTGATGTTGAGCATCTTTTCATGTGTTTGTTAGCCATCTGTATGTCTTCTTTGGAGAAATGTCTGTTTAGTTCTTTGGCTCATTTTTTATTGGGTCATTTATTTTTCTGGAATTGAGCTGCAGGAGTTGCTTGTATATTTTTGAGATTAATCCTTTGTCTGTTTCTTCATTTGCTATTATTTTCTCCCAATTTGAGGGCTGTCTTTTCACCTTACTTATAGTTTCCTTTGTAGTGCAAAAGCTTTTAAGTTTCATTAGGTCCCATTTGTTTAGTTTTGCTTATATTTCCAATATTCTGGGAGGTGGGTCATAGAGGATCTTGCTTTGATTTATGTCGGAGAGTGTTTTGCCTATGTTCTCCTCTAGGAGTTTTATAGTTTCTGGTCTTAAATTTAGATCTTTAATCCATTTTGAGTTTATTTTTGTGTATGGTGTTAGAAAGTGTTCTATTTTCATTCTTTTACAAGTGGTTGACCAGTTTTCCCAGCACCACTTGTTAAAGAGGTTGTCTTTTTTCCATTGTATATCCTTGCCTCCTTTGTCAAAGATAAGGTGTACATAGGTTCGTCTGAAAGAGACACGTGCACCCCAATGTTCATCGCAGCACTGTTTATAATAGCCAGGACATGGAAGCAACCTAGATGCCCGTCAGCAGATGAATGGATAAGAAAGCTGTGGTACATATACACCATGGAATGTTACTCAGCCATTAAAAAGAATTCATTTGAATCAGTCCTAATGAGATGGATGAAGCTGGAGCCCATTATACAGAGTGAAGTAAGCCAGAAAGATAAAGAACATTAGAGCATGCTGACACATGTATATGGAATTTAGAAAAGTGATAACGATAACCCTGTATGCAGAACAGAAAAAGAGACACAGAAATACAGAACAGACTTTTGAACTTTGTGGGAGAATGCGAGGTTGGGATATTTCAAAAGAACAGCATGTATGCTATCTATGGTGAAACAGATCACCAGCCCAGGTAGGATGCAGGAGACAAGTGCTCCGGCTTGGTGCACTGGGAAGACCGAGAGGAATCGGGTGGAGAGGGAGGTGGGAGGGGGGATTGGGATTGGGAATACATGTAAATCCATGGCTGATTCATATCAATGTATGACAAAACCGACAGGGAAAAAAAAATAAAAATAATAAAAAAAATTAAAAAAAAATAACAATAAAAAAAAAATAAGAGGAGCATGAAATGGTGTTCAAAAACATGAAGAGCCTGAAAAGGTGTGGAAATTATGAAGAGCTTCAAAAGGTGTCAAATATGAGGAGCATAAAACGGTCTGAAACATAGGAGGAGCATGAAGCGGTGTTGAAAAACATGAAGAGCCTGAAAAGGTGTGAAAAATATGAAGAGCTTCAAAAGGTGCCAAAAATATGAAGAGCATGAAACGGTCTGAAAAATAGGAGGAGCATGAAATGGTGTTCAAAAACATGAAGACCTGAAAAGGTGTGAAAAATATGAAGAGCTTCAAAAGGTGCCAAAAATATGAGGAGCATGAAACGGTCTGACAAAGTGGAGGAGCATGAAGCGGTATTGAAAAACATGAAGAGCCTGAAAAGTTGTGAAAAATATGAAGAGCTTCAAAAGGTGTCAAAATATGAGAAGCATGAAACGGTCTGAAAAATAGGAGGAGCATGAAACGGTCTGACAAATAGGAGGAGCATGAAGCAGTGTTGAAAAACATGAAGAGTCTGAAAAGGTGTAAAAATATGAAGAGCTTCAAAGGTGTCAAAAATATGAGGAGCTTGAAACGGTCTGAAAAATAGGAGGAGCATGAAACGGTCTGACAAATAGGAGGAGCATGAAGCGGTGTGGAAAAACATGAAGAGCCTGAAAAGGTGTGAAAAATATGAAGAGCTTCAAAAGGTGTCAAAACTATGAGGAGCTTGAAACGGTCTGACAAATAGGAGGAGCATGAAGTGATGTTCAAAAACATGAAGAGCCTGAAAATGAGTGAGAAATATGAAAAGCTTCAAAAGGTGTCAAAAATATGAGGAGCATGAAACCGTCTGAAAAATAGGAGGAGCATGAAGTGGTGTTGAAAAACATGAAGAGCATGAAAAATTGTGAAAAATGTGAAGAGCTTCAAAAGGTGACAAATATATGAGGAGTATGAAACGGTCTGGAAAATAGGAGGAGCATGAAGCGGTGTTCAAAAAAATGAAGAGCCTGAAAAGGTGTGAAAAATATGAAGAGCTTCAAAAGGTGTCAAAAATATGAGGAGCATGAAACGGTCTGAAAAATAGGACGAGCATGAAGCGGTGTTGAAAAACATGAAGAGCCTGAAAAGGTTTGAAATATATGAACAGCTTCAAAAGGTGTGAAAAATATGAAGAGCTTCAAAAGGTGTCAAAAATCGATGAGCAGGAAATGGTCTGAAAAATAGGAGGAGCATGAAGTGGTGTTAAAAACATGAAGAGCCTGAAAAGGTGTGAAATATATGAAGAGCTTCAAAAGGTGTCAAAAATATGAGGAGAATGAAACGGTCTGAAAAATAGGAGGAGCATGAAGCGGTGTTGAAAAACATGAAGAGCCTGAAAAGGTGTGAAAATATGATGAGCTTCAAAAGCTGTCAAGAATAGGAGGAGCATGAAACGGTCTGAAAAATAGGAGGAGCATGAAGCGGTGTTGAAAAACATGAAGAGCCTGAAAAGGTGTGAAAAATATGAAGAGTTTCAAAAGGTGTCAAAAATGAGAGGAACATGAAACGGTCTGAAAAATAGGACGAGCATGAAGTGGTGTTGAAAAAAAGAAGAGCCTGAAAAGGTGTGAAAAACATGAAGAGCTTCAAAAGGTGTCAAAAATATGAGGAGAATGAAACGGTCTGAAAAATAGGAGGAGCATGAGCGGTGTTGAAAAACATGAAGAGCCTGAAAAGGTGTGAAAAATATGAAGAGTTGCAAAAATGTGAAAAATATGAAGAGCTTCAAAAGGTGTGAAATATATGAAGAGCCTCAAAACGTGTCAAAAATATGAGGATTATGAAACGGTGTGAAAAATAGCAGGAGCATGAAGCGGTGTTGAAAAACATGAAGAGCCTGAAAAAGTGTGAAAAATATGAAGAGGTTCAAAAATGTGAAAAATATGAAGAGCTTCAAAAGGTGTCAAAAATTAGATGAGCATGAAACGGTCTGCAAAAAAGGAGGAGCATCAAGTGGTGTTGAAAAACTTGAACAGCCAGAAAATGTGTGAAAAATATGAAAAGCTTCAAAAGGTGGTAAATATATGCGGAGCATGAAACGGTCTGAAAAATCGGAGGAGCATGAACCGGTGTTCAAAAACATGAAGAGCCTGAAAAGGTGTGAGAAATATGAAGAGCCTCAAAATGTGTCAAAATATGAGGAGCATGAAACGGTCTGAAAAAGAGGAAGAGCATGAATCGGTGTTGAAAAACATGAAGAGCCTAAAAAGTTGTGAAAAATATGAAGAGCTTCAAAAATTGTCAAAAATATGAGGAGCATGAAACGGTCTGAAAAATAGGAGGAGCATGAAGCGTTGTTGAAAAACATGAAGAGCCTGAAAAGTTGTGAAAAATATGAAGAGCTTCAAGATGTGTGAAACATAGGAGCAACATGAAACGGTCTGAAAAATAAGAGGAGCATGAAATTGTGTTGAAATACAGGAAGAGCCTGAAAATGCGAGAAAAATATGAAGAGCTTCAAAAGGTTTCAAAAATATGAGGAGCATGAAACTTTCTGAAAAAGAGGAGGAGCATGAACCGGTGTTGAAAAACATGAAGAGCCTGAAAAGGTGTGAAAAATATGAAGAGGTTTAAAAGGTGTCAAAAATATGAGGAGCATGAATGGTCTGAAAAATAGGAGGAGCATGAAACGGTCTGAAAAATAAGAAGAGCATGAAACGGTCTGAAAAATAGGAGGATCATGAAGCGGTGTTGAAAATCGTGAAGAGCCTGAAATGGTGTGAAAAATGTGAAGAGCTTCAACAGGTGTCAAAAACTTGAGGAGAATGAAACGGTCTGAAAAATAGGAGGAGCATGAAGCTGTGTTGAAAAACATGAAGAGCCTGAAAAGGTGTGTAAAATATGAAGAGCTTCAACAGGTGTCAAAAATATGAGGAGCATGAATGGTCTGAAAAATAGGAGGAGCATGAAGCGGTGTTCAAAAACATGAAGAGCCTGAAAAGTTGTGAAAAATATGAAGAGCTTCAAAAGGTGTCATATATATGAGGAGCATGAAACGGTCTGAAAAATAGGAGGAGCATGAAGCGGTATTCAAAAACATGAAGAGCCAGAAAAGGTGTGAAAAATATGAAGATCTTCAAAAGGTGTCAAAAATATAAGGAGCAGGAAACGGTCTGAAAAATAGGAGGAGCATGAAATGGTGATAAAGAACATGAAGAGCCTGAAAAGGTGTGAAGTATATGAAGAGCTTCAAAAGGTGTCAACAATATGAGGAGCATGAAACGTCCTGAAAAATAGGAGGAGCATGAAATGGTGTTAAAAAACATGAAGAGCTTCAAAAGGTGTGAAACATATAAAGAGCTTTAAATGGTGTCAAAAATATGAGGAGCAGGAAACTGTCTGAAAAATAGGAGGAGCATTAAGTGGTGTAGAAAAACATGAAGACCCTGAAAAGGTGTGAAAAATATGAAGATCTTCAAAAGGTGTCAAAATATGAGGAGCATGAAACTGTCTGAAATATAGGAGGAGCATGAAAAGGTGTTAAAAAACATGAAGAGCTTCAAAACGTGTGAAACATATGAGGAGCGGGAAACGATCAGAAAAATAGGAGGAGCATGAAACGGTGTTAAAAAACATGAAGAGCTTCAAAAGGTGTGAAACATATGAAGAGCTTCAAAAGGTGTCAAAAATATGAGGAGCATGAAACGGTATGAAAAATAGGAGGAGCATGAAGCGGTGTTGAAAAACAAGAAGAGCCTGAAAAGGTGTGAAAAATATGAAGAGCTTCAAAAGGTGTGAAAAATATGAGGAGCATGAAACGGTCTGAAAAATAGGAGTAGCATGAAACGGTGTTGAAATACATGAAGAGCCTGAACAGGTGTGAAATATATGAAGAGCTTCAAAAGGTTTCAAAAATATGAGGAGCATGTAACGGTCTGAAAATTACGAGGAGCATGAAGTTGTGTTGAAAAACATGAAGAACCTGAAAAGGTGTGAAAAATAGGAAGAGCTTCAAAAGGTGTCAAAATATGAGGAGCATGAAACTGTCTGAAATATAGGAGGAGGATGGAAAGGTGTTAAAAAACATGAAGAGCTTCAAAAGGTGTGAAACATATGAGAAGCGGGAAACGATCAGAAAATAGGAGGAGCATGAAGCCGGGTTGAAAAACATGAAGAGCCTGAAAACGTGTGAAAATTCTGAAGAGCTTCAAAAGGTGTGAAATATATGAAGAGCTTCAAAAGGTGTCAAAAATGAGATGAGCATGAAATGGTCTGAAAGATAGGAGGAGCATGAAGCGGTGTTGAAAAACATGAAAAGCCTGAAAAGGTGTGGAAAATATGAAGAGCTTCAAATGGTGTGAAATACATGAGGAGCTTGAAACGGTCTGAAAAATAGGAGGAGCATGAAATCTTGTTGAAAAACATGAAGAGCCTGAAAACGTGTGAAAATTATGAAGAGCTTCAAAAGGTGTGAAATATATGAAGAGCTTCAAAAGGTGTCAAAAATGAGATGAGCATGAAATGGTCTGAAAGATAGGAGGGGCATGAAGCGGTGTCGAAAAACATGAAGAGCCTGAAAAGGTGTGAGAAATATGAAGATTTTCAAAATGTGTCAAAAATATGAGGAGCATGAAACGGTCTGAAAAATAGGAGGAGCAGGAAACGGTCTGAAAAATAAGAAGAGCATGAAACGGTCTGAAAAATAGGAGGATCATGAAGCGGTGTTGAAAATCGTGAAGAGCCTGAAATGGTGTGAAAAATGTGAAGAGCTTCAACAGGTGTCAAAAACTTGAGGAGAATGAAACGGTCTGAAAAATAGGAGGAGCATGAAGCTGTGTTGAAAAACATGAAGAGCCTGAAAAGATGTGTAAAATATGAAGAGCTTCAAAAGGTGTAAAAAATGAGATGAGCATGAAACGGTCTGAAAAATAGGAGGAGCATGAACTGGTGCTGAAAACATGAAGAGCCTGAAAAGGTGTGAAAAATATGAAGAGCTTTAAAAGGTGTGAAAAATATGACGAGCATGAAACGGTCTGACAAATAGGAGGAGCATGAAGCTGTGTTCAAAAACATGAAGAGCCAGAAAAGGTGTGAAAAATATGAAGAGCTTCAAAAAGTGTCAAAAATATGAGGAGCAAGAAACGGTCGGAAAATAGGAGGAGCATGAAATGATCTGAAAAATAGGAGGAGCAGGAAGCTGTGTTCAAAAACATGAAGAGCCTGAAAAGGTGTGAAAAATATGAAGAGCTTCAAAAGGTGTAAAAAACTTGAGCAGCATGAAACGGTCTGAAAAATAGGAGGAGCATGAAGTGGAACTGAAAAACATGAAGTGCCTGAAAAGGTGTCCAAAATATGAAGAGTTTCAAAAGGTGTAAAAATGAGATGAGCATGAAACGGTCTGAAAAATAGGAGGAGCATGAACTGGTGCTGAAAAACATGAAGAGCCTGAAAAGGTGTGAAAAATATGAAGAGCTTCAAAAGGTGTGAAAAATATGAGGAGCATGAAACGGTCTGAAAAATAGGAGGAGCATGAAGTGGTGTTCAAAAACATAAAGAGCCTGAAAAGGTGTGAAAAATATGAAGAGCTTCAAAAAGTGTCAAATATATGAGGAGAAAGTAACGGTCTGAAAAAAAGGAGGAGCATGAAGTGGTGTTCAAAAACATGAAGAGCCTGAAAAGGTGTGAAAAATATGAAGAGCTTCAAAAGGTGTGAAAAATATGAAGAGCTTCAAAAGCTGTCTAAAATGAGATGAGCATGAAACGGTCTGAAAAAAAGCAGGAGCATGAAGCGTTGTTGAAAATCTTGAAGAGCTTGAAAAGGTGTGAAAAATATGAAGAGCTTCAAAAGTTTTCAAAAATATGAGGATCATGAAACGGTCTGAAAAATAGGAGCAACATGAAACGGTCTTAAAAATAGGAGGATTATGAAGCAGTGTTGAAAAACATGAAGAGCCTCAAAAGGTGTGAAAAATATGAAGAGCTTCAAAAGGTGTGAAAAATATGAAGAGCTTCAAAAGGTGTCAAAAATATGAGGAGACTGAAACGGTCTGAAAAATTGGCGGAGCATGAAACGGTGTTCAAAAACATGAAGAGCCTGAAAAGGTGTGAAAAACATGAAGAGCTTCAAAACGTGTCAAAATATGAGGAACATGAAACGGTCTGAAAAATAGGAGGAGCAAGAAGCGGTGTTGAAAAACATGAAGAGCCTGAAAATGTGTGAAGAATATGAAGAGCTTCAAAAGGTGTGAAAAATATGAAGAGCTTCAAAAGCTGTCAAATGAGATGAGCATGAAACGGTCTGAAAAATAGCAGGAGCATGAAGCGGTGTTCAAAAACATGAAGAGCCTGAAAAGGGGTGAAAAATATGAAGAGCTTCAAAAGGTTTCAATAATAAGACGTGCATGAAACAGTCTGAAAAATAGGAGGAGGATGAAACGGTCTGAAATATAGGAGGAGCATGAATCTGTGCTCAAATACATGAAGCGCCTGAGAAGGTGCGAAAAATATGAAGAGCTTCAAAAGGTGTGAAAAATATGAGGAGCATAAAACGATCTCAAAAATAGGAGGAGCATGAAGCGGTGTTAAAAAACATGAAGAGCCTGAAAAGGTGTGACAAATATAAAGAGCTTCAAGATGTGTGAAAAATATGAGGAGCATGAAACGGTCTGAAAAATAGGAGGAGCATGAAACGGTGTGAAAAAAATGAAGAGCATGAAAAGGTGTGAAAAATATGAAGAGCTTCAAAAGGTGTCAAATATATGAGGAGCATGAAACGCTCTCAAAAATAGGAGGAGCATGAAGCGGTGTTCAAAAATATGGAGAGCCTGAAAAGGTATGAAAAATATGAAGAGCTTCAAAAGGTGTCAAACATATGAGGAACATGAAACGGTCTGAAAAAAAGAAGGAGCATGAAGCGGTGTTTTAAAATATGAAGAGCCTGAAAAGGTGTGAAAAATATGAAGAGCTTCAAAAGTTTTGAAAAATATGAAGAGCAGGGAACGGTCTGAAAAATAGGAGGAGGATAAAGCGATGTTCAAAAACATGAAGAGCCTGAAAAGGTGTGACAAATATTAAGAGCTTCAAAAGGTGTCAAAAATATGAGGAGCATGAAACGGTCTCAAAAATAGGAGGAGCATGAAGCGGTGTTCAAAAATATGGAGAGCCTGGAATGGTGTGAAAAATATGAAGAGCCCAAAACGTGTCAAAAATATGAGGAGCATGAAACGATCTCAAGAATAGGAGGAGCATGAAACGGTCTGAAAAATATGAGGGCATGAAACTGTGTTGAAAAACATGAACAGCCTGAAATGGTGTGAAATATATGAAGAGCTTCAAAAGGTTTCAAAAATATGAGGAGCATGAAACGGTCTGAAAAATAGGAGGAGCATGAAGCGGTTTTGAAAAACATGAAGAGCCTGAAAAGGTATGGGAAATATGAAGAGCTTCAAAAGGTGTGAAATACATGAGGAGCATGAAACGGTCTGAAAAATAGGAGGAGCATGAAGCTGTGTTCAAAAACATGAAGAGCCTGAAAAGGTGTGCAAAATATGAAGAGCTTCAAAAGGTGTAAAAAATGAGATGAGCATGAAACGGTCTGAAAAATAGGAGGAGCAAGAACTGGTGCTGAAAAACATGAAGAGCCTGAAAAGGTGAGAAAAATATGAAGAGCTTTAATAGGTGTGAAAAATATGACGAGCATTTAACGGTCTGAAAAATTGGAGGAGCATGAAGCGTTGTTGAAAATCTTGAAGAGCTTGAAAAGGTGTAAAAAATATGAAGAGCTTCAAAAGGTTTCAAAAATATGAGGATCATGAAACGGTCTGAAAAATAGGAGCAACATGAAACGGTCTGAAAAATAAGAGGAGCATGAAATGGTGTTGAAAAACAGGAAGAGCCTGAAAATGTGAGAAAAATATGAAGAGTTTCAAAAGGTTTCAAAAATATGAGGAGCATGAAACTTTCTGAAAAAGAGGAGGAGCATGAACCGGTGTTGAAAAACATGCAGAGCCTGAAAAGGTGTGAAAAATATGAAGAGGTTTAAAAGGTGTCAAAAATATGAGGAGCATGAAACTTTCTGAAAAATAGGAAGATCATGAAACCGTGTTCAAAAATATGAAGAGCCTGAAAAGGTGTGAAAAATATGAAGAGCCTTAAAAAATGTCAAAAATATGAGGAGTATGAAACGGTCTGAAAAATAGCAGGAGCATGAAGCGGTGTTGAAAAACATGAAGAGCCTGAAAAGGTGTGAAAAATATGAAGAGCTTAAAAAGGTGTCAAAATTATGAGGAGCATTAAACGGTCTGAAAAATAGGAGGAGCATGAAGCTGTGTTCAACAACATGAAGAGCCTGAAAAGGTGCGAAAAATATGAAGAGCCTGAAAAGGTGTGAAAATTATGAAGAGCTTCAAAAGGTGTAAAAAATGAGATGAGCATGAAACGGTCTGAAAAATAGGAGGAGCATTAAACGGTGTGGAAAAACATGAAGAGCCTGAAAAGGTGCGGAAAAATAGGAAGAGCTTCAAAATGTGTCAAATATATGAGGAGAAGGAAACGGTCTGAAAAATATGAGGAGCATGAAACGGTCTGAAAAATAGGAAGAGCATGAAACGGACTGAAAAAATAGGAGGATCATGAAGCGGTGTTGAAAAACATGAAGAGCCTGAAATGGTGTGAAAAATGTGAAGAGCTTCAACAGGTGTCAAAAACTTGAGTAGAATGAAACGGTCTGAAAAATAGGAGGAGCATGAAGCTGTGTTGAAAAACATGAAGAGCCAGACAAGGTGTGAAAAATATGAAGAGCTTCAAAAAGTGTCAAAAATATGAGGAGCAAGAAACGGTCTGAAAAATAGGAGTAGCATGAAACGATCTGAAAAATAGGAGGAGCATGAAGCTGTGTTGAAAAACATGAAGAGCCTGAAAAGGTGTGAAAAATATGAAGAGCTTCAAAAGGTGTAAAAAATGAGAGAAGCATGAAACAGTCTGAAAAATAGGAGGAGCATGAAGTGGAGCTGAAAAACATGAAGTGCCTGAAAATGTGTGCAAAATATGAAGAGCTTCAAAAGGTGTAAAAAATGAGATGAGCATGAAACGGTCTGAAAAATAGGAGGAGCATGAACTGGTGCTGAAAAACATGAAGAGCCTGAAAAGGTGAGAAAAATATGAAGAGCTTTAAAAGGTGTGAAAAATATGACGAGCATGAAACGGTCTCAAAAATTGGAGGAGCATGAAGCTGTGTTCAAAAACATGAAGAGCCAGAAAAGGTGTGAAAAATATGAAGAGCTTCAAAAAGTGTCAAAAGTATGAGGAGCACGAAACGGTCGGAAAATAGGAGGAGCATGAAACGATCTGAAAAATAGGAGGAGCATGATGCTGTGTTCAAAAACATGAAGAGCCTGAAAAGGTGTGAAAAATATGAAGAGCTTGAAAAGGTGTAGAAAATTTGAGCAGCATGGAACGGTCTGAAATATAGGAGGAGCATGAAGTGGAGCTGAAGAGCCTGAAAAGGTGTGAAAAATATGAAGAGCTTCAAAAGGTGTGAAAAATATGAGGAGCATGAAACGGTCTGAAAAATAGGAGGAGCATGGATCGGTGTTCAAAAACATGAAGAGCCTGAAAAGGTGTGAAAAATATGAAGAGCTTCAAAAAGTGTCAAATATATGAGGAGAAAGAAACGGTCTGAAAAAAAGGAGGAGAATGAAGCGGTGTTCAAAAACATGAAGAGCCTGAAAAGGTGTGAAAAATATGAAGAGCTTCAAAAGCTGTCAAAAATGAGATGAGCATGAAACGGTCTGAAAAAAAGGAGGAGCACGAAGCGTTGTTGAAAATCTTGAAGAGCTTGAAAAGGTGTGAAAAATATGAAGAGGTTTAAAAGGTGTCAAAAATATGAGGAGCATGAAACTTTCTGAAAAATAGGAGTATCATGAAACCGTGTTCAAAAACATGCGGAGCCTGAAAACGTGTGAAAAATATAAAGAGCTTCAAAATGTGTGAAATACATGAGGAGCATAAAACGGTCTGAAAAATAGTAGGAGCATGAAGCGGTGTTGAAAAACATGAAGAGCCTGAAAAGGTGTGAAAAATGTGAATAGCTTCAAAAGTTGTGAAATACAAGAGGAGCATGAAACGGTCTGAAAAAAAGGAGGAGGAGGAAGTGCTGTTGAAAAACATGAAGAGCCTGAAAAGTTGTGAAAATATGAAGAGCTTCAAAAGGTGTCAAAAATATGAGGAGCATGAAACGGTCTGAAAATTAGGAACAGTTTGAAACTGTGTTCAAAAACATGAAGAGCCTGAAAAGGTGTGAACAATGTGAAGGACTTCAAAATGTGTGAAATACATTAGGAGCATGAAACGGTCTGAAAATAGGAGCATGATGCGGTTTTCAAAACATGAGGAGTCTGAAATCGTGTGAAAAATATGAAGAGCTTCAAAAGGTGTCAAAAATATGAGGAGCATGAAACCATCTAAAAAATAGGAGGATCATGAAGCGGTGTTCAAAAACATGAAGAGCATGAAAAGGTGTGAAAAATATGAAGAGCTTCAAAAGGTGTCAAAAATATGAGGAGCATGAAACGGTCTGAAAAATAGGAGGAGCATGAAACCGTGTTATAAAACCTGAAGAGTCTGAAAAGTTGTGAAAAATATGAAGGGCTTCAAAATGTGTGAAATACATGAGGAGCATGAAACGGTCTGTAAAATAGGAGGAGCAAGAAGCTGTGTTCAAAAACATGAGAGCCTGAAAAGTTGAGAAAAATATGAAGAGCTTCAAAAGGTGTGAAATACATGAGGAGCATGAAACGGTCTGAAAAATAGGAGGAGCATGAAGCGGTGTTCAAAAACATGAAGAGCCTGAAAAGTTGTGAAAAATATGAAGAGCTTCAAAAGGTGTGAAAAATATGAAGAGCTTCAAAACGTATCAAAAATATCAGGAGCATGAAACGGTCTGGAAAATAGGATGAGCATGAAGCGGTGGTTAAAAACATGAAGAGCATGAAACGTGTGAAAAATATGAAGAGCTTCAAAAGGTGTGAAAAAAATGAGGAGCATGAAACGGTCTGGAAAATAGGAGGAGCATGAAGCGGTATTGAAAAACATGAAGAGCCTGAAAAGGTGTGAAAAAT
Organism: Dama dama; assembly: GCF_033118175.1. Classification (NCBI taxonomy): domain Eukaryota; kingdom Metazoa; phylum Chordata; class Mammalia; order Artiodactyla; family Cervidae; genus Dama; species Dama dama. The sequence goes on along the minus strand of NC_083686.1, from coordinate 50,293,402 downwards.
ATGAAGAGCTTCAAAAGATGTGAAAAATATGAGGAGCATGAAACGGTCTGAAAAATAGGAGGAGCATGAAGCGGTGTTCAAAAACAAGAAGAGCCTGAAAATGTGTGAAAAATATGAAGAGCTTCAAAAGATGTGAAAAATAGGAGGAGCATGAAACGGTCTGAAAAATAGGAGGAGCATGAAGCGGTGTTCAAAAACAAGAAGAGCCTGAAAATGTGTGAAAAATATGAAGAGCTTCAAAAGATGTGAAAAATAGGAGGAGCATGAAACGGTCTGAAAAATAGGAGGAGCATGAAGCGGTGTTCAAAAACAAGAAGAGCCTGAAAAAGTGTGGAAAATATGAAGAGCTTCAAAAGCTGGGAAAAATATTAAGAGTTTGACAAGATCTTAAAAATGAGATGAGCATGAAACGGTCTGAAAAATAGGGGGAGCATGAAGTGGTGTTGAAAAACATGAAGAGGTTGAAAAGGTGTGAAAAATATGAAGAGCTTCAAAAGGTGTGAAATACATGAGGAGCAAGAAACGGTCTGAAAAATAGGAGGAGCATGAAGCGGTGTTCAAAAATATGAAGAGCCTGAAAAGGTGTGAAAAATGTGAAGAGCTTCAAAAGGTGTGAAAAATATGAGGAGCTGATACGGTCTGAAAAATAGGAGGAGCATGAAGCGGTGTTCAAAAACATGAAGAGCCTGAAAAGTTGTGAAAAATAGGCAAAGCCTCCAAAGGTGTCAAAAATGAGATGAGCATGAAACGGTCTGAAAAATAGGAGGAGCATGAAGCGGTGTTGAAAAAATGAAGAGCCTGAAAAGGTGTGAAAAATATGAAGAGCATCAAAATCTGTCAAAATATGAGGAGATTGAAACGGTCTGAAAAATAGGAGGAGCATGAAGCAGTGTTGCAAAACATGAGGAGCCTGAAAAGGTGTGAAAAATATGAAGAGCTTCAAAAGGTGTGAAATACATGAGGAGCATGAAACTCTCTGAAAAATAGTAGGAGCATGAAGTGGTGTTCAAAAATATCAACAGCCTGAAAAGGTGTGAAAAATATGAAGAGCTTCAAAAGGTGTGAAAAATATGAGGAGCATGATGCGGTCAGAAAAATAGTAGGAGCATGAAGCGTTGTCCTAAAACATGAAGAGCCTGAAAAGGTGTGAAATACATGAAGAGCTTCAATAGGTCTCAAAAATATGAGGAGTATGAAACGATCTGAAAAATAGGAGGAGCATGAAGCGGTGTTCAAAAACATGAAGAGACTGAAAAGTTGTGAAAAATATGAAGAGCTTCAAAAATATTAAAAATATGAAGAGCTTCAAAAGTTGTGAAATACATGAAGAGCTTCAAAAGATGTCAAAAATTAGATGAGCATGAAACGGTCTGAAAAATTGGAGGAGCATGAAGTGGTGTTGAAAAACATGAAGAGCCTGAAAAGGTGTGAAATATATGAAGAGGTTCAAAAGGTGTGAAAAATATGAAGAACTTCAAAAGGTGTCAAAAATATGAAGAGCAAGAAACGGTCTGAAATATAGGAGGAGCATGAAACGGATTTCAAAAACATGAAGAGCCTGAAAAGGTTTGAAAAATATGAAGAGCTTCACAAGGTGTGAAATACATGAGGAGCATGAAACGGTCTGAAAAATAAGAGGAGCATGAAGCCGTGTTCAACAACATGAAGAGCCTGAAAAGGTGTGAAAAATACGAAGAACTTTAAAAGGTGTGAAATACATGAGGACCATGAAACCGTCTGAAAAATAAAAGGAGCATGAAGCGGTGTTGAAAAATATGAAGAGCCTGAAAAGGCGTGAAAAATATGAAGAGCTTCAATAGTTGTGAAAAATAGGAGGAGCATGAAGCATTGTTCAGGAACATGAAAAGCGTGAAAATGCGTGAAAAATATGAAGAGCTTCAAAAGGTGTCAAAAATATGAGGAGCATGAAACGGTCTGAAAAATAGGAGGAGCATGAAACGGTGTTCAGAAACATGAAGAGCCTGAAAAGGTGTGAAAATTATGAAAAGCTTCAAAGGCTGTGAAATACATGAGGAGCACGTAAAGTTCTGAAAAATAGAAGGAGCATGAGGTGGTGTTGAAAAATATGAAGAGCCTGAAAAGGTGTGAAAAATATGAAGAGCTTCAAAAGGTGCCAAAAATATGAGGAGCATGAAACGGTCTGAAAAATAGGAGGAGCATGAAACGGTGTTAAAAAACATAAAGAGCCTGAAATTGTGTCAAAAATATGAAGAGCTTCAAAAGGTGTGAAAAATAGGAGGAGCTTGAAGCGGTGTTCAAAAACATGAAAAGCCTGAAAAGCTGTGAAAAATATGAAGAGCTTCAAAAGGTGTGAAAAATATGAGGAGCATGAAGCGGTGTTCAAAAACATGAAAAGCCTGAGAAGGTGTGAAAAATATGAAGAGCTTCAAAAGGTGTCAAAAATATGAGGAGCATGAAACGGTCTGAAAAGTAGGAGGAGCATGAAACGGTGTTCAGAAACATGAAGAGGCTGAAATTGTGTCAAAAAATGAAGAGTTTCAAAAGTTGTGAAATACATGAGGAGCATGAAACGGTCTGAAAAATAGGAGGAGCATGAAGCGGTGTTCAAAAACCTGAGGAGCCTGAAAAGGTGTAAAAAATATGAAGAGGTTCAAAAGATGTGAAAAATAGGAAGAGCATGAAGCGGTGTTGAAAAACATGAAGAGCCTGAAAAGGTGTGAAAAATATGAAGAGCTTCAAAAGGTGTGAAAAATATGAGGAGCATGATATGGTCGGAAAAATAGTAGGAGCATGAAGCGTTGTCCTAAAACCTGAAGAGCCTGAAAAGGTGTGAAATACATGAAGAGCTTCAGAAGGTCTCAAAAATATGAAGAGTATGAAACGATCTGAAAAATAGGAGGAGCATGAAGCGGTGTTCAAAAACATGAAGAGACTCAAAAGTTGTGAAAAATATGAAGAGCTTCAAAAATATTAAAAATATGAAGAGCTTCAAAAGGTGTGAAATATATGAAGAGCTTCAAAAGATGTCAAAAATTAGATGAGCATGAAACGGTCTGAAAAATAGGAGGAGCATGAAGTGGTGTTGAAAAACATGAAGAGCCTTAAAAGGTGTGAAAAATATGAAGAGCTTCAATAGTTGTGAAAAATAGGAGGAGCATGAAGCATTGTTCAGGAACATGAAAAGCGTGAAAATGCGTGAAAAATCTGAAGAGCTTCAAAATGTGTGAAAAATATGAGGAGTATGAAATGGTCTGAAAAATAGGAGGAGCATAAATTGGTGTTGAAAAACATGAAGAGCCTGAAAAGGTGTGAAAATTATGAAGAGCTTCAAAAGGTGTCAAAAATATTAGGAGCATGAAACGGTCTGAAAAATAGGAGGAGCATGAAGCGGTGTTCAAAAACATGAAGAGCCTGAAAAGGTGTGAAAATTATGAAAATCTTCAAAAGCTGTGAAATACATGAGGAGCATGTAAAGTTCTGAAAAATAGAAGGAGCATGAGGCGGTGTTGAAAAATATGAAGAGCCTGAAAAGGTGTGAAAAATATGCAGAGCTTCAAAAGGTGCCAAAATTATGAGGAGCATGAAACGGTCTGAAAAATAGGAGGAGCATGAAACGGTGTTAAAAAACATAAAGAGCCTGAAATTGTGTCAAAAATATGAAGAGCTTCAAAAGGTGTGAAAAATAGGAGGAGCTTGAAGCGGTGTTCATAAACATGAAAAGCCTGAGAAGGTGTGAAAAATATGAAGAGCTTCAAAAGGTGTGAAAAATATGAGGAGCATGAAGCGGTGTTCAAAAACATGAAAAGCCTGAGAAGGTGTGAAAAATATGAAGAGCTTCAAAAGGTGTGAAAAATAGGAGGAGCATGAAGCGGTGTTGAAAAACATGAAGAGACTGAAAACGTGTGAATAATATGAAGAGCTTCAAAAGATGTCAAACATATGAGGCGCATGAAACGGTCTGAAAAATAGGAGGACCATGAAACGGTGTTGAAAAACATGAAAGCCTTAAAAGGTGTGAAAAATATGAAGAGCTTCAAAAGGTGTCAAAAATATGAGGAGCATGAATCCGTCTGAAAAATAGGAGGAGCATGACGGGGTTCAAAAACATGAAGAGCCTGAAAAGGTGTGAAAAATATGACAGCTTCAAAAGATGTGAAATACATGAGAAGCATGAAACGGTCTGAAAAATAGGAGGAACATAAAACGGTGTTCAAAAACATGAAGGGCCTGAAAAGGTGTGAAATATATGAAGATCCTCAAAACGTGTCAAAAATATGAGGAGCATGAAACGGTCTGAAAAATAGGAGGAGCATGAAACGGTATTCAAAACATGAAGAGCTTGAAAAGGTGTGAAAAATATGAGGAGCTTCAAAAGGTGTGAAATAAATGAGGAACATGCAACGGTCTGAAAAATAGGAGGAGCATGAAACGGTATTCAAAACATGAAGAGCTTGAAAAGGTGTGAAAAATATGAAGAGCTTCAAAAGGTGTGAAAAATATGAGGAGCATGAAACTTTCTGAAAAATAGGAGGATCATGAAACCGTGTTCAAAAACATGAAGAGCCTGAAAAGGTGTGAAAAATATGAAGAGCTTCAAAAGGTGTGAAAAATATGAAGAGCTCAAAAGCTGTCAAATGAGATGAGCATGAAACGGGCTGAAAAATAGCAGGAGTATGAAGCGGTGTTCAAAAACATGAAGAGCCTGAAAAGGGGTGAAAAATATGAAGAGCTTAAAAAGGTGTCAAAATTATGAGGAGCATTAAACGGTCTGAAAAATAGGAGGAGCATGAAGCTGTGTTCAACAACATGAAGAGCCTGAAAAGGTGCGAAAAATATGAAGAGCCTGAAAAGGTGTGAAAATTATGAAGAGCTTCAAAAGGTGTAAAAAATGAGATGAGCATGAAACGGTCTGAAAAATAGGAGGAGCATTAAACGGTGTGGAAAAACATGAAGAGCCTGAAAAGGTGCGGAAAAATAGGAAGAGCTTCAAAATGTGTCAAATATATGAGGAGAAGGAAATGGTCTGAAAAATATGAGGAGCATGAAACGGTCTGAAAAATAGGAAGAGCATGAAACGGACTGAAAAAATAGGAGGATCATGAAGCGGTGTTGAAAAACATGAAGAGCCTGAAATGGTGTGAAAAATGTGAAGAGCTTCAACAGGTGTCAAAAACTTGAGTAGAATGAAACGGTCTGAAAAATAGGAGGAGCATGAAGCTGTGTTGAAAAACATGAAGAGCCAGACAAGGTGTGAAAAATATGAAGAGCTTCAAAAAGTGTCAAAAATATGAGGAGCAAGAAACGGTCTGAAAAATAGGAGTAGCATGAAACGATCTGAAAAATAGGAGGAGCATGAAGCTGTGTTGAAAAACATGAAGAGCCTGAAAAGGTGTGAAAAATATGAAGAGCTTCAAAAGGTGTAAAAAATGAGAGAAGCATGAAACAGTCTGAAAAATAGGAGGAGCATGAAGTGGAGCTGAAAAACATGAAGTGCCTGAAAATGTGTGCAAAATATGAAGAGCTTCAAAAGGTGTAAAAAATGAGATGAGCATGAAACGGTCTGAAAAATAGGAGGAGCATGAACTGGTGCTGAAAAACATGAAGAGCCTGAAAAGGTGAGAAAAATATGAAGAGCTTTAAAAGGTGTGAAAAATATGACGAGCATGAAACGGTCTCAAAAATTGGAGGAGCATGAAGCTGTGTTCAAAAACATGAAGAGCCAGAAAAGGTGTGAAAAATATGAAGAGCTTCAAAAAGTGTCAAAAGTATGAGGAGCACGAAACGGTCGGAAAATAGGAGGAGCATGAAACGATCTGAAAAATAGGAGGAGCATGATGCTGTGTTCAAAAACATGAAGAGCCTGAAAAGGTGTGAAAAATATGAAGAGCTTGAAAAGGTGTAGAAAATTTGAGCAGCATGGAACGGTCTGAAATATAGGAGGAGCATGAAGTGGAGCTGAAGAGCCTGAAAAGGTGTGAAAAATATGAAGAGCTTCAAAAGGTGTGAAAAATATGAGGAGCATGAAACGGTCTGAAAAATAGGAGGAGCATGGATCGGTGTTCAAAAACATGAAGAGCCTGAAAAGGTGTGAAAAATATGAAGAGCTTCAAAAAGTGTCAAATATATGAGGAGAAAGAAACGGTCTGAAAAAAAGGAGGAGAATGAAGCGGTGTTCAAAAACATGAAGAGCCTGAAAAGGTGTGAAAAATATGAAGAGCTTCAAAAGCTGTCAAAAATGAGATGAGCATGAAACGGTCTGAAAAAAAGGAGGAGCACGAAGCGTTGTTGAAAATCTTGAAGAGCTTGAAAAGGTGTGAAAAATATGAAGAGGTTTAAAAGGTGTCAAAAATATGAGGAGCATGAAACTTTCTGAAAAATAGGAGTATCATGAAACCGTGTTCAAAAACATGCGGAGCCTGAAAACGTGTGAAAAATATAAAGAGCTTCAAAATGTGTGAAATACATGAGGAGCATAAAACGGTCTGAAAAATAGTAGGAGCATGAAGCGGTGTTGAAAAACATGAAGAGCCTGAAAAGGTGTGAAAAATGTGAATAGCTTCAAAAGTTGTGAAATACAAGAGGAGCATGAAACGGTCTGAAAAAAAGGAGGAGGAGGAAGTGCTGTTGAAAAACATGAAGAGCCTGAAAAGTTGTGAAAATATGAAGAGCTTCAAAAGGTGTCAAAAATATGAGGAGCATGAAACGGTCTGAAAATTAGGAACAGTTTGAAACTGTGTTCAAAAACATGAAGAGCCTGAAAAGGTGTGAACAATGTGAAGGACTTCAAAATGTGTGAAATACATTAGGAGCATGAAACGGTCTGAAAATAGGAGCATGATGCGGTTTTCAAAACATGAGGAGTCTGAAATCGTGTGAAAAATATGAAGAGCTTCAAAAGGTGTCAAAAATATGAGGAGCATGAAACCATCTAAAAAATAGGAGGATCATGAAGCGGTGTTCAAAAACATGAAGAGCATGAAAAGGTGTGAAAAATATGAAGAGCTTCAAAAGGTGTCAAAAATATGAGGAGCATGAAACGGTCTGAAAAATAGGAGGAGCATGAAACCGTGTTATAAAACCTGAAGAGTCTGAAAAGTTGTGAAAAATATGAAGGGCTTCAAAATGTGTGAAATACATGAGGAGCATGAAACGGTCTGTAAAATAGGAGGAGCAAGAAGCTGTGTTCAAAAACATGAGAGCCTGAAAAGTTGAGAAAAATATGAAGAGCTTCAAAAGGTGTGAAATACATGAGGAGCATGAAACGGTCTGAAAAATAGGAGGAGCATGAAGCGGTGTTCAAAAACATGAAGAGCCTGAAAAGTTGTGAAAAATATGAAGAGCTTCAAAAGGTGTGAAAAATATGAAGAGCTTCAAAACGTATCAAAAATATCAGGAGCATGAAACGGTCTGGAAAATAGGATGAGCATGAAGCGGTGGTTAAAAACATGAAGAGCATGAAACGTGTGAAAAATATGAAGAGCTTCAAAAGGTGTGAAAAAAATGAGGAGCATGAAACGGTCTGGAAAATAGGAGGAGCATGAAGCGGTATTGAAAAACATGAAGAGCCTGAAAAGGTGTGAAAAATATGAAGAGCTTCAAAAGATGTGAAAAATATGAGGAGCATGAAACGGTCTGAAAAATAGGAGGAGCATGAAGCGGTGTTCAAAAACAAGAAGAGCCTGAAAATGTGTGAAAAATATGAAGAGCTTCAAAAGATGTGAAAAATAGGAGGAGCATGAAACGGTCTGAAAAATAGGAGGAGCATGAAGCGGTGTTCAAAAACAAGAAGAGCCTGAAAATGTGTGAAAAATATGAAGAGCTTCAAAAGATGTGAAAAATAGGAGGAGCATGAAACGGTCTGAAAAATAGGAGGAGCATGAAGCGGTGTTCAAAAACAAGAAGAGCCTGAAAAAGTGTGGAAAATATGAAGAGCTTCAAAAGCTGGGAAAAATATTAAGAGTTTGACAAGATCTTAAAAATGAGATGAGCATGAAACGGTCTGAAAAATAGGGGGAGCATGAAGTGGTGTTGAAAAACATGAAGAGGTTGAAAAGGTGTGAAAAATATGAAGAGCTTCAAAAGGTGTGAAATACATGAGGAGCAAGAAACGGTCTGAAAAATAGGAGGAGCATGAAGCGGTGTTCAAAAATATGAAGAGCCTGAAAAGGTGTGAAAAATGTGAAGAGCTTCAAAAGGTGTGAAAAATATGAGGAGCTGATACGGTCTGAAAAATAGGAGGAGCATGAAGCGGTGTTCAAAAACATGAAGAGCCTGAAAAGTTGTGAAAAATAGGCAAAGCCTCCAAAGGTGTCAAAAATGAGATGAGCATGAAACGGTCTGAAAAATAGGAGGAGCATGAAGCGGTGTTGAAAAAATGAAGAGCCTGAAAAGGTGTGAAAAATATGAAGAGCATCAAAATCTGTCAAAATATGAGGAGATTGAAACGGTCTGAAAAATAGGAGGAGCATGAAGCAGTGTTGCAAAACATGAGGAGCCTGAAAAGGTGTGAAAAATATGAAGAGCTTCAAAAGGTGTGAAATACATGAGGAGCATGAAACTCTCTGAAAAATAGTAGGAGCATGAAGTGGTGTTCAAAAATATCAACAGCCTGAAAAGGTGTGAAAAATATGAAGAGCTTCAAAAGGTGTGAAAAATATGAGGAGCATGATGCGGTCAGAAAAATAGTAGGAGCATGAAGCGTTGTCCTAAAACATGAAGAGCCTGAAAAGGTGTGAAATACATGAAGAGCTTCAATAGGTCTCAAAAATATGAGGAGTATGAAACGATCTGAAAAATAGGAGGAGCATGAAGCGGTGTTCAAAAACATGAAGAGACTGAAAAGTTGTGAAAAATATGAAGAGCTTCAAAAATATTAAAAATATGAAGAGCTTCAAAAGTTGTGAAATACATGAAGAGCTTCAAAAGATGTCAAAAATTAGATGAGCATGAAACGGTCTGAAAAATTGGAGGAGCATGAAGTGGTGTTGAAAAACATGAAGAGCCTGAAAAGGTGTGAAATATATGAAGAGGTTCAAAAGGTGTGAAAAATATGAAGAACTTCAAAAGGTGTCAAAAATATGAAGAGCAAGAAACGGTCTGAAATATAGGAGGAGCATGAAACGGATTTCAAAAACATGAAGAGCCTGAAAAGGTTTGAAAAATATGAAGAGCTTCACAAGGTGTGAAATACATGAGGAGCATGAAACGGTCTGAAAAATAAGAGGAGCATGAAGCCGTGTTCAACAACATGAAGAGCCTGAAAAGGTGTGAAAAATACGAAGAACTTTAAAAGGTGTGAAATACATGAGGACCATGAAACCGTCTGAAAAATAAAAGGAGCATGAAGCGGTGTTGAAAAATATGAAGAGCCTGAAAAGGCGTGAAAAATATGAAGAGCTTCAATAGTTGTGAAAAATAGGAGGAGCATGAAGCATTGTTCAGGAACATGAAAAGCGTGAAAATGCGTGAAAAATATGAAGAGCTTCAAAAGGTGTCAAAAAAATGAGGAGCATGAAACGGTCTGAAAAATAGGAGGAGCATGAAACGGTGTTCAGAAACATGAAGAGCCTGAAAAGGTGTGAAAATTATGAAAAGCTTCAAAGGCTGTGAAATACATGAGGAGCACGTAAAGTTCTGAAAAATAGAAGGAGCATGAGGTGGTGTTGAAAAATATGAAGAGCCTGAAAAGGTGTGAAAAATATGAAGAGCTTCAAAAGGTGCCAAAAATATGAGGAGCATGAAACGGTCTGAAAAATAGGAGGAGCATGAAACGGTGTTAAAAAACATAAAGAGCCTGAAATTGTGTCAAAAATATGAAGAGCTTCAAAAGGTGTGAAAAATAGGAGGAGCTTGAAGCGGTGTTCAAAAACATGAAAAGCCTGAAAAGCTGTGAAAAATATGAAGAGCTTCAAAAGGTGTGAAAAATATGAGGAGCATGAAGCGGTGTTCAAAAACATGAAAAGCCTGAGAAGGTGTGAAAAATATGAAGAGCTTCAAAAGGTGTCAAAAATATGAGGAGCATGAAACGGTCTGAAAAGTAGGAGGAGCATGAAACGGTGTTCAGAAACATGAAGAGGCTGAAATTGTGTCAAAAAATGAAGAGTTTCAAAAGTTGTGAAATACATGAGGAGCATGAAACGGTCTGAAAAATAGGAGGAGCATGAAGCGGTGTTCAAAAACCTGAGGAGCCTGAAAAGGTGTAAAAAATATGAAGAGGTTCAAAAGATGTGAAAAATAGGAAGAGCATGAAGCGGTGTTGAAAAACATGAAGAGCCTGAAAAGGTGTGAAAAATATGAAGAGCTTCAAAAGGTGTGAAAAATATGAGGAGCATGATATGGTCGGAAAAATAGTAGGAGCATGAAGCGTTGTCCTAAAACCTGAAGAGCCTGAAAAGGTGTGAAATACATGAAGAGCTTCAGAAGGTCTCAAAAATATGAAGAGTATGAAACGATCTGAAAAATAGGAGGAGCATGAAGCGGTGTTCAAAAACATGAAGAGACTCAAAAGTTGTGAAAAATATGAAGAGCTTCAAAAATATTAAAAATATGAAGAGCTTCAAAAGGTGTGAAATATATGAAGAGCTTCAAAAGATGTCAAAAATTAGATGAGCATGAAACGGTCTGAAAAATAGGAGGAGCATGAAGTGGTGTTGAAAAACATGAAGAGCCTTAAAAGGTGTGAAAAATATGAAGAGCTTCAATAGTTGTGAAAAATAGGAGGAGCATGAAGCATTGTTCAGGAACATGAAAAGCGTGAAAATGCGTGAAAAATCTGAAGAGCTTCAAAATGTGTGAAAAATATGAGGAGTATGAAATGGTCTGAAAAATAGGAGGAGCATAAATTGGTGTTGAAAAACATGAAGAGCCTGAAAAGGTGTGAAAATTATGAAGAGCTTCAAAAGGTGTCAAAAATATTAGGAGCATGAAACGGTCTGAAAAATAGGAGGAGCATGAAGCGGTGTTCAAAAACATGAAGAGCCTGAAAAGGTGTGAAAATTATGAAAATCTTCAAAAGCTGTGAAATACATGAGGAGCATGTAAAGTTCTGAAAAATAGAAGGAGCATGAGGCGGTGTTGAAAAATATGAAGAGCCTGAAAAGGTGTGAAAAATATGCAGAGCTTCAAAAGGTGCCAAAATTATGAGGAGCATGAAACGGTCTGAAAAATAGGAGGAGCATGAAACGGTGTTAAAAAACATAAAGAGCCTGAAATTGTGTCAAAAATATGAAGAGCTTCAAAAGGTGTGAAAAATAGGAGGAGCTTGAAGCGGTGTTCATAAACATGAAAAGCCTGAGAAGGTGTGAAAAATATGAAGAGCTTCAAAAGGTGTGAAAAATATGAGGAGCATGAAGCGGTGTTCAAAAACTTGAAAAGCCTGAGAAGGTGTGAAAAATATGAAGAGCTTCAAAAGGTGTGAAAAATAGGAGGAGCATGAAGCGGTGTTGAAAAACATGAAGAGACTGAAAACGTGTGAATAATATGAAGAGCTTCAAAAGATGTCAAACATATGAGGCGCATGAAACGGTCTGAAAAATAGGAGGACCATGAAACGTTGTTGAAAAACATGAAAGCCTTAAAAGGTGTGAAAAATATGAAGAGCTTCAAAAGGTGTCAAAAATATGAGGAGCATGAGACCGTCTGAAAAATAGGAGGAGCATGACGGGGTTCAAAAACATGAAGAGCCTGAAAAGGTGTGAAAAATATGACAGCTTCAAAAGATGTGAAATACATGAGAAGCATGAAACGGTCTGAAAAATAGGAGGAACATAAAACGGTGTTCAAAAACATGAAGGGCCTGAAAAGGTGTGAAATATATGAAGATCCTCAAAACGTGTCAAAAATATGAGGAGCATGAAACGGTCTGAAAAATAGGAGGAGCATGAAACGGTATTCAAAACATGAAGAGCTTGAAAAGGTGTGAAAAATATGAGGAGCTTCAAAAGGTGTGAAATAAATGAGGAACATGCAACGGTCTGAAAAATAGGAGGAGCATGAAACGGTATTCAAAACATGAAGAGCTTGAAAAGGTGTGAAAAATATGAAGAGCTTCAAAAGGTGTGAAAAATATGAGGAGCTTCAGAAGTTGTCAAAAATATGAGGAGCATGAAACGGTCTGAAAAATAGGAGGAACATTAACTGGTGTTGAAAAACATGAAGAGCCTGAAAAGGTGTGAAAAATATGAAGAGCTTCAACAGGTGTCAAAAATATGAGGAGCATGAAACGTTCTGAAAAAAAGGAGGAGCATGAAACGGTATTCAAAACATGAAGAGCTTGAAAAGGTGTGAAAAATATGAAGAGCTTCAAAACCTGTCAAAAGTATGAGGAGCATGAAAAGGTCAGAAAAATAGGAGGAGCATGAAGCGGTGTTGAAAAACATGAACAGCCTGAAAAGGTGTGAAAAATATGAAGAGCTTCAAAAGGTGTGAAAATTATGAAGAGCTTCAAGGGGTGAAAAATATGAGGAGCATGAAACGGTCTGAAAAATAGGAGAAGCATGAAGCGGTGTTGAAAAACATGAACAGCCTGAAAAGGTGTGAAAAATATGAAGAGCTTCAAAAGGTGTGAAAAAATATGAGGTGCATAAAACGGTCTGAAAAATAGGAGGAGCATGATGCTTTGTTGAAAAACATGAAGATCCTGAAAAGGTGGGAAATATATGAAGAGCTTCAAAAGGTGTCAAAAATGTGAGGAGCATGAAACGGTCTGAAAAATAGGAGGAGCATGAAGTGGTGTTGAAAAACATGAAGAGCCAGAAAAGGTGTGAAATATATGAAGAGCTTCAAAAGTTGTCAAAAATATGAGGAGCATGAAACGGTCTGAAAAATAGGAGGAGCATGAAACAGTGTTCAAAAACATGAAGAGCCTGAAAAGGTGTGAAAAATATGAAGAGCTTCAAAAGGTTTAAAAAATATGAAGAGCTTCAAAAGCTGTGAAATAGATGAGGAGCATGAAACGGTCTGAAAAATAGGAGGAGCATGAAGCGGTGTTCCAAAACATGAAGAGCCTGAAAAGGTGTGAAATATATGAAGAGATTCAAAAGTTGTCAAAAATGTGAGTAGCATGAAACGCTAAGAAAAATAGGAGGATCATGAAGCGGTGTTGAAAAACATGAAAAGCCTGAAAAGGTGTGAAAAATATGAAGTGTTTCAAACGGTGTCAAAAATATGAGGAGCATGAAACTCTCTGAAAAACAGGAAGAGCATGAAACCGTGTTCAAAAACATGAAGAGCTTGAAAAGGTGTGAAAAATATGAAGAGCTTCAAAAGGTGTGAAAAATATGAGGAGCATGAAGCGGTCAGTAAAATAGGAGGAGCATGAAGCGGTGTTGAGAAACATGGAGAGCCTGAAAAGGTGTGAAAAATATGAAGAGCTTCAAAAGGTGTGAAATACATGAGGAGCGTGAAACGGTCTGAAAAATAGCAGGAGAATGAAGCGGTGTTGAGAAACATGGAGAGCCTGAAAAGGTGTGAAAAATATGAAGAACTTCAAAAGGTGTGAAATACATGAGGAGCATGAAACGGTCTGAAAAATAGGAGGAGCATGAAACGGTGTTCAAAAACCTGAAGAGAATGAAAAGGTGTGAAAAATATGAAGAGCTTCAAAAGTTGTCAAAAAGATGAGGAGGATTAAACGGTCTGAAAAATAGGAGGAGCATGAAGCGGTGTTGAAAAACATGAAGAGCCTGAAAAGGTGTGAAGTACATGAAGAGCTTCAAAAGTTGTCAAAAATATGAGGAGCATGAAAATGTATGAAAAATGGGAGGAGCATGAACCGGTGTTGAAAAACATGAAGAGCCTGAAAAGGTGTGAAAAATATGAAGAGCTTCAAAGGTGTCAAAAATATGAGGAGCATGAAACGGTGTTCAAAAACATGGAAAGCAAGAAAATGTGTGAAAAATATGAAGAGCTTCAAAAGGTGTCAAAAATATGAGGAGCATGAAACGGTCTGAAAAATAGGAGGAAAATGAAGTGGTGTTGAAAAACATGAAGAGGTTGAAAAGGTGTGAAAAATATGAAGAGTTGGAAAATGTGTCAAAAATATGAAGAGCAGGAAACGGTCTGAAAAATAGGAGGAGCATGAAGTGGTGTTGAAAAACATCAAGAGCCTGAAAAGCTGTGAAAAATATGAAGAGCATCAAAACCTGTCAAAATATGAGGAGCATAAAACGGTGTTCAAAATCATGAAACGCCTGAAAAGGTGTGCAATATATGAACAGCTTCAAAAGGTGTCAAAAATAGGAGGAGCATGAAGCGGTGAAGAAAAACATGAAGACCCTAAAAAGGTGTGAAAAATATGAAGACCTTCAAATCGTGTCAAAAATATGAGGAGCATGAAACGGTCTGAAAATTGGAGGAGCATGAAGCAGTGTTGAAAAACATGAAGACCCTGAAAAGGTGTGAAAAATATGAAGAGCTTCAAAAGGTGTCAAAAATATGAGGAGCATGAAACGGTCTGAAAAATAGGAGGAGAATGAAACGGTGTTCAAAAACATGAAGAGCCTGAAAAGGTGTGAAAAATATGAAGAGCTTCAAAAGGTGTCAAAAATAGGAGGAGCATGAAACGATCTGAAAAATAGGAGGAGCATGATGCTGTGTTCAAAAACATGAAGAGCCTGAAAAGGTGTGAAAAATATGAAGATCTTGAAAAGGTGTAGAAAATTTGAGCAGCATGGAACGGTCTGAAATATAGGAGGAGCATGAAGTGGAGCTGAAGAGCCTGAAAAGGTGTGAAAAATATGAAGAGCTTCAAAAGGTGTGAAAAATATGAGGAGCATGAAACGGTCTGAAAAATAGGAGGAGCATGGATCGGTGTTCAAAAACATGAAGAGCCTGAAAAGGTGTGAAAAATATGAAGAGCTTCAAAAAGTGTCAAATATATGAGGAGAAAGAAACGGTCTGAAAAAAAGGAGGAGAATGAAGCGGTGTTCAAAAACATGAAGAGCCTGAAAAGGTGTGAAAAATATGAAGAGCTTCAAAAGCTGTCAAAAATGAGATGAGCATGAAACGGTCTGAAAAAAAGGAGGAGCACGAAGCGTTGTTGAAAATCTTGAAGAGCTTGAAAAGGTGTGAAAAATATGAAGAGGTTTAAAAGGTGTCAAAAATATGAGGAGCATGAAACTTTCTGAAAAATAGGAGTATCATGAAACCGTGTTCAAAAACATGCGGAGCCTGAAAACGTGTGAAAAATATAAAGAGCTTCAAAATGTGTGAAATACATGAGGAGCATAAAACGGTCTGAAAAATAGTAGGAGCATGAAGCGGTGTTGAAAAACATGAAGAGCCTGAAAAGGTGTGAAAAATGTGAATAGCTTCAAAAGTTGTGAAATACAAGAGGAGCATGAAACGGTCTGAAAAAAAGGAGGAGGAGGAAGTGCTGTTGAAAAACATGAAGAGCCTGAAAAGTTGTGAAAATATGAAGAGCTTCAAAAGGTGTCAAAATATGAGGAGCATGAAACGGTCTGAAAATTAGGAACAGTTTGAAACTGTGTTCAAAAACATGAAGAGCCTGAAAAGGTGTGAACAATGTGAAGGACTTCAAAATGTGTGAAATACATTAGGAGCATGAAACGGTCTGAAAATAGGAGCATGATGCGGTTTTCAAAACATGAGGAGTCTGAAATCGTGTGAAAAATATGAAGAGCTTCAAAAGGTGTCAAAAATATGAGGAGCATGAAACCATCTAAAAAATAGGAGGATCATGAAGCGGTGTTCAAAAACATGAAGAGCATGAAAAGGTGTGAAAAATATGAAGAGCTTCAAAAGGTGTCAAAAATATGAGGAGCATGAAACGGTCTGAAAAATAGGAGGAGCATGAAACCGTGTTATAAAACCTGAAGAGTCTGAAAAGTTGTGAAAAATATGAAGGGCTTCAAAATGTGTGAAATACATGAGGAGCATGAAACGGTCTGTAAAATAGGAGGAGCAAGAAGCTGTGTTCAAAAACATGAGAGCCTGAAAAGTTGAGAAAAATATGAAGAGCTTCAAAAGGTGTGAAATACATGAGGAGCATGAAACGGTCTGAAAAATAGGAGGAGCATGAAGCGGTGTTCAAAAACATGAAGAGCCTGAAAAGTTGTGAAAAATATGAAGAGCTTCAAAAGGTGTGAAAAATATGAAGAGCTTCAAAACGTATCAAAAATATCAGGAGCATGAAACGGTCTGGAAAATAGGATGAGCATGAAGCGGTGGTTAAAAACATGAAGAGCATGAAACGTGTGAAAAATATTAAGAGCTTCAAAAGGTGTGAAAAAAATGAGGAGCATGAAACGGTCTGGAAAATAGGAGGAGCATGAAGCGGTATTGAAAAACATGAAGAGCCTGAAAAGGTGTGAAAAATATGAAGAGCTTCAAAAGATGTGAAAAATAGGAGGAGCATGAAACGGTCTGAAAAATAGGAGGAGCATGAAGCGGTGTTCAAAAACAAGAAGAGCCTGAAAATGTGTGAAAAATATGAAGAGCTTCAAAAGATGTGAAAAATAGGAGGAGCATGAAACGGTCTGAAAAATAGGAGGAGCATGAAGCGGTGTTCAAAAACAAGAAGAGCCTGAAAATGTGTGAAAAATATGAAGAGCTTCAAAATGTGTCAAAAATATGAGGAGCATGAAACGGTCTGAAAAATAGGAGGAGCATGAAGCGGTGTTCAAAAACAAGAAGAGCCTGAAAATGTGTGAAAAATATGAAGAGCTTCAAAAGATGTGAAAAATAGGAGGAGCATGAAACGGTCTGAAAAATAGGAGGAGCATGAAGCGGTTTTCAAAAATATGAAGAGCCTGAAAAGGTGTGAAAAATATGAAGAGCTTCAAAATGTGTCAAAAATATGAGGAGCATGAAACGGTCTGAAAATTAGGAGCAGCAAGAAGCGGTATTGAAAGACCTGAAGAGCCTGAAAAAGTGTGGAAAATATGAAGAGCTTCAAAAGCTGGGAAAAATATTAAGAGTTTGACAAGATCTTAAAAATGAGATGAGCATGAAACGGTCTGAAAAATAGGGGGAGCATGAAGTGGTGTTGAAAAACATGAAGAGGTTGAAAAGGTGTGAAAAAAATGAAGAGCTTCAAAAGGTGTGAAATACATGAGGAGCAAGAAACGGTCTGAAAAATAGGAGGAGAATGAAGCGGTGTTCAAAAATATGAAGAGCCTGAAAAGGTGTGAAAAATGTGAAGAGCTTCAAAAGGTGTGAAAAATATGAGGAGCTGATACGGTCTGAAAAATAGGAGGAGCATGAAGCGGTGTTCAAAAACATGAAGAGCCTGAAAAGTTGTGAAAAATAGGCAAAGCCTCCAAAGGTGTCAAAAATGAGATGAGCATGAAACGGTCTGAAAAATAGGAGGAGCATGAAGCGGTGTTGAAAAAATGAAGAGCCTGAAAAGGTGTGAAAAATATGAAGAGCATCAAAATCTGTCAAAATATGAGGAGATTGAAACGGTCTGAAAAATAGGAGGAGCATGAAGCAGTGTTGCAAAACATGAGGAGCCTGAAAAGGTGTGAAAAATATGAAGAGCTTCAAAAGGTGTGAAATACATGAGGAGCATGAAACTCTCTGAAAAATAGTAGGAGCATGAAGTGGTGTTCAAAAATATCAACAGCCTGAAAAGGTGTGAAAAATATGAAGAGCTTCAAAAGGTGTGAAAAATATGAGGAGCATGATGCGGTCAGAAAAATAGTAGGAGCATGAAGCGTTGTCCTAAAACATGAAGAGCCTGAAAAGGTGTGAAATACATGAAGAGCTTCAATAGGTCTCAAAAATATGAGGAGTATGAAACGATCTGAAAAATAGGAGGAGCATGAAGCGGTGTTCAAAAACATGAAGAGACTGAAAAGTTGTGAAAAATATGAAGAGCTTCAAAAATATTAAAAATATGAAGAGCTTCAAAAGTTGTGAAATACATGAAGAGCTTCAAAAGATGTCAAAAATTAGATGAGCATGAAACGGTCTGAAAAATTGGAGGAGCATGAAGTGGTGTTGAAAAACATGAAGAGCCTGAAAAGGTGTGAAATATATGAAGAGGTTCAAAAGGTGTGAAAAATATGAAGAACTTCAAAAGGTGTCAAAAATATGAAGAGCAAGAAACGGTCTGAAATATAGGAGGAGCATGAAACGGATTTCAAAAACATGAAGAGCCTGAAAAGGTTTGAAAAATATGAAGAGCTTCACAAGGTGTGAAATACATGAGGAGCATGAAACGGTCTGAAAAATAAGAGGAGCATGAAGCCGTGTTCAACAACATGAAGAGCCTGAAAAGGTGTGAAAAATACGAAGAACTTTAAAAGGTGTGAAATACATGAGGACCATGAAACCGTCTGAAAAATAAAAGGAGCATGAAGCGGTGTTGAAAAATATGAAGAGCCTGAAAAGGCGTGAAAAATATGAAGAGCTTCAATAGTTGTGAAAAATAGGAGGAGCATGAAGCATTGTTCAGGAACATGAAAAGCGTGAAAATGCGTGAAAAATATGAAGAGCTTCAAAAGGTGTCAAAAAAATGAGGAGCATGAAACGGTCTGAAAAATAGGAGGAGCATGAAACGGTGTTCAGAAACATGAAGAGCCTGAAAAGGTGTGAAAATTATGAAAAGCTTCAAAGGCTGTGAAATACATGAGGAGCACGTAAAGTTCTGAAAAATAGAAGGAGCATGAGGTGGTGTTGAAAAATATGAAGAGCCTGAAAAGGTGTGAAAAATATGAAGAGCTTCAAAAGGTGCCAAAAATATGAGGAGCATGAAACGGTCTGAAAAATAGGAGGAGCATGAAACGGTGTTAAAAAACATAAAGAGCCTGAAATTGTGTCAAAAATATGAAGAGCTTCAAAAGGTGTGAAAAATAGGAGGAGCTTGAAGCGGTGTTCAAAAACATGAAAAGCCTGAAAAGCTGTGAAAAATATGAAGAGCTTCAAAAGGTGTGAAAAATATGAGGAGCATGAAGCGGTGTTCAAAAACATGAAAAGCCTGAGAAGGTGTGAAAAATATGAAGAGCTTCAAAAGGTGTCAAAAATATGAGGAGCATGAAACGGTCTGAAAAATAGGAGGAGCATGAAACGGTGTTCAGAAACATGAAGAGGCTGAAATTGTGTCAAAAAATGAAGAGTTTCAAAAGTTGTGAAATACATGAGGAGCATGAAACGGTCTGAAAAATAGGAGGAGCATGAAGCGGTGTTCAAAAACCTGAGGAGCCTGAAAAGGTGTAAAAAATATGAAGAGGTTCAAAAGATGTGAAAAATAGGAAGAGCATGAAGCGGTGTTGAAAAACATGAAGAGCCTGAAAAGGTGTGAAAAATATGAAGAGCTTCAAAAGGTGTGAAAAATATGAGGAGCATGATATGGTCGGAAAAATAGTAGGAGCATGAAGCGTTGTCCTAAAACCTGAAGAGCCTGAAAAGGTGTGAAATACATGAAGAGCTTCAGAAGGTCTCAAAAATATGAAGAGTATGAAACGATCTGAAAAATAGGAGGAGCATGAAGCGGTGTTCAAAAACATGAAGAGACTCAAAAGTTGTGAAAAATATGAAGAGCTTCAAAAATATTAAAAATATGAAGAGCTTCAAAAGGTGTGAAATATATGAAGAGCTTCAAAAGATGTCAAAAATTAGATGAGCATGAAACGGTCTGAAAAATAGGAGGAGCATGAAGTGGTGTTGAAAAACATGAAGAGCCTTAAAAGGTGTGAAAAATATGAAGAGCTTCAATAGTTGTGAAAAATAGGAGGAGCATGAAGCATTGTTCAGGAACATGAAAAGCGTGAAAATGCGTGAAAAATCTGAAGAGCTTCAAAATGTGTGAAAAATATGAGGAGTATGAAATGGTCTGAAAAATAGGAGGAGCATAAATTGGTGTTGAAAAACATGAAGAGCCTGAAAAGGTGTGAAAATTATGAAGAGCTTCAAAAGGTGTCAAAAATATTAGGAGCATGAAACGGTCTGAAAAATAGGAGGAGCATGAAGCGGTGTTCAAAAACATGAAGAGCCTGAAAAGGTGTGAAAATTATGAAAATCTTCAAAAGCTGTGAAATACATGAGGAGCATGTAAAGTTCTGAAAAATAGAAGGAGCATGAGGCGGTGTTGAAAAATATGAAGAGCCTGAAAAGGTGTGAAAAATATGCAGAGCTTCAAAAGGTGCCAAAATTATGAGGAGCATGAAACGGTCTGAAAAATAGGAGGAGCATGAAACGGTGTTAAAAAACATAAAGAGCCTGAAATTGTGTCAAAAATATGAAGAGCTTCAAAAGGTGTGAAAAATAGGAGGAGCTTGAAGCGGTGTTCATAAACATGAAAAGCCTGAGAAGGTGTGAAAAATATGAAGAGCTTCAAAAGGTGTGAAAAATATGAGGAGCATGAAGCGGTGTTCAAAAACATGAAAAGCCTGAGAAGGTGTGAAAAATATGAAGAGCTTCAAAAGGTGTGAAAAATAGGAGGAGCATGAAGCGGTGTTGAAAAACATGAAGAGACTGAAAACGTGTGAATAATATGAAGAGCTTCAAAAGATGTCAAACATATGAGGCGCATGAAACGGTCTGAAAAATAGGAGGACCATGAAACGGTGTTGAAAAACATGAAAGCCTTAAAAGGTGTGAAAAATATGAAGAGCTTCAAAAGGTGTCAAAAATATGAGGAGCATGAGACCGTCTGAAAAATAGGAGGAGCATGACGGGGTTCAAAAACATGAAGAGCCTGAAAAGCTGTGAAAAATATGACAGCTTCAAAAGATGTGAAATACATGAGAAGCATGAAACGGTCTGAAAAATAGGAGGAACATAAAACGGTGTTCAAAAACATGAAGGGCCTGAAAAGGTGTGAAATATATGAAGATCCTCAAAACGTGTCAAAAATATGAGGAGCATGAAACGGTCTGAAAAATAGGAGGAGCATGAAACGGTATTCAAAACATGAAGAGCTTGAAAAGGTGTGAAAAATATGAGGAGCTTCAAAAGGTGTGAAATAAATGAGGAACATGCAACGGTCTGAAAAATAGGAGGAGCATGAAACGGTATTCAAAACATGAAGAGCTTGAAAAGGTGTGAAAAATATGAAGAGCTTCAAAAGGTGTGAAAAATATGAGGAGCTTCAGAAGTTGTCAAAAATATGAGGAGCATGAAACGGTCTGAAAAATAGGAGGAACATTAACTGGTGTTGAAAAACATGAAGAGCCTGAAAAGGTGTGAAAAATATGAAGAGCTTCAACAGGTGTCAAAAATATGAGGAGCATGAAACGTTCTGAAAAAAAGGAGGAGCATGAAACGGTATTCAAAACATGAAGAGCTTGAAAAGGTGTGAAAAATATGAAGAGCTTCAAAACCTGTCAAAAGTATGAGGAGCATGAAAAGGTCAGAAAAATAGGAGGAGCATGAAGCGGTGTTGAAAAACATGAACAGCCTGAAAAGGTGTGAAAAATATGAAGAGCTTCAAAAGGTGTGAAAATTATGAAGAGCTTCAAGGGGTGAAAAATATGAGGAGCATGAAACGGTCTGAAAAATAGGAGAAGCATGAAGCGGTGTTGAAAAACATGAACAGCCTGAAAAGGTGTGAAAAATATGAAGAGCTTCAAAAGGTGTGAAAAAATATGAGGTGCATAAAACGGTCTGAAAAATAGGAGGAGCATGATGCTTTGTTGAAAAACATGAAGACCCTGAAAAGGTGGGAAATATATGAAGAGCTTCAAAAGGTGTCAAAAATATGAGGAGCATGAAACGGTCTGAAAAATAGGAGGAGCATGAAGTGGTGTTGAAAAACATGAAGAGCCAGAAAAGGTGTGAAATATATGAAGAGCTTCAAAAGTTGTCAAAAATATGAGGAGCATGAAACGGTCTGAAAAATAGGAGGAGCATGAAACAGTGTTCAAAAACATGAAGAGCCTGAAAAGGTGTGAAAAATATGAAGAGCTTCAAAAGGTTTAAAAAATATGAAGAGCTTCAAAAGCTGTGAAATAGATGAGGAGCATGAAACGGTCTGAAAAATAGGAGGAGCATGAAGCGGTGTTCCAAAACATGAAGAGCCTGAAAAGGTGTGAAATATATGAAGAGATTCAAAAGTTGTCAAAAATATGAGTAGCATGAAACGCTAAGAAAAATAGGAGGATCATGAAGCGGTGTTGAAAAACATGAAAAGCCTGAAAAGGTGTGAAAAATATGAAGTGTTTCAAACGGTGTCAAAAATATGAGGAGCATGAAACTCTCTGAAAAACAGGAAGAGCATGAAACCGTGTTCAAAAACATGAAGAGCTTGAAAAGGTGTGAAAAATATGAAGAGCTTCAAAAGGTGTGAAGTACATGAGGAGCATAAAACGGTCTGAAAAATAGGAGGAGCATGAAGTGGTGTTGAAAAACATGAAGAGCCTGAAAAGGTGTGAAAAATATGAAGAGCTTCAAAAGGTGTGAAAAATATGAGGAGCATGAAGCGGTCAGTAAAATAGGAGGAGCATGAAGCGGTGTTGAGAAACATGGAGAGCCTGAAAAGGTGTGAAAAATATGAAGAGCTTCAAAAGGTGTGAAATACATGAGGAGCGTGAAACGGTCTGAAAAATAGCAGGAGAATGAAGCGGTGTTGAGAAACATGAAGAGCCTGAAAAGGTGTGAAAAATATGAAGAACTTCAAAAGGTGTGAAATACATGAGGAGCATGAAACGGTCTGAAAAATAGGAGGAGCATGAAACGGTGTTCAAAAACCTGAAGAGAATGAAAAGGTGTGAAAAATATGAAGAGCTTCAAAAGTTGTCAAAAAGATGAGGAGGATTAAACGGTCTGAAAAATAGGAGGAGCATGAAGCGGTGTTGAAAAACATGAAGAGCCTGAAAAGGTGTGAAGTACATGAAGAGCTTCAAAAGTTGTCAAAAATATGAGGAGCATGAAAATGTATGAAAAATGGGAGGAGCATGAACCGGTGTTGAAAAACATGAAGAGCCTGAAAAGGTGTGAAAAATATGAAGAGCTTCAAAGGTGTCAAAAATATGAGGAGCATGAAACGGTGTTCAAAAACATGGAAAGCAAGAAAATGTGTGAAAAATATGAAGAGCTTCAAAAGGTGTCAAAAATATGAGGAGCATGAAACGGTCTGAAAAATAGGAGGAAAATGAAGTGGTGTTGAAAAACATGAAGAGGTTGAAAAGGTGTGAAAAATATGAAGAGTTGGAAAATGTGTCAAAAATATGAAGAGCAGGAAACGGTCTGAAAAATAGGAGGAGCATGAAGTGGTGTTGAAAAACATCAAGAGCCTGAAAAGCTGTGAAAAATATGAAGAGCATCAAAACCTGTCAAAATATGAGGAGCATAAAACGGTGTTCAAAATCATGAAACGCCTGAAAAGGTGTGCAATATATGAACAGCTTCAAAAGGTGTCAAAAATAGGAGGAGCATGAAGCGGTGTAGAAAAACATGAAGACCCTAAAAAGGTGTGAAAAATATGAAGACCTTCAAATCGTGTCAAAAATATGAGGAGCATGAAACGGTCTGAAAATTGGAGGAGCATGAAGCAGTGTTGAAAAACATGAAGACCCTGAAAAGGTGTGAAAAATATGAAGAGCTTCAAAAGGTGTCAAAAATATGAGGAGGATGAAACGGTCTGAAAAATAGGAGGAGAATGAAACGGTGTTCAAAAACATGAAGAGCCTGAAAAGGTGTGAAAAATATGAAGAGCTTCAAAAGGTGTCAAAAATAGGAGGAGCATGAAACGGTCTGAAAAATAGGAGCAGCATGAAGCGGTGTAAAAAACATGAAGAGCCTGAAAACGTGTGAAAGATATGAAGACCTTCAAAAGGTGTCAAAAATATGAGGAGCATGAAACGGTCTGAAAAATAGGAGCAGCATGAAGCGGTGTAATAAACATGAAGAGCCTGAAAAGGTGTGAAAAATATGAAGAGCTTCAAAAGGTGTGAAAAAAATGAAGAGCTTCAAAACGTGTCAAAAATATGAGGAGCATGAAACGGTCTGATAAATAGGAGGAGAAAGAAGCGGTGTTGAAAAACATTAAGAGCCTGAAAACGTTTGAAAAATATGAAGAGCTTCAAAAGGTGTGGAAAATATGAAGAGCTTCAAAATGTGTCAAAAGCGAGATGAGTATGAAACGGTCTGAAAAATAGGAGGAACATGAAATGGTGTTGAAAAACATGAAGAGCCTGAAAATGTGTGAAATATATGAAGAGCTTCAAAATGTGTCAGAAATGAGAGAAGCATGAAACGGTCTGAAAAATAGGATGAGCAAGAAGGGGTGTTGAAAAACATGAAGAGCCTGAAAACGTTTGAGAAATATGAAGAGCTTCAAAAGGTGTGAAAAATATGAAGAGCTTCAAAAGTTGTTAAAAATGAGATGAGCATGACACAGTTTGAAAAATAGGAGGAGCATGAAACCGTGTTCAAAAACACGAAGAGCCTAAAAAGGTTGAAAAATATGAAAAGCTTCAAAAGGTGTGAAATACATGAGGAGCATGAAACGGTCTGAAAAATAGGAGGAGCATGAAGCTGTGTTCAAAAACATGAGAGCTAGAAAAGGTGTGAAAAAAATGAAGAGCTTTAAAAGGTGTGAAAAATACGAGGAGCATAAAACGGTCTGAAAAATAGTAGGAGCATGAAGCGGCGTTGAAAAACATGAAGAGCCTGAAAACGTGTGAAAAATATGAAGAGCTTTCAAAGGTGTCAAAAATGAGATGTGCAGGAAACGGTCTGAAAAATAGGAGGAGCATGAAGCGGTGTTCAAAAACATGAAGAGCCTGAAAAGGTGTGAAAAATATGAAGAGCTTCAAAAGATTTCAAAAATATGAGGAGCATGAAACGGTCTGAAAAGTAGGAGGAGCAAGAAGTGGTCGTCAAAAACATGAAGAGCCTGAAAAGGTGTGAAAAATATGAAGAGCTTCAAAAGGTGTGAAAAATATGAGGAGCATGAAACGGTCTGAAAAATAGGAGGAGCATGTAGTGGTGTTCAAAAACATGAAGAGCCTTAAAAGGTGTGAAAAATATGAAGAGCTTTAAAGGTGTGAAAATTATGAGGAGCATGAAACCGTCTGAAAAATATGAGGAGCATGACACGGTGTTGAAAAACATGAAGAGCCTTAAAATTTGAGAAAAATATGAAGAGATTTAAAGGTGTAAAAAATATGAGGAGCATGAAACCGTCAGAAAAATAGGAGGAGCATGACACGGTGTTGAAAAATATGAAGAGCATGAAAAGGTGTGAAAAATAGTAAGAGATTCAAAAGCTGTCAAAAATATGAGGAGCCTGAAACGTTCTGAAAAATAGCAGAAGCATGAAGTGGTGTTGAAACACATGAAGAGCCTGAAAAGGTGTGAAAAATATGAAGGGCTTCAAAAGGTGTGAAAAATATGAGGAGCATGAAACGGTCTGAAAAATAAGAGGAGCATGAAGCCGTGTTGAAAAACATGTAGAGCCAGAAAAGGTGTGAAAAATATGAAGAGCTTCAAAATGTGTCAAAAATATGAGGAGTATGAAACCGTCTGAAAAATAGGAGCAGCATGAAGCGCTGTTCAAAAACATGAAGAGACTGAAAAGATGTGAAAAATATGAAGAGCTTCAAATGGTGTGAAATACATGAGGAGTTTGAAACGGTCTGAAAATTGTAGGAGCATGAAGCGTTGTTCAAAAACATGAAGAGCCTGATGTGTGAAAAATATGAAGAGCTTCAAAAGGTGTGAAAAATAGGAGGAGCATGAAGCGTTGTTGAAAAACATGAAGAGCCTGAAAAGGTGTGAAATATATGAAGAGCTTCAAAAGGTGTGAAAAATAGGAGGAGCATGAAACGGTGCTCAAAAACATGAAGAGCCTGAAAAGGTGTGAAAAATATGAAGAACTGCAAAAGTTATGAAAAATATGAGGAACATGAAACGGTCTTAAAAATAGGAGGAGCATGAAGTGGTGTTGAAAAACATGAAGAGCCTGAAATGGTGTGAAATATATGAGGAGCTTCAAAAGGTGTCAAAAATAAGAAGAGCATGAAACCGTCTGAAAAATAGAAGAGCATGAAGTGGTGTTGAAAAACATGAAGAGCCTGAAAATGTGTGATAAATATGAATAGCTACAAAAGGTGTCAAAAATATGAGGAGCATGAAACGGTCTGAAAAATAGGAGGAGCATGACGCGGTGTTCAAAAACATGAAGAACCTGAAAAGGTGTGAAAAATATGAAGAGCTTCAAAAGTGTCAAAAAGATGAGGAGCATGAAACGATCTGAAAAATAGGAGGAGCATGAAGCGGTGTTCAAAAAGATGAAGAGCCTGAAAAGGTGTGAAAAATATGAAGAGCTTCAAAAGGTGTCAAAAATATAAGGAGCATGAAACGGTCTGAAAAAAAGGAGGAGCATGAAGCCGTGTTCAAAAACATGAAGATCCTGAAATGGTGTGAAAATTATGAAGAGCTTCAAAATGTGTGAAATACATTAGGAGCATGAAACGGTCTGTAAAATAGGAGAAGCATGAAACGGTGTTGAAATACATGAAGAGCATGAAAAGGTGTGAAAAATATGAAGAGCTTCAAAAGGAGTGAAATACATGAGGAGCATGAAACGGTCTGAAAAATAGGAGGAGCATGAAGCGGTGTTGAAAAACATGAAGAGCCTGAAAAGGTGTGAAAAATATGAAGAGCTTCAAAAGGTGTGAAAAATATGAGGAGCATGAAACGGTCTGAAAAATAAGAGGAGCATGAAGCAGTGTTGAAAAACATGTAGAGACTGAAAAGGTGTAAAAAATATGAAAAGTTTCAAAAGGTGTCAAAAATATGAGGAGCATGAAACGGTCTGAAAAATAGGAGGAGCATTGTAGCGTTGTTCAAAAACTAGAAGAGCCTGAAATGGTGTGAAAAATATGAAGAGCTTCAAAAGGTGTCAAAAATATGAGGAGCATGAAACGGTCTGAAAAATAGGAGGAGCATGAAGCAGTGTAGAAAACATGAAGAGCCTGAAAATGTATGACAAATATGAAGAGCTTCAAAAGATGTCAAACATATGAGGAGCATGAAACGGTCTGAAAAATAAGAGTAGCATGAAGTGGTGTTGAAAAACATGAAGAGCCTAAAAGGTGTGTAAAATATGAAAAGCTTCAAAAGATGTCACAAATATGAGGAGCATGAAACGGTCTGAAAAATAGGAGGAGCATGAAACGGTGTTCAAAAACATGAAGAGCCTGAAAAGGTGTGAGAAATATGAAGAGCTTCAAAAGGTGTGAGAAATATGAAGAGCTTCAACAGGTGTCAAAAATGAGATGAACATGAAATGGTCTGAAAAACAGGAGGAGCATGAAGTGGTGTTGATAAACATGAAGAGACTGAAAAGTTGTGAAATATATGAAGAGCTTCAAAAGGTGTCAAAAATATGAGTAGTATGAAACGGTCTGAAAAAGAAGAAGAGCCTGAAGCGGCGTTCAAAAACATGAAGAGCCTGAAAAGGTGTGAAAAATTTGAAGAGCTTCAAAATGTGTGAAATACATGAGGAGCATGAAACGGTCTGAAAAAAAGGAGGAGCATGAAGCGGTGTTCAAAACCTTTAAGACTCTGAAAAGGTGTGAAATATATGAAGAGCTTCAAAAGCTGTCAAAAATATGAGGAGCATGAAACGGTCTGAAAAATTGGAGGAGCATGAAGGGTGTAAAAAAACATGAAGAGCCTGAAAAGGTGTGAAAAATTCGAAGAGCTTCAAAAGGTGTGAAATACATGAGGAGCAGGACTGTCTGAAAAATTGGAGGAGCATGAAACGGTGTTCAAAAACATGAAGAGCCTGAAAAGGTGTGAAAAATATGAAGAGCTTCAAAAGGTGTGAAAGACATGAGGAGCATAAAACGATCTGAAAAATGGGAGGCGCATGAAACCGTGTTCAAAAACATTAAGAGCCTGAAAAGGTGTGAAAAATATGAAGAGATGCAAGAGGTGTGAAATACATGAGGAGCATGAAACGGTCTGAAAAATAGGAGGAGCATGAAGTGGTGTTCAAAAACATGAAGAGCCTGAAAAAGTGTGAAAAATATTAAGAGCTTCAAATGGTGTGAAAAATAAGATGAGCATGAAGCGGTGTGGAAAAACATGAAGAGTCTAAAAAGGTGTGATATATATGAAGAGCTTCAAAAAGTGTCAAAAATATGAGGAGCATTAAAAGGTCTGAAAAATAGCAGGAGCATGAAGCGGTGTTGAAAAATATGAAGAGCCTCAAAAGGTGTGAAAAATATGAAGAGATTCAAAAGGTGTTAAAAATATGAAGAGCTTCAGAAAGTGCCAAAAATATGATGAGCATGAAATGGTCTGAAAAGAAGGAGGAGCATGAAATGGTGTTGAAAAACATGAAGAGCCTAAAAAGGTGTAAAATATATGAAGAGATTCAAAAGGTGTCAAAAATATAAGGAGCATGAAACGGTTTGGGAAATAGGACGAGCATGAAGTGGTGTTGAAATGCATGAAGAGCCTGAAAAGATGTGAAATATATGAAGAGCTTCAAAATGTGTCAACAATATGAGGAGCATGAACCGGTCTGAGAAATAGGAGGAGCATGAAGTGGTGCTGAAAAACATGAAGAACCTAAAAAAGTGTGAAATATATGAAGAGCTTCAAAAGGTATGAAAAATATTAGGATCTTCAAAAGCTGTCAAAAATGAAATGAGCATGAGGCGATCTGAAAAATAGGAGGAGCATGAGGTACCTTTGAAAAACATGAAGAGCCTGAAAAACTGTGAAATATATGAAGAGCTTCAAAAGGTGTGAAAAATATGAATAGCTTCAAAAGGTGACAAAATATGAGGAGAATGAAACGGTCTGAAAAATAGGAGGAGCAGGAAGCGGTGTTTAAAAACATAAAGAGCCTGAAAAGGTGTGAAAAATATGAAGAGCTTGAAAATGTGTCAAAAATATGAGTAACCTGAAACGGTCTGAAAAATAAGAGGAGCTTGAAATGGTGTTCAAAAACATGAAGAGCCTGAAAAGGTGTGAAAAATATGAAGAGCTTCAAAAGGTGTGAAATACAATAGGAGCATGAAACGGTCTGAAAAGTAGGAGGAGCATGAAGCAGTGTTGAAAAACATGAAGAGCCTGAAAAGGTGTGACAAATATGAAGAGCTTCAAAATGTGTGAAATACATTAGGAGCAAGAAACGGTCTGTAAAATAGGAGAATCATGAAATGGTGTTGAAATACATGAAGAGCCTGAAAAGGTGTGAAATATATGAAGAGCTTCAAAAGGTGTGAAAAATATGAGGAGCATGAAACGGTCTGAAAAATAGGAGAGGCTGAAACTTTGTGGAAATACATGAAGACCCTAAAAATGTGTGAAAAATATGAAGAGCTTCAAAAGGTGTGAAATACATGAGGAGCATGAAACGGTCTGAAAATTAGGAAGAGCATGAAGTGGTGTTGAAACACATGAAGAGCCTGAAAAGGTGTGAAAAATATGAAGGGCTTCAAAAGGTGTGAAAAATATGAGGAGCATGAAACGGTCTGAAAAATAAGAGGAGCATGAAGCCGTGTTGAAAAACATGTAGAGCCAGAAAAGGTGTGAAAAATATGAAGAGCTTCAAAATGTTTCAAAAATATGAGGAGTATGAAACCGTCTGAAAAATAGGAGCAGCATGAAGCGCTGTTCAAAAACATGAAGAGACTGAAAAGGTGTGAAAAATATGAAGAGCTTCAAATGGTGTGAAATACATGAGGAGTTTGAAACGGTCTGAAAATTGTAGGAGCATGAAGCGTTGTTCAAAAACATGAAGAGCCTGATGTGTGAAAAATATGAAGAGCTTCAAAAGGTGTGAAAAATGGGAGGAGCATGAAGCGTTGTTGAAAAACATGAAGAGCCTGAAAACGTGTGAAATATATGAAGAGCTTCAAAAGGTGTGAAAAATAGGAGGAGCATGAAACGGTGCTCAAAAACATGAAAAGCCTGAAAAGGTGTGAAAAATATGAAGAACTGCAAAAGTTATGAAAAATATGAGGAACATGAAACGGTCTTAAAAATAGGAGGAGCATGAAGTGGTGTTGAAAAACATGAAGAGCCTGAAATGGTGTGAAATATATGAGGAGCTTCAAAAGGTGTCAAAAATAAGAAGAGCATGAAACGGTCTGAAAAATAGTAGGAGCATAAAACGGTGTTCAAAACATGAGGAGCCTGAAAAGGTGTGAAAAATATGAAGAGCTTCAAAAGGTTTCAAAAATATGAGGAGCATGAAACGGTCTGAAATATAGTAGGAGCATGAAGCGGTGTTCAAAAACATGAAGAGCCTGAAAAGGTGTGAAAAATATGAAGAGCTTCAAAAGGTGTGAAATACATGAAGAGCAAGAAACGGTCTGAAAATAGGAGGAGCATGAAACGGAGTTCAAAAACATGAAGAGCCTGAAAAGGTGCGAAAAATATGAAGAGCTTCAAAAGGTGTCAAAAATATGAGGAGCATGAAACGGTCTGAAAAAACGGAGGAGCATGAAGCCGTGTTCAAAAATATGAAGATCGTGAAATGGTGTGAAAAATATGAAGAGCTTCAAAATGTGTGAAATACATTAGGAGCATGAAACGGTCTGTAAAATAGAAGAAGCATGAAACGATGTTGAAATACATGAAGAGCCTGAAAAGTTGTGAAATATATGAAGAGCTTCAAAATGTGTGAAAAATATGAGGAGCAAGAAACGGACTGAAAAATAGGAGAGCCTGAAAAGTTGTGGAAATACATGAAGAGCCGAAAAAGGTGTGAAAAATATGAAGAGCTTCAAAACTTGAGAAATACATGAGGAGCATGAAACTCTCTGAAAAATAGAAGGAGCATGAAACGGTGTTCAAAAACATGAAGAGCCTGAAAAGGTGTGAAAATATGAAGAGCTTCAAAAGGTGTGAAAAATATGAAGAGCTTCAAAAGGTGTCAAAAATTTGATGAGTATGAAACGGTCTGAAAATTTGGAGGAGCAAGAAGCAGTGTTGAAAAAAGTGAAGAGCCTGAAAAGGTGTGAAAAATATGAAGAGCTTCAAAAGGTGTCAAAAATGAGATGAGCATGAAACGGTCTGAAAAATAGGAGGAGCATGAAGCGGTGAGCAAAAACATGAAGAGCCTGAAAAGGTGTGAAAAATATGAAGAGCTTCAAAAGGTGTCAAAAATATGAGGAGCATGAAACGGTCTGAAACATAGGAGGAGCAAGAAACGGTGATCAAAAACATGAACAGCCTGAAAAGGTGTGAAAAATATGACGAGCTTCAAAAGGTGTGAAAAACATGAGGAGCATGAAACGGGCTGAAAAATAGGAGAAGCATAAAGTGGTGTTGAAAAATATGAAGAGCCTGAAAAAGTGTGAAAAATGTGAAGAGCTTCAGAAGGTGTGAAAAATATGAAGAGCTTCAACAGGGGTCAAAAATTAGATGAGCATGAAACAGCCCGAAAAATTGGAGGAGCAAGAAGTAATGTTGAAAAAAATGAAGAGCCTGAAAAGGTGTGAAAAATGTGAAAAGCTTCAAAAGGTGTCAAAAATATGAGGAGCATGAAACGGGCTGAAAAATAGGTGGAGGATGAAGCATTGTTGAAAAATATGAAGAGCCTGAAAAGGTGTGCAAAATATGAAGAGCTTCAAAAGGTGTGAAATATATGAAGAGCTTCAAAAGGTGTCAAAAATGAAATGAGCATGAAACGGTCTGAAAAATAGGAGGAGCATGAAACGGTGATCAAAAATATGAAGAGCCTGAAAAGGTGTGAAAAATATGAAGAGATTCAAAAGGTGTGAAATAAATGAGGAGCATGAAACGGGCTGAAAAATAGGAGAAGCATGAAGGGGTGTGGAAAAACATGAAGAGCCTGAAAAGGTGTGAAAAATATGAAGAGCTTCAAAAGGTGTGAAATACATGAGGAGCATGAAACTTTCTGAAAAATAGAAATAGCATGAAGCGGTGTTGAAAAACATGAAGAGCCTGAAAACATGTGTAAATATGAAGAGCTTCAAAAATATGAAAAATATGAAGAGCTTCAAAAGGTGTGAAAAATTTGAAGAGCTTCAAAATGTGTCAAAATGAAATGAGCATGAAACAGTCTGAAAAATAGGAGGAGCATGAAGCGGTGTTGAAAATCATAAAGAGCCTGAAAAGTTGTGAAAAATATGAAGAGCTTCAAAAGATGTGAAAAATTTGAAGAGCTTCAAAAGGTGTCAAAATGAGATGAGCATGAAACGGTGTGAAAAATAGGAGGAGCATGATGTGGTGTTGAAAAAAATGAAAAGCCTGGAAAGGTGTGAAAAATATTCAGAGCTTCAAAATGTGTCAAATATATGAGGAGCATGAAACGGTCTGAAAAATAGGAGGAGCATGAAACATTGATCAAAAACATGAAGAGCCTGAAAAGGTGTGAAAAATATGAACAGCAACAAAAGGTGTGAAATACATGATGAGCATGAAACGGGTTGAAAAATAGGAGAAGCATGAAGTGGTGTGGAAAAACATGAAGAGCCTGGAAAGGTGTGAAAAATATGAAGAGTTTCAAAAGGTGTGAAATACATGAGGAGCATGAAACTCTCTGAAAAATAGGAGGAGCATGAAGCGGTGCTCAAAAACATGAAGAGCCTGAAAAGTTGTGAAAAATATGAAGAGCTTCAAAAGGTGTCAAAAATATGAAGAGCATAAAACTGTCTGAAAAATAGGAGGAGCCTGAAGCGGAGTTCAAATACATGAAGAGCCTGAAAACGTGTGAAAAATATGAAGAGCTTCAAAAGGTGTGAAAAATATGAAGAGCTTCAAAAGGTGTCAAAAATCGATGAGCAGGAAATGGTCTGAAAAATAGGAGGAGCATGAAGTGGTGTTAAAAACATGAAGAGCCTGAAAAGTTGTGAAATATATGAAGAGCTTCAAAAGGTGTCAAAAATATGAGGAGAATGAAACGGTCTGAAAAATAGGAGGAGCATGAAGTGGTGTTGAAAAACATGAAGAGCCTGAAATGGTGTGAAATATATGAAGAGCTTCAAAATGTGTGAAAAATATGAGGAGCAAGAAACTGTCTGAAAAATACGAGGAGCATGAAGAGGTGTTGAAGAAAATGAAGAGCCTGAAAAGGTGTGAAAAAATATGAAGAGCTTCTAAAGGTGTCAAAAATATGAGGAGCATGAAGGTCTGAAAAATAGGAGGAGCATGAAGTGGTGTTGAAAAACATGAAGAGCCTGAAAAGTGTGAAAAATATGAAGAGCTTCAAAAGGTGTCAAAAATATGAGGAGCATGAAACGGTCTGAAAAAAAGGAGGAGCATGAAGCGGTGTTGAAAAACATGAAGAGCCTGAAAACGTGTGAAAAAATATGAAGAGCTTCAAAAGGTGTGAAGAATATGAAGAGCTTCAAAAGGTGTCAAATATGAGATGAGCATGAAACGGTCTGAAAAAAAGGAGGAGCATGAAGTGGTGTTGAAAAAAAAAGAAGAGCCTGAAAATGTGTCAAATATATGAAGAGCTTCAAAAGGTGTCAAAAATATGAGGAGCATGAAACGATCTGAAAAATAGGAGGTGCATGAAACATTGATCAAAAACATGAAGAGCCTGAAAAGGTGTGAAAAATATGAAGAGCTTCAAAAGGTGTGAAATACATGTTGAGCATGAAACGGGTTGAAAAATAGGAGAAGCATGAAGTCGTGTGTAAAAACTTGAAGAGCCTGAAAAGGTGTGAAAAATATGAAGAGCTTCAAAAGGTGTGAAATACAAGAGGAGCATAAAACTCTCTGAAAAATAGGAGGAGCATGAAGCGGTGCTCAAAAATATGAAGAGCCTGAAAAGTTGTGAAAAATATGAAGAGCTTCAAAAGGTGTCAAAAATATGAAGAGCATAAAACTGTCTGAAAAAATAGGAGGAGCCTGAAGCAGAGTTCAAATACTTGAAGAGCCTGAAATGCTGTGAAAAATATGAAGAGCTTCAAAAGGTGTCAATAATATGAGGAGCATGAAAAGGTCTGAAAAATAGGACGAGCATGAAGGGGTATTGAAAAACATGAAGAGCGTGAAAAGGTGTGAAAAATATGAAGAGCTTCAAAAGATGTGAAAAATATGAAGAGTTTCAAAAGGTGTCAAAAATATGAGGAGCATGAAACGGTCTGAAATATAGGAGGAGCATGAGGCGGTGTTGAAAAACATGAAGAGCGTGAAAAGGTGTGAAAAATATGAAGAGCTTCTAAAGGTGTCAAAACTATGAGGAGCATGAAACGGTCTGAAAAACAGGAAGGAGCATGAAGCGGTGTTCAAAAACCTGAAGAGCCTGAAAAGGTGTGAAAAATATGAAGAGCTTCAAAAGGTGTCAAAAATATGAGGAGCATGAAAAGGTCTGCAAAAAGGAGGAGCATGAATTAGTGTTGAAAAACTTGAAGAGCCTGAAAAGGTGTGAAAAATATGAAAAGCTTCAAAATCTGTCAAAAATATGAGGAACATGAAACAGTCTGAAAAATGGAGGCGCATGAAGCGGTGTTCAAAAACATGACGAGCCTGAAAACCTGTGAAAAATATGAAGAGCTTCAAAAGGTGTGAAATAGATGAGGCACATGAAACTCTCTGAAAATTAGGAGGAGCAGGAAGCAGTGTTTAAAAACATGAAGAGGCTGAAAAGTTGTGAAAAATATGAAGAGCTTCAAAAGGTGTCAAAAATATAAGGAGCATGAAACGGTATGAAAAATAGGAGGAACATGAAGCGGTGTTGAAAAACATGAAGAGCCTGAAAAGGTGTGAAAAATATGAAGAGCTTCAAAAGGTGTGAAAAATATGAAGAGCTTCAAAAGGTGTCAAAAATTAGATGAGCATGAAACGGTCTGAAAAATAGGAGGAGCATGAAGTGGTGTTGAAAAAAATGAAGAGCCTGAAAAGGTGTGAATAATATGAAGAGCCTCAAAAGGTGTCAAAAATATGAGGAGTATGAAAAGGTATAATAAATAGCAGGAGCATGAAGCGGTGTTGAAAAACATGAAGAGTCGAAATCGTGTGAAAAATATGAAGAGCTTCAAAAATGTGACAAATATGAAGAGCTTCAAAAGGTGTGAAAAATATGAAGAGCTTCAAAAGGTGTCAAAAATGAGATGAGCATGAAACGGTCCGAAAAATAGGAGGAGCATGAAGCGGTGTTGAAAATCATGAAGATAAAGAAAAGGTGTGAAAAATATGAAGAGCTTCAAAAGGTATCAAAATGAGATGAGCATGAAACGTCTGAAAAAGAGGAGGAGCATGAAGTGGTGTTGAAAAACATGAAGAGCCTGAAAATGTGTGAAAAATATGAAGAGCTTCAAAAGGTGTGAAATATATGAGGTGCAAGAAACGGTCTGAAAAATAGGAGGAGCATTAAGCGTTGTTGAAAAACATGAATAGCCAGAAAAGGTGTGAAAAATATGAAGAGCTTCAAAAGGTGTCAAAAATATGAGGAGCATGAAACGTTCTGAAAAATAGGAGGAGCATTAAGCGGTGTTGAAACACATGAAGAGCCTGAAAACGTGTGAAAATATGAAGAGCTTCAAAAGGTGTGAAAAATATGAAGAGCTTCAAAAGGTGTCAAAAATATGAGGAGCATGAAACGGTCTGAAAAAATATAAGAAGCATGAAGCGGTGTTCAAAAACATGAAGAGCCTGAAAAGGTGTGAAAGATATTAAGAGCTTAAAAAGGTGTCAAAAATATGAGGAGCATGAAACGGTCTGAAAAATAGGAGGATTATGAAATGGTGTTCAAAAACATGAAGAGCCTGAAAGGGTGTGAAAAATATGAAAGCCTCAAACCTGTCAAAAATATGAGGAGCATGAAACCGTCTGAAAAATAGCAGGAGCATGAAGCGGTGTTGAAAAACATGAAGAGTCTGAAAACGCGTTAAAAAATGAAGAGCTTCAAACATATGAAAAATATGAAGAGCTTCAAAATGTGTGAAAAATATGAAGAGCTTCAAAAGGTGTCAAAAAGATGAGGAGCATGAAACGGTCTGAAAAATAGGAGGAACATGAAGCGGTGTTCAAAAACATGAAGAGCCTGAAAAGGTGAGAAAAATATGAAGAGTTTCAAAAGGTGTGAAATACATGAGGAGCATGAAACTTTCTAAAAAATAGGAAGAGCATGAAGCGCTGTTCTAAAACATGACAGCCTGAAAAGGTGAGAAAAATAAAAAGAGATTCAAAAGGTGTGAAAAATATGAGGAGCATGATACGGTCGAAAAAATAGGAGGAGCATGAATCGGAGTTCAAAAATATGAAGAGCCTGAAAAGGTGTGAAAAATATGAAGAGCCTTAAAATGTGTCAAAAATATGAGGAGTATGAAACGGTATGATAAATAGCAGGAGCATGAAGCGGTGTTGAAAAACATGAAGAGTCTGAAATCGTTTGAAAATTATGAAGAGCTTCAAAAATGTTAAAAATATGAAGAGCTTCAAAAGGTGTAAAAAATATGAAGAGCTTCAAAAGGTGTCAGAAATTAGATGAGCATGAAACGGTCTAA
This sequence comes from Dama dama, assembly GCF_033118175.1. NCBI lineage: Eukaryota > Metazoa > Chordata > Mammalia > Artiodactyla > Cervidae > Dama > Dama dama. The sequence goes on along the minus strand of NC_083686.1, from coordinate 50,257,067 downwards.
AAAATAGGAGGAGCAACAAGTAGTGTTGAAAAAAAGGAAGAGCCTGAAAAGGTGTGAAAAATATGAAGAGCTTCAAAAGGTGTGAAAAATACGAGGAGCATGATACGTTCTGAAAAATAGGAGGAGCATGAAGCGGTGTTCAAAAACATGAAGAGCCTGAAAAGTTGTGAAAAATATGCAAAGCTTCAAAAGGTGTCAAAAATCAGAGGAGCATGAAACGGTCTGAAAAATAGGAGGAGCATGAAGTCGTGTTCAAAAATATGAAGAGCCTGAAAAGGTGTGAAAAATATGAAGAGCTTCAAAAGGTGTGAAAAATATGAAGAGCTTCAAAATGTGTCAAAAATATGAGGAGCATGAAACGGTCTGAAAAATAGGAGGAGCATGAAGCGGTGTTGAAAAACATGAAGAGCCTGAAAAGGTGTGAAAAATATGAAGAGCTTCTGAAATGTGAAAAATATGAAGAACTTCAAAAGGTGTGAAATAGATGAGGCACATGAAACTCTCTGAAAATTAGGAGGAGCATGAAGCGGTGTTTAAAAACATGAAGAGGCTGAAAAGTTGTGAAAAATATGAAGAGCTTCAAAAGGTGTCAAAAATATAAGGAGCATAAAACGGTATGAAAAATAGGAGGAACATGAAGCGGTGTTGAAAAACATGAAGAGCCTGAAAAGGTGTGAAAAATATGAAGAGCTTCAAAAGGTGTGAAAAATATGAAGAGCTTCAAAAGGTGTCAAAAATTAGATGAGCATGAAACGGTCTGAAAAATAGGAGGAGCATGAAGTGGTGTTGAAAAAAATGAAGAGCCTGAAAAGGTGTGAATAATATGAAGAGCCTCAAAAGGTGTCAAAAATATGAGGAGTATGAAAAGGTATAATAAATAGCAGGAGCATGAAGCGGTGTTGAAAAACATGAAGAGTCGAAATCGTGTGAAAAATATGAAGAGCTTCAAAAATGTGACAAATATGAAGAGCTTCAAAAGGTGTGAAAAATATGAAGAGCTTCAAAAGGTGTCAAAAATGAGATGAGCATGAAACGGTCCGAAAAATAGGAGGAGCATGAAGCGGTGTTGAAAATCATGAAGATAAAGAAAAGGTGTGAAAAATATGAAGAGCTTCAAAAGGTATCAAAATGAGATGAGCATGAAACGTCTGAAAAAGAGGAGGAGCATGAAGTGGTGTTGAAAAACATGAAGAGCCTGAAAATGTGTGAAAAATATGAAGAGCTTCAAAAGGTGTGAAATATATGAGGTGCAAGAAACGGTCTGAAAAATAGGAGGAGCATTAAGCGTTGTTGAAAAACATGAATAGCCAGAAAAGGTGTGAAAAATATGAAGAGCTTCAAAAGGTGTCAAAAATATGAGGAGCATGAAACGTTCTGAAAAATAGGAGGAGCATTAAGCGGTGTTGAAACACATGAAGAGCCTGAAAACGTGTGAAAATATGAAGAGCTTCAAAAGGTGTGAAAAATATGAAGAGCTTCAAAAGGTGTCAAAAATATGAGGAGCATGAAACGGTCTGAAAAAATATAAGAAGCATGAAGCGGTGTTCAAAAACATGAAGAGCCTGAAAAGGTGTGAAAGATATTAAGAGCTTAAAAAGGTGTCAAAAATATGAGGAGCATGAAACGGTCTGAAAAATAGGAGGATTATGAAATGGTGTTCAAAAACATGAAGAGCCTGAAAGGGTGTGAAAAATATGAAAGCCTCAAACCTGTCAAAAATATGAGGAGCATGAAACCGTCTGAAAAATAGCAGGAGCATGAAGCGGTGTTGAAAAACATGAAGAGTCTGAAAACGCGTTAAAAAATGAAGAGCTTCAAACATATGAAAAATATGAAGAGCTTCAAAATGTGTGAAAAATATGAAGAGCTTCAAAAGGTGTCAAAAAGATGAGGAGCATGAAACGGTCTGAAAAATAGGAGGAACATGAAGCGGTGTTCAAAAACATGAAGAGCCTGAAAAGGTGAGAAAAATATGAAGAGTTTCAAAAGGTGTGAAATACATGAGGAGCATGAAACTTTCTAAAAAATAGGAAGAGCATGAAGCGCTGTTCTAAAACATGACAGCCTGAAAAGGTGAGAAAAATAAAAAGAGATTCAAAAGGTGTGAAAAATATGAGGAGCATGATACGGTCGAAAAAATAGGAGGAGCATGAATCGGAGTTCAAAAATATGAAGAGCCTGAAAAGGTGTGAAAAATATGAAGAGCCTTAAAATGTGTCAAAAATATGAGGAGTATGAAACGGTATGATAAATAGCAGGAGCATGAAGCGGTGTTGAAAAACATGAAGAGTCTGAAATCGTTTGAAAATTATGAAGAGCTTCAAAAATGTTAAAAATATGAAGAGCTTCAAAAGGTGTAAAAAATATGAAGAGCTTCAAAAGGTGTCAGAAATTAGATGAGCATGAAACGGTCTAAAAAATAGGAGGAGCAACAAGTAGTGTTGAAAAAAAGGAAGAGCCTGAAAAGGTGTGAAAAATATGAAGAGCTTCAAAAGGTGTGAAAAATACGAGGAGCATGATACGTTCTGAAAAATAGGAGGAGCATGAAGCGGTGTTCAAAAACATGAAGAGCCTGAAAAGTTGTGAAAAATATGCAAAGCTTCAAAAGGTGTCAAAAATCAGAGGAGCATGAAACGGTCTGAAAAATAGGAGGAGCATGAAGTCGTGTTCAAAAATATGAAGAGCCTGAAAAGGTGTGAAAAATATGAAGAGCTTCAAAAGGTGTGAAAAATATGAAGAGCTTCAAAATGTGTCAAAAATATGAGGAGCATGAAACGGTCTGAAAAATAGGAGGAGCATGAAGCGGTGTTGAAAAACATGAAGAGCCTGAAAAGGTGTGAAAAATATGAAGAGCTTCTGAAATGTGAAAAATATGAAGAACTTCAAAAGGTGTGAAATAGATGAGGCACATGAAACTCTCTGAAAATTAGGAGGAGCATGAAGCGGTGTTTAAAAACATGAAGAGGCTGAAAAGTTGTGAAAAATATGAAGAGCTTCAAAAGGTGTCAAAAATATAAGGAGCATGAAACGGTATGAAAAATAGGAGGAACATGAAGCGGTGTTGAAAAACATGAAGAGCCTGAAAAGGTGTGAAAAATATGAAGAGCTTCAAAAGGTGTGAAAAATATGAAGAGCTTCAAAAGGTGTCAAAAATTAGATGAGCATGAAACGGTCTGAAAAATAGGAGGAGCATGAAGTGGTGTTGAAAAAAATGAAGAGCCTGAAAAGGTGTGAATAATATGAAGAGCCTCAAAAGGTGTCAAAAATATGAGGAGTATGAAAAGGTATAATAAATAGCAGGAGCATGAAGCGGTGTTGAAAAACATGAAGAGTCGAAATCGTGTGAAAAATATGAAGAGCTTCAAAAATGTGACAAATATGAAGAGCTTCAAAAGGTGTGAAAAATATGAAGAGCTTCAAAAGGTGTCAAAAATGAGATGAGCATGAAACGGTCCGAAAAATAGGAGGAGCATGAAGCGGTGTTGAAAATCATGAAGATAAGGAAAGGTGTGAAAAATATGAAGAGCTTCAAAAGGTATCAAAATGAGATGAGCATGAAACGTCTGAAAAAGAGGAGGAGCATGAAGTGGTGTTGAAAAACATGAAGAGCCTGAAAATGTGTGAAAAATATGAAGAGCTTCAAAAGGTGTGAAATATATGAGGTGCAAGAAACGGTCTGAAAAATAGGAGGAGCATTAAGCGTTGTTGAAAAACATGAATAGCCAGAAAAGGTGTGAAAAATATGAAGAGCTTCAAAAGGTGTCAAAAATATGAGGAGCATGAAACGTTCTGAAAAATAGGAGGAGCATTAAGCGGTGTTGAAACACATGAAGAGCCTGAAAACGTGTGAAAATATGAAGAGCTTCAAAAGGTGTGAAAAATATGAAGAGCTTCAAAAGGTGTCAAAAATATGAGGAGCATGAAACGGTCTGAAAAAATATAAGAAGCATGAAGCGGTGTTCAAAAACATGAAGAGCCTGAAAAGGTGTGAAAGATATTAAGAGCTTAAAAAGGTGTCAAAAATATGAGGAGCATGAAACGGTCTGAAAAATAGGAGGATTATGAAATGGTGTTCAAAAACATGAAGAGCCTGAAAGGGTGTGAAAAATATGAAAGCCTCAAACCTGTCAAAAATATGAGGAGCATGAAACCGTCTGAAAAATAGCAGGAGCATGAAGCGGTGTTGAAAAACATGAAGAGTCTGAAAACGCGTTAAAAAATGAAGAGCTTCAAACATATGAAAAATATGAAGAGCTTCAAAATGTGTGAAAAATATGAAGAGCTTCAAAAGGTGTCAAAAAGATGAGGAGCATGAAACGGTCTGAAAAATAGGAGGAACATGAAGCGGTGTTCAAAAACATGAAGAGCCTGAAAAGGTGAGAAAAATATGAAGAGTTTCAAAAGGTGTGAAATACATGAGGAGCATGAAACTTTCTAAAAAATAGGAAGAGCATGAAGCGCTGTTCTAAAACATGACAGCCTGAAAAGGTGAGAAAAATAAAAAGAGATTCAAAAGGTGTGAAAAATATGAGGAGCATGATACGGTCGAAAAAATAGGAGGAGCATGAATCGGAGTTCAAAAATATGAAGAGCCTGAAAAGGTGTGAAAAATATGAAGAGCCTTAAAATGTGTCAAAAATATGAGGAGTATGAAACGGTATGATAAATAGCAGGAGCATGAAGCGGTGTTGAAAAACATGAAGAGTCTGAAATCGTTTGAAAATTATGAAGAGCTTCAAAAATGTTAAAAATATGAAGAGCTTCAAAAGGTGTAAAAAATATGAAGAGCTTCAAAAGGTGTCAGAAATTAGATGAGCATGAAACGGTCTAAAAAATAGGAGGAGCAACAAGTAGTGTTGAAAAAAAGGAAGAGCCTGAAAAGGTGTGAAAAATATGAAGAGCTTCAAAAGGTGTGAAAAATACGAGGAGCATGATACGTTCTGAAAAATAGGAGGAGCATGAAGCGGTGTTCAAAAACATGAAGAGCCTGAAAAGTTGTGAAAAATATGCAAAGCTTCAAAAGGTGTCAAAAATCAGAGGAGCATGAAACGGTCTGAAAAATAGGAGGAGCATGAAGTCGTGTTCAAAAATATGAAGAGCCTGAAAAGGTGTGAAAAATATGAAGAGCTTCAAAAGGTGTGTAATATATGAGGAACATGATACGGTCTAAAAAATAGGAGGAGCATGAAGCGGTGTTGAAAAACATGAAGAGCCAGTAAAGGAGTGAAATATATGAAGAGCTTCAAAAGGTGTGAGAAATATGAAGAGCTTCAACAGGTGTCAAAAATGAGATGAGCATGAAATGGTCTGAAAAACAGGAGGAGCATGAAGTGGTGTTGATAAACAAGAAGAGCATGAAAAGTTGTGAAATATATGAAGAGCTTCAAAAGGTGTCAAAAATATGAGGAGTATGAAACGGTCTGAAAACGAAGAGGAGCATGAAGGGGTGTTCAAAAACATGAAGAGCCTGAAAACGTGTGAAAAATATGAAGAGCTACAAAAGTTGTCAAAAATATGAGGAGCATGAAACAGTCTGAAAAATAGGAGGAGAATGAAGCACTGTTGAAAAACATGAAGAGCCTGAAAAGGTGAGAAAAAAATGAAGAGTTTCAAAACGTGTCGAAAATATGAGGAGCATGAAACGGTCTGAAATAGGAGGAGCATGAAATGGTGTTGAGAGACATGAAGAGCCTGAAAAGGTTTGAAAAATATGAAGAGTTTCAAAAGGTATCAAAATTATGGGGAGCATTAAACGTTCTAAACATAGAGGAGCATGAAGTGGTGTTGAAAAATATGAAGAGCCAGAAAAGGTGTGAAAAATATGAAGAGCTCCAAAAGGTGTGAAAAATATGAGGAGCATGGAACGTTCTGAAAAATAGGAGGAGCATGAAACGATGTTCAAAAACCTGAAGAGCCTGAAATGCTGTGAAATATATGAAGAGTTTCAAAAGGTGTCAAAAATATGAGGAGCATGAAACTGTCTGAAAAATATGAAGAGTTTCAATAGTTGTCAAAATATGAGGAGCATGAAATGGTGTTCAAAAACATGAAGAGCCTGAAAAGGTGTTAAAATATGAAGAGCTTCAAATGGTGTCAAAAATATGAGGAGCATGAAACGGTCTGAAAAATAGGAGGAGCATGAAGTGATGTTCAAAAACATGAAGAGCCTTAAAAGGTGTGAAACATATGAAGAGCTTTAAAGGTGTGAAAATTATGAGGAGCATGAAACCGTCTGAAAAATAGGAGGAGCATGACACGGTGTTGAAAAACATGAAGAGCCTTAACATGTGTGAAAAATATGAAGAGTTTAAATGTGTGAAAAATATGAGGAGCATGAAACCGTCTGAAAAATAGGAGGAGCATCACACGGTGTTGAAAAACATGAAGATCATGAAAAGGTGTGAAAAATATGAAGAGATTCAAAAGCTGTCAAAAATATGAGGAGCCTGAAACGGTCTGAGAAATAGGAGGAAATGAAGTGGTGTTGAAAAAGATGAAGAGCCTGAAAAGGTGTGAAAAATATGAAGAGCTTAAAAAGGTGTCAAAAATATGAGGATCATGAAATGATGTGAAAAATATGAGGAACATGAAACGGTCTGAAAAATAGGAGGAGCATGAAACGGTGTTCAGAAACATGAAGAGCCTGAAAAGGTGTGAAAAACATAAAGAGCTTCAAAGTGTGACAAAAATATGAGGAGCATGAAACGGTCTGAAAAATAGGAGGAGCTTGAAGTGGTGTTGAAAAACACGACGAGCCTGAAAAGGTGTGAAATATATGAAGAGCTTCAAAAGGTGTGAAATACATGAGGAGCACGAAACGGGATGAAAAACAGGAGGAGCATGAAGCGGTGTTCAAAAACATGAACAGCTTGAAAAGGGGTGAAAAATATGAAGAGTTTCAAAAGGTGTCAAAAATAGGAACAGAATGAAACTGTCTGAAATAAAGGAGGAGCATGAAGCGGTGTTCAAAAACATGAAGAGCTTAAAAAATGTGAAAAATATGAAGAGCTTCAAAAGGCGTCAAAAATACGAGGAGCATGAAACGGTCAGAAGAAGAGGAGGAGCATGAAGCAGTGTTCAAAAACATGAAGAGCTAGAAAAGGTGTGAAATATATGAAGAGCTTAAAAGGTGTCAAAAATAGGAACAGAATGAAACTGTCTGAAATAAAGGAGGAGCATGAAGCAGTGTTGAAAAACATGAAGAGCCTGAAAAGGTGTGAAAAATATGAAGAGCTTCAAAAGGTGTCAAAATATGAGGAGCAAGAAACCGTCTGAAAAATAGGAGGAGCATGAAACGGTCTGAAAAATAGGAGGAGCATGAATCGGTGTTGAAAACATGAAGAGCATGAAAAGGTGTCAAAAATATGAAGAGCTTCAAAATGTGTCAAAAATATGAGGAGCAAGAAACCGTCTGAAAAATAGGAGAAACATGAAGCGGTGTTGAAATACATGAAGAGCATGAAAAGGTGTCAAAAATATGAAGAGATTCAAAGGGGGTGAAAAATATGAAGAGCTTCAAATCTGTCAAAAATGAGATGAGCATGAAACGGTCTGAAATATAGGAGGAGCTTGAAGTGGTGTTGAAAAAAAAGAAGAGCCTGTAAAGGTGTGAAATATATGAAGAGCTTCAAAAGGTGTCAAAATATGTGGAGAATGAAGCGGTCTGAAAAATAGGAGGATCAAGAAACGGTGTTGAAAAACATGAAGAGCCTGAAAACGTGTAAAATATGAAGAGCTACAAAAGGTGTCAAAAATGAGATGAGCATGAAACGGTCTGAAAAATAGGAGGAGAGAGAAGCGGTGTTCAAAAACATGAAGAGGCTGAAAGGGTGTGAAAAATATGAAGAGATTCAAAAGGTGTGAAAAATATGAGGAGCATGAAACGGTCTGAAAAATAGAAGCAGCATGAAACTGTGTTGAAAAAAAATGAAGAGCTTGAAAATGTGTGAAATATATGAAGAGCTTCAAAAGGTGTCAAAAATGAGATGAGCATGAAAAGGTCTGAAAAATAAAGGAGCATGAAATGGTGATCAAAACGTGAAGAGCCTGAAAAGGTGTGAAAAATATGAAGAGCTTCAAAAGGTGTGAAATACATGAGGAGCATGAAACGGTCTGAAAAACAGGAGGAGCATGAAGCGGTGTTGAAAAACATGAGGAGCCTGAGAACTTGTGAAAAATATGTAGAGCTTCAAAAGGTGTCAAAAATGAGATGAGCATGAAACGGTCTGAAATATAGGAGGAGCATGAAGTGGTGTTGAAAAACATGAAGAGGCTGAGAGGGTGTGAAAATTATGAAGAGCTTCAAAAGGTGTCAAAAATATGAGGAGCATGCAACGGTCTGAAAAATAGGAGGAGCAAGAAACGGTGATCAAAAACATGAAGAGCCTGAAAAGGTGTGAAAAATATGACGAGCTTCAAAACGTGTGAAAAACACGAGGAGCATGAAACGGGCTGAAAAATAGGAGAAGCATGAAGTGGTGTTGAAAAACATGAAGAGCCTGAAAAAGTGTGAAAAATATGAAGAGCTTCAGAAGGTGTGAAAAATATGAAGAGCTTCAACATGTGTCAAAAATTAGATGAGCATGAAACGGTCTGAAAAATTGAAGGAGCAAGAAGTAGTGTTGAAAAAAATGAAGAGCCTGAAAAGTTGTGAAAAATATAAAGAGCTTCAAAAGGTGTCAAAAATGAAATGAGCATGAAACGGTCTGAAAAATAAGAGGAGCATGAAGCGGTGTTCAAAAACTTGAAGAGCCTGAAAAGATATGACAAATATGAAGAGCTTCAAAAGGTGTCAAAAATATGAGGAGCATGAAACGGTCTGAAAAATAGGAGGAGCATGAAGCGGTGTTCAAAAACATGAAGAGCCTGAAAAGTTGTGAAAAATATGAAGAGCTTCAAAAGGTGTCAAAAATATGAGGAGCATGAAACGGTCTGAAAAATAGGAGGAGCATGAAGAGGTGTTCAAAAACATGAAGAGCCTGAAAAGTCGTGAAAAATATGAAGAGCTACAAAAGGTGTTAAAAAATATGAGGAGCATGATACGGTCAGAAAAATAGGAGGAGCATGAATCGGTGTTCAAAAACATGAAGAGCCTGAAAAGTTGTTAAAAATATGAAAAGCTTCAATAGGTGTCAAAAATGAGATGAGCATGAAACGATCTGAAAAATAGGAGAAGCATGAAGCGGTGTTGAAAAACATGAAGTGCCTGAAAAGGTGTGAAAAATATGAAGAGCTTCAAAAGGTGTGAAAACTATGAGGAGAATGAAACTGTCTGAAATATAGGAGGAGCATGAACCGGTGTTCAAAAATGAAGAGCCTGAAAAGGTGTGAAAAATTTGAAGAGCTTCATAAGGTGTCAAGAATATGAGGAGCACGAAACGGTCTGAAAAATATGAGGAGCATGAAGCGGTGTTCAAAAACATGAAGAGCCTGAAAACGTGTGGAAAATATGAAGAGCTTCAAAAGGTGTGAAAAATATGAAGAGCTTCAAAAGGGGTCAAAAATGAGATGAGCATGAAACGGTCTGACAAATAGGACGAGCATGAAGTGGTGTTGAAAAAAAAGAAGAGCCTGAAAAGGTGTGAAATATATGAAGAGCTTCAAAAGGTGTCAAAAATATGAAGAGAATGAAACGGTCTGAAAAATAGGAGGAGCATGAAATGCTGATCAAACACATGAAGAGCCTGAAAAGTTTTGAAAAATATAAAGAGCTTCAAAAGGTGTGAAATACATTTGGACATGAAACGGTCTGAAAAATAGGAGGAGCATGAGGCGGTTTTCAAATAAATGAAGAGCCTGAAAAGTGTGAAAAATATGAAGACCTTCAAAAGGTGTCAAACATATGAGGAGCATGAAACGGTCTGTAAAATAGGAGGAGAATGAAGCTGTGTTGAAAAACAAGAAGAGCCTGAAAAGGTGTGAAATATATGAAAAGCTTCAAAAGGTGTAACAAATATGAGGACCATGAAACAGTTTGAAAAATAGGAATAGCATGAAACGGTGTTCAAAAACATGAATAGCCTGAAAAGGTGTGAAAAAATATGAAGAGCTTCAAAAGGTGTCAAAAATAAGAGGAGCATGAAACGGTCTGAAAAATAGGAGGAGCATGAAGAGGTGTTGAAAAACAAGAAGAGCCTGAAAATGTGTAAAAAATATGAAGAGCTTCAAAAGGTGTCAAAAATATGAGGAGAATGAAACGGTCTGAAAAATAGGAGGAGCATGAAACGGTCTGAAAAATAGGAGAGGAATGAAGGGTTGTTGAAAAACATGAAGTGCCTGAAATGGTGTGAAATATATGAAGAGCCTCAAAATGTGTGAAAAATATGAGGAGCTTCAAAAAGTGTCAAAAATATGAGGAGCAAGAAACGGTCTGAAAAATACGAGGAGCATGAAGAGGTGCTGAAGAAAATGAAGAGCCTGAAAAGGTGTGAAAAATATGAAGAGCTTCTAAAGGTGTGAAAAATATGAGGAGCATGAAGTGGTGTTGAAAAACATGAAGAACCTGACAAGTGTGAAAAATATGAAGAGCTTCAAAAGGTGTCAAACATAGGAGTAGCATAAAACTGTCTGAAAAATAGGAGGAGCATGAAGCCGTGTTCAAAAACATGAAGAGCCTGAAAAGGTGTGAAAAATATGAAGTGCTTCAAAACGTGTCAAAAATATTAGGAGCAGGAAACGGCCTGAAAAATAGCAGGAGCATGAAACGGTATGAAAAATAGGAGGAGCATGAATCCGTGTTCAAAACCATGAAGAGCTTGAAAAGTTGTGAAATATATGAAGAGTTTCAAAAGGTGTCAAAAATAGGAGGAGAATGAAACTGTCTCAAATAAAGGAGGAGCATGAAGCGGTGTTGAAAACCATGAAGAGCCTGAAAAGGTGTGAAAAATATGAAGAGCTTCAAAAGGTGTGTAACATAGGAGGAGCATAAAACGGTCTGAAAAATAGGAGGAGCATGAAGCCGTGATCAAAAACATGAAGAGCATGAAAAGGTGTGAAAAATATGAAGAGCTTCAAAAGGATTGAAATACATGAGGAGTACGAAACGGTCTGAAAAAAAGGAGGAGCATGAAGCGGTGTTCAAAAACATGAAGAGCCTGAAAAGGTGTGAAACATATGAAGAGCTTCTAAAGGTGTCAAAAATATGAGGAGCATGAAACGATCTGAAAAATAGGAGGAGCATGAAGCGGTGTTCAAAAACCTGAAGAGCCTGAAAAGGTGTGAAAATTATGAAGAGCTTCAAAAGATGTGAAAATTATGAGGAGCATGAAACGATCTGAAAAATAGGAGGTGCATGAAACATTGATCAAAAACATGAAGAGCCTGAAAAGGTGTGAAAAATATGAAGAGCTTCAAAAGGTGTGAAATACATGTTGAGCATGAAAAGGGTTGAAAAATAGGAGAAGCATGAAGTGGTGTGTAAAAACTTGAAGAGCCTGAAAAGGTGTGAAAAATATGAAGAGCTTCAAAAGGTGTGAAATACATGAGGAGCATAAAACTCTCTGAAAAATAGGAGGAGCATGAAGCAGTGCTCAAAAACATGAAGAGCCTGAAAAGTTGTGAAAAATATGAAGAGCTTCAAAAGGTGTCAAAAATATGAAGAGCATAAAACTGTCTGAAAAAATAGGAGGAGCCTGAAGCAGAGTTCAAATACATGAAGAGCCTGAAATGCTGTGAAAAATATGAAGAGCTTCAAAAGGTGTCAATATTATGAGGAGCATGAAAAGGTCTGAAAAATAGGACGAGCATGAAGGGGTGTTGAAAAACATGAAGAGCGTGAAAAGGTGTGAAAAATATGAAGAGCTTCAAAAGATGTGAAAAATATGAAGAGTTTCAAAAGGTGTCAAAAATATGAGGAGCATGAAACGGTCTGAAATATAGGAGGAGCATGAAGCGGTGTTGAAAAACATGAAGAGCGTGAAAAGGTGTGAAAAATATGAAGAGCTTCTAAAGGTGTCAAAACTATGAGGAGCATGAAACGGTCTGAAAAACAGGAAGGAGCATGAAGCGGTGTTCAAAAACCTGAAGATCCTGAAAAGGTGTGAAAAATATGAAGAGCTTAAAAGGTGTCAAAAATATGAGGAGCATGAAAAGGTCTGCAAAAAGGAGGAGCATGAATTAGTGTTGAAAAACTTGAAGAGCCTGAAAAGGTGTGAAAAATATGAAAAGCTTCAAAATCTGTCAAAAATATGAGGAACATGAAACAGTCTGAAAAATGGAGGCGCATGAAGCGGTGTTCAAAAACATGACGAGCCTGAAAACCTGTGAAAAATATGAAGAGCTTCAAAAGGTGTGAAATAGATGAGGCACATGAAACTCTCTGAAAAATAGGAGGAGCAGGAAGCAGTGTTGAAAAACATGAAGAGCCTGAAAAGGTGTGAAAAATATGAAGACCTTCAAAAGGTGTAAAATACATGAGGCGCATGAAACTCTCCGAAAATTAGGAGGAGCAAGAAGCAGTGTTCAACAACATGAAGAGCCTGAAAACTTGTGAAAAATATGAAGAGCTTCAAAAGGGGTAAAAAATATGAAGAACATGAAACCGTCTGAAAAATAGGAGGAGCATGAGGTGGTGTTGAAAAACATGAATAGCCTGAAAAGGTGTGAAAAATATGAAGAGCTTTAAAAGGTGTGAAAAATATGAAGAGCTTCAAAAGGTGTGAAATATATGAAGAGCTTCAAAATGTGTCAAAAATATGAGGAGCATGAAACGGTCTGAAAAATAGGAGGAGCATGAAGCGGTGTTGAAAAACATGAAGAGCCTGAAAAGGTGTGAAAAATATGAAGAGCTTCTGAAATGTGAAAAATATGAAGAACTTCAAAAGGTGTGAAATAGATGAGGCACATGAAACTCTCTGAAAATTAGGAGGAGCATGAAGCGGTGTTTAAAAACATGAAGAGGCTGAAAAGTTGTGAAAAATATGAAGAGCTTCAAAAGGTGTCAAAAATATAAGGAGCATGAAACGGTATGAAAAATAGGAGGAACATGAAGCGGTGTTGAAAAACATGAAGAGCCTGAAAAGGTGTGAAAAATATGAAGAGCTTCAAAAGGTGTGAAAAATATGAAGAGCTTCAAAAGGTGTCAAAAATATGAGGAGTATGAAAAGGTATGATAAATAGCAGGAGCATGAAGCGGTGTTGAAAAACATGAAGAGTCGAAATCGTGTGAAAAATATGAAGAGCTTCAAAAATGTGACAAATATGAAGAGCTTCAAAAGGTGTGAAAAATATGAAGAGCTTCAAAAGGTGTCAAAAATTAGATGAGCATGAAACGGTCCGAAAAATAGGAGAAGCATGAAGCGGTCTTGAAAATCATGAAGATAAAGAAAAGGTGTGAAAAATATGAAGAGCTTCAAAAGGTATCAAAATGAGATGAGCATGAAACGTCTGAAAAAGAGGAGGAGCATGAAGTGGTGTTGAAAAACATGAAAAGCCTGAAAATGTGTGAAAAATATGAAGAGCTTCAAAAGGTGTGAAATATATGAGGTGCAAGAAACGGTCTGAAAAATAGGAGGAGCATTAAGCGTTGTTGAAAAACATGAATAGCCAGAAAATGTGTGAAAAATATGAAGAGCTTCAAAAGGTGTCAAAAATATGAGGAGCATGAAACGGTCTGAAAAAATATAAGAAGCATGAAGCGGTGTTCAAAAACATGAAGAGCCTGAAAAGGTGTGAAAAATATTAAGAGCTTAAAAAGGTGTCAAAAATATGAGGAGCATGAAACGGTCTGAAAAAAAGGAGGATTATGAAATGGTGTTCAAAAACATGAAGAGCCTGAAAGGGTGTGAAAAATATGAAAGCCTCAAAACCTGTCAAAAATATGAGGAGCATGAAACCGTCTGAAAAATAGCAGGAGCATGAAGCGGTGTTGAAAAACATGAAGAGTCTGAAAACGCGTTAAAAAATGAAGAGCTTCAAACATATGAAAAATATGAAGAGCTTCAAAATGTGTGAAAAATATGAAGAGCTTCAAAAGGTGTCAAAAAGATGAGGAGCATGAAACGGTCTGAAAAATAGGAGGAACATGAAGCGGTGTTCAAAAACATGAAGAGCCTGAAAAGGTGAGAAAAATATGAAGAGTTTCAAAAGGTGTGAAATACATGAGGAGCATGAAACTTTCTAAAAAATAGGAAGAGCATGAAGCGCTGTTCTAAAACATGACAGCCTGAAAAGGTGAGAAAAATAAAAAGAGATTCAAAAGGTGTGAAAAATATGAGGAGCATGATACGGTCGAAAAAATAGGAGGAGCATGAATCGGAGTTCAAAAATATGAAGAGCCTGAAAAGGTGTGAAAAATATGAAGAGCCTTAAAATGTGTCAAAAATATGAGGAGTATGAAACGGTATGATAAATAGCAGGAGCATGAAGCGGTGTTGAAAAACATGAAGAGTCTGAAATCGTTTGAAAATTATGAAGAGCTTCAAAAATGTTAAAAATATGAAGAGCTTCAAAAGGTGTAAAAAATATGAAGAGCTTCAAAAGGTGTCAGAAATTAGATGAGCATGAAACGGTCTAAAAAATAGGAGGAGCAACAAGTAGTGTTGAAAAAAATGAAGAGCCTGAAAAGGTGTGAAAAATATGAAGAGCTTCAAAAGGTGTGAAAAATACGAGGAGCATGATACGTTCTGAAAAATAGGAGGAGCATGAAGCGGTGTTCAAAAACATGAAGAGCCTGAAAAGTTGTGAAAAATATGCAAAGCTTCAAAAGGTGTCAAAAATCAGAGGAGCATGAAACGGTCTGAAAAATAGGAGGAGCATGAAGTCGTGTTCAAAAATATGAAGAGCCTGAAAAGGTGTGAAAAATATGAAGAGCTTCAAAAGGTGTGTAATATATGAGGAACATGATACGGTCTAAAAAATAGGAGGAGCATGAAGCGGTGTTGAAAAACATGAAGAGCCAGTAAAGGAGTGAAATATATGAAGAGCTTCAAAAGGTGTGAGAAATATGAAGAGCTTCAACAGGTGTCAAAAATGAGATGAGCATGAAATGGTCTGAAAAACAGGAGGAGCATGAAGTGGTGTTGATAAACAAGAAGAGCATGAAAAGTTGTGAAATATATGAAGAGCTTCAAAAGGTGTCAAAAATATGAGGAGTATGAAACGGTCTGAAAACGAAGAGGAGCATGAAGGGGTGTTCAAAAACATGAAGAGCCTGAAAACGTGTGAAAAATATGAAGAGCTACAAAAGTTGTCAAAAATATGAGGAGCATGAAACAGTCTGAAAAATAGGAGGAGAATGAAGCACTGTTGAAAAACATGAAGAGCCTGAAAAGGTGAGAAAAAAATGAAGAGTTTCAAAACGTGTCGAAAATATGAGGAGCATGAAACGGTCTGAAATAGGAGGAGCATGAAATGGTGTTGAGAGACATGAAGAGCCTGAAAAGGTTTGAAAAATATGAAGAGTTTCAAAAGGTGTCAAAATTATGGGGAGCATTAAACGTTCTAAACATAGAGGAGCATGAAGTGGTGTTGAAAAATATGAAGAGCCAGAAAAGGTGTGAAAAATATGAAGAGCTCCAAAAGGTGTGAAAAATATGAGGAGCATGGAACGTTCTGAAAAATAGGAGGAGCATGAAACGATGTTCAAAAACCTGAAGAGCCTGAAATGCTGTGAAATATATGAAGAGTTTCAAAAGGTGTCAAAAATATGAGGAGCATGAAACTGTCTGAAAAATATGAAGAGTTTCAATAGTTGTCAAAATATGAGGAGCATGAAATGGTGTTCAAAAACATGAAGAGCCTGAAAAGGTGTTAAAATATGAAGAGCTTCAAATGGTGTCAAAAATATGAGGAGCATGAAACGGTCTGAAAAATAGGAGGAGCATGAAGTGATGTTCAAAAACATGAAGAGCCTTAAAAGGTGTGAAAAATATGAAGAGCTTTAAAGGTGTGAAAATTATGAGGAGCATGAAACCGTCTGAAAAATAGGAGGAGTATGACACGGTGTTGAAAAACATGAAGAGCCTTAACATGTGTGAAAAATATGAAGAGTTTAAAGGTGTGAAAAATATGAGGAGCATGAAACCGTCTGAAAAATAGGAGGAGCATCACACGGTGTTGAAAAACATGAAGATCATGAAAAGGTGTGAAAAATATGAAGAGATTCAAAAGCTGTCAAAAATATAAGGAGCCTGAAACGGTCTGAGAAATAGGAGGAAATGAAGTGGTGTTGAAAAAGATGAAGAGCCTGAAAAGGTGTGAAAAATATGAAGAGCTTAAAAAGGTGTCAAAAATATGAGGATCATGAAATGATGTGAAAAATATGAGGAACATGAAACGGTCTGAAAAATAGGAGGAGCATGAAACGGTGTTCAGAAACATGAAGAGCCTGAAAAGGTGTGAAAAATATAAAGAGCTTCAAAGTGTGACAAAAATATGAGGAGCATGAAACGGTCTGAAAAATAGGAGGAGCTTGAAGTGGTGTTGAAAAACACGACGAGCCTGAAAAGGTGTGAAATATATGAAGAGCTTCAAAAGGTGTGAAATACATGAGGAGCACGAAACGGGATGAAAAACAGGAGGAGCATGAAGCGGTGTTCAAAAACATGAACAGCTTGAAAAGGGGTGAAAAATATGAAGAGTTTCAAAAGGTGTCAAAAATAGGAACAGAATGAAACTGTCTGAAATAAAGGAGGATCATGAAGCGGTGTTCAAAAACATGAAGAGCTTAAAAAATGTGAAAAATATGAAGAGCTTCAAAAGGCGTCAAAAATACGAGGAGCATGAAACGGTCAGAAGAAGAGGAGGAGCATGAAGCAGTGTTCAAAAACATGAAGAGCTAGAAAAGGTGTGAAATATATGAAGAGCTTAAAAGGTGTCAAAAATAGGAACAGAATGAAACTGTCTGAAATAAAGGAGGAGCATGAAGCAGTGTTGAAAAACATGAAGAGCCTGAAAAGGTGTGAAAAATATGAAGAGCTTCAAAAGGTGTCAAAATATGAGGAGCAAGAAACCGTCTGAAAAATAGGAGGAGCATGAAACGGTCTGAAAAATAGGAGGAGCATGAATCGGTGTTGAAAACATGAAGAGCATGAAAAGGTGTCAAAAATATGAAGAGCTTCAAAATGTGTCAAAAATATGAGGAGCAAGAAACCGTCTGAAAAATAGGAGAAACATGAAGCGGTGTTGAAATACATGAAGAGCATGAAAAGGTGTCAAAAATATGAAGAGCTTCAAAGGGGGTGAAAAATATGAAGAGCTTCAAATCTGTCAAAAATGAGATGAGCATGAAACGGTCTGAAATATAGGAGGAGCTTGAAGTGGTGTTGAAAAAAAAGAAGAGCCTGTAAAGGTGTGAAATATATGAAGAGCTTCAAAAGGTGTCAAAATATGTGGAGAATGAAGCGGTCTGAAAAATAGGAGGATCAAGAAACGGTGTTGAAAAACATGAAGAGCCTGAAAACGTGTAAAATATGAAGAGCTACAAAAGGTGTCAAAAATGAGATGAGCATGAAACGGTCTGAAAAATAGGAGGAGAGAGAAGCGGTGTTCAAAAACATGAAGAGGCTGAAAGGGTGTGAAAAATATGAAGAGATTCAAAAGGTGTGAAAAATATGAGGAGCATGAAACGGTCTGAAAAATAGAAGCAGCATGAAACTGTGTTGAAAAAAAATGAAGAGCTTGAAAATGTGTGAAATATATGAAGAGCTTCAAAAGGTGTCAAAAATGAGATGAGCATGAAAAGGTCTGAAAAATAAAGGAGCATGAAATGGTGATCAAAACGTGAAGAGCCTGAAAAGGTGTGAAAAATATGAAGAGCTTCAAAAGGTGTGAAATACATGAGGAGCATGAAACGGTCTGAAAAACAGGAGGAGCATGAAGCGGTGTTGAAAAACATGAGGAGCCTGAGAACTTGTGAAAAATATGTAGAGCTTCAAAAGGTGTCAAAAATGAGATGAGCATGAAACGGTCTGAAATATAGGAGGAGCATGAAGTGGTGTTGAAAAAAATAAAGAGCCTGAAAAGGTGTGAAATATATGAAGAGCTTCAAAAGTTGTCAAAAATATGAGGAGAATGAAACGGTCTGAAAAATAGGAGGATCATGAAGCTGTGTTGAAAAACATGAAGAGTCTGAAAAGGTGTGAAAGATATGAAGAGTTTCTAAAGATGTCAAAAATATGAGGAGCATGAAACGGTCTGAAAAATAGGAGGAGCATGAAGTGGTGTTGAAAAACATGAAGAGGCTGAAAGGGTGTGAAAATTATGAAGAGCTTCAAAAGGTGTCAAAAATATGAGGAGCATGCAACGGTCTGAAAAATAGGAGGAGCAAGAAACGGTGATCAAAAACATGAAGAGCCTGAAAAGGTGTGAAAAATATGACGAGCTTCAAAAGGTGTGAAAAACACGAGGAGCATGAAACGGGCTGAAAAATAGGAGAAGCATGAAGTGGTGTTGAAAAACATGAAGAGCCTGAAAAAGTGTGAAAAATATGAAGAGCTTCAGAAGGTGTGAAAAATATGAAGAGCTTCAACATGTGTCAAAAATTAGATGAGCATGAAACGGTCTGAAAAATTGAAGGAGCAAGAAGTAGTGTTGAAAAAAATGAAGAGCCTGAAAAGGTGTGAAAAATATAAAGAGCTTCAAAAGGTGTCAAAAATGAAATGAGCATGAAACGGTCTGAAAAATAAGAGGAGCATGAAGCGGTGTTCAAAAACTTGAAGAGCCTGAAAAGATATGACAAATATGAAGAGCTTCAAAAGGTGTCAAAAATATGAGGAGCATGAAACGGTCTGAAAAATAGGAGGAGCATGAAGCGGTGTTCAAAAACATGAAGAGCCTGAAAAGTTGTGAAAAATATGAAGAGCTTCAAAAGGTGTCAAAAATATGAGGAGCATGAAACGGTCTGAAAAATAGGAGGAGCATGAAGAGGTGTTCAAAAACATGAAGAGCCTGAAAAGTCGTGAAAAATATGAAGAGCTACAAAAGGTGTTAAAAAATATGAGGAGCATGATACGGTCAGAAAAATAGGAGGAGCATGAATCGGTGTTCAAAAACATGAAGAGACTGAAAAGTTGTCAAAAATATGAAAAGCTTCAATAGGTGTCAAAAATGAGATGAGCATGAAACGATCGGAAAAATAGGAGAAGCATGAAGCGGTGTTGAAAAACATGAAGTGCCTGAAAAGGTGTGAAAAATATGAAGAGCTTCAAAAGGTGTGAAAACTATGAGGAGAATGAAACTGTCTGAAATATAGGAGGAGCATGAACCGGTGTTCAAAAATGAAGAGCCTGAAAAGGTGTGAAAAATTTGAAGAGCTTCATAAGGTGTCAAGAATATGAGGAGCACGAAACGGTCTGAAAAATATGAGGAGCATGAAGCGGTGTTCAAAAACATGAAGAGCCTGAAAACGTGTGGAAAATATGAAGAGCTTCAAAAGGTGTGAAAAATATGAAGAGCTTCAAAAGGGGTCAAAAATGAGATGAGCATGAAACGGTCTGACAAATAGGACGAGCATGAAGTGGTGTTGAAAAAAAAGAAGAGCCTGAAAAGGTGTGAAATATATGAAGAGCTTCAAAAGGTGTCAAAAATATGAAGAGAATGAAACGGTCTGAAAAATAGGAGGAGCATGAAATGCTGATCAAACACATGAAGAGCCTGAAAAGTTTTGAAAAATATAAAGAGCTTCAAAAGGTGTGAAATACATTTGGACATGAAACGGTCTGAAAAATAGGAGGAGCATGAGGCGGTTTTCAAATAAATGAAGAGCCTGAAAAGTGTGAAAAATATGAAGACCTTCAAAAGGTGTCAAAAATATGAGGAGCATGAAACGGTCTGTAAAATAGGAGGAGAATGAAGCTGTGTTGAAAAACAAGAAGAGCCTGAAAAGGTGTGAAATATATGAAAAGCTTCAAAAGGTGTAACAAATATGAGGACCATGAAACAGTTTGAAAAATAGGAATAGCATGAAACGGTGTTCAAAAACATGAATAGCCTGAAAAGGTGTGAAAAAATATGAAGAGCTTCAAAAGGTGTCAAAAATAAGAGGAGCATGAAACGGTCTGAAAAATAGGAGGAGCATGAAGAGGTGTTGAAAAACAAGAAGAGCCTGAAAATGTGTAAAAAATATGAAGAGCTTCAAAAGGTGTCAAAAATATGAGGAGAATGAAACGGTCTGAAAAATAGGAGGAGCATGAAACGGTCTGAAAAATAGGAGAGGAATGAAGGGTTGTTGAAAAACATGAAGTGCCTGAAATGGTGTGAAATATATGAAGAGCCTCAAAATGTGTGAAAAATATGAGGAGCTTCAAAAAGTGTCAAAAATATGAGGAGCAAGAAACGGTCTGAAAAATACGAGGAGCATGAAGAGGTGTTGAAGAAAATGAAGAGCCTGAAAAGGTGTGAAAAATATGAAGAGCTTCTAAAGGTGTGAAAAATATGAGGAGCATGAAGGTCTGAAAAATAGGAGGAGCATGAAGTGGTGTTGAAAAACATGAAGAACCTGAAAAGTGTGAAAAATATGAAGAGCTTCAAAAGGTGTCAAACATAGGAGTAGCATAAAACTGTCTGAAAAATAGGAGGAGCATGAAGCCGTGTTCAAAAACATGAAGAGCCTGAAAAGGTGTGAAAAAGATGAAGTGCTTCAAAACGTGTCAAAAATATTAGGAGCAGGAAACGGCCTGAAAAATAGCAGGAGCATGAAACGGTATGAAAAATAGGAGGAGCATGAATCCGTGTTCAAAACCATGAAGAGCTTGAAAAGTTGTGAAATATATGAAGAGTTTCAAAAGGTGTCAAAAATAGGAGGAGAATGAAACTGTCTCAAATAAAGGAGGAGCATGAAGCGGTGTTGAAAACCATGAAGAGCCTGAAAAGGTGTGAAAAATATGAAGAGCTTCAAAAGGTGTCAAACATAGGAGGAGCATAAAACGGTCTGAAAAATAGGAGGAGCATGAAGCCGTGATCAAAAACATGAAGAGCATGAAAAGGTGTGAAAAATATGAAGAGCTTCAAAAGGATTGAAATACATGAGGAGTACGAAACGGTCTGAAAAAAAGGAGGAGCATGAAGCGGTGTTCAAAAACATGAAGAGCCTGAAAAGGTGTGAAAAATATGAAGAGCTTCAAAATGTGTTAAAAATATTAGGAGCAGGAAACAGTCTGAAAAATAGGAGGAACATGAGACGGTTTCAAAAACATGAAGAGCCTGGAAAAGTGTGAAAAATATGAAGAGCTTCAAAAGGTGTGTAATATATGAGGAGCATGAAACGCTCTAAAAAATAGGAGGAGCATGAAGCTGTGTTGAAAAACATGAAGAGCCTGTAAAGGAGTGAAATAAATGAAGAGCTTCAAAAGGTGTCAAAAATATGAGGAGCAAGAAACTGTCTGAAAAAAATGAGGAGCATGAAGCGGTGTTGAAAAACATGAAGAGCATCAAAAGGTGTCAAAATTATGAATAGCTTCGAATGGTGTCAAAAATATTATGAGCATGAAACGGTCTGAAAAATAGGAGGAGCATGAAGCGGTGTTGAAAAACATGAAGAGCCTGAAAAGATGTGAAATATATGAAGAGCTTCTTAAGGTGTCAAACATATGAGGAGCATGAAACCCTCTGAAAAACAGGATGAGCATGAAACGGTTTTGAAAAAGATGAAGAGCAGGAAAAGGTGTGAAAAATATGAAGAGCTTAAAAAGGTGTCAAATATATGAAGAGCATGAAACGGTGTGAAAAATAGGAGGAGACTGAAGCGGTGTTCAAAAACATGAAGAGCCTGAAAAGGTGTGAAAAGTATGAAGAGCTTCAAAACGTGTCAAAAATATGAGGAGCATGAAACGGTCTGAAAAATAGAAGCAGCATGAAGCGGTGTTGAAAAACATGAAGAGCCTGAAAACGTGTGAATAATATGAAGAGCTTCAAAAGGTGTGAAAAATATTAAGAGCTTCAAAAGGTGTCAAAAATTAGATGAGCATGAAACGGTCTGAAAAAAAGGAGGATCATGAAAAGCTGTTGAAAAAAATAAAGACCCTGAAAAGGTGTGAAAAATATGAAAAGCTTCAAAAGGAGTAAAAAATATGAGGAGCATGAAACGGTATGAAAAATAGGAGGAGCATGAAGCGGTGTTCAAAAACATGAAGAGACTGAAAACGTGTGAAAAATATGAAGAGCTTCAAAACGTGTCAAAAATATGAGGAGCATGAAACGGTCTGAAAAATAGGAGGAGCATAAAGCGGTGTTCAAAAACATAAAGAGCCTGAAAAGTTGTGAAAAATATGAAGAGCTTCAAAAGGTATAAAAAATATGAGGAGCATGAAACGGTCTGAAAAATATGAGGAGCATGAAGCTATGTTGAAAAACATGAAGAGCTTGAAAAGCTTTGAAATATATGAAGAGCTTCAAAAGGTGTGAAATACATGAGGAGCATGAAACGATCTGAAAAATAGGAGGAGCATGTAGTGGTGTTCAAAAACATGAAGAGTCTGAAAAGGTGTGAAAAATATGAAGAGCTTCAAAAAGTGTCAAAAATATGAGGAGCATGAAATGGTCTGAAAAATAGGAGGAGCATGAAGCGGTGTTGAAAAACATGAAGAGCCTGAAAAGGTGTGAAAAATATGAAGAGCTTCAAAAGGTGTGAAAAATATGAAGAGCTTCAAATGTGTCAAAAATGAGATGAGCATGAAACGGTCTGAAAAATAGGAGGAGCATGAAGTGGTGTTGAAAAAAAAGAAGAGACTGAAAAGGTGTGAAAAATATGAAGAGCATCAAAAGGTGTCAAAAATATGAGGAGACTGAAACGGTCTCACAAATAGGAGGAGCATGAAGCGGTGTTCAAAAACATGAAGAGCCTGAAAAGTTGTGAAAAACATGAAAAGCTTCAAAAGGTGTCAAAAATGACATGAGCATGAAACGGTTTGAAAAAAAGGAGGAGCATGAAGTGTTGTTGAAAAAAAAGAAGAGACTGAAAAGGTGTGAAAAATATGAGGATCATCAAATGGTGTCAGAAATATGAGGAGCATGAAAAGGTCTGCAAAAAGGAGGAGCATGAAGTGGTCTTGAAAAACTTGAAGAGCCTGAAAAGGTGTGAAAAATATGAAAAGCTTCAAAATCTGTCAAAAATATGAGGAGCATGAAACGGTCTGAACAATAGGAGGCGCATGAAGCGGTGTTCAAAAACATGACGAGCCTGAAAAGGTGTGAAAAATATGAAGAGCTTCAAAAGGTGTCAAATTTATGAGGAGAATGAAACAGTCTGAAAAATAGGAGGAGCATGAAGCTGTGTTGAAAACATGAAGAGCCTGAAAAGGTGTGAAAAATAAGAAGAGCTTCTAAAGGTGTCAAAAATATGAGGATCATGAAACGGTCTGAAAAATAGGAGCAGCATGAGGCTGTGTTGAAAACCATGAAGAGCCTGAAAAGGTGTGAAAAATATGAGGAGCTTCAAAAGGCGTGAAATACATGAGGAGCATGTAACGGGCTGAAAAATAGGAGAACCATGAAGTGGTGTGCAAAAACATGAAGAGCCTGAAAAGGTGTGAAAAATATGAAGAACTTCAAAAGGTGTGAAATACACGAGGAACATGAAACTCTCTGAAAAATAGGAGGAGCAAAAAGCAGTGTTCAAAAACATAAAGAGCCTGAAAACTTGTGAAAAATATGAAGAGCTTCAAAAGGTGTGAAACAGATGAGGCGCATGAAACACTCTGATAATTAGGAGGAGCAAGAAGCAGTGTTGAAAAACATCAAGAGCCTGAAAAGGTGTGAAAAATATGAAGACCTTCAAAAGGTGTGAAATACATGAGGCGCATGAAACTCTCTGAAAATTAGGAGGAGCAAGAAGCAGTGTTCAAAAACATGAAGAGCCTGAAAACGTGTGAAAAATATGAAGAGCTTTAAAAGGTGTGAAAAATATGAAGAGCTTCAAAAGTTTTGAAATATATGAAGAGCTTCAAAATGTGTCAAAAATATGAGGAGCATGAAACGGTCTGAAAAATAGGAGGAGCATGAAGTGGTGTTCAAAAACTTGAAGAGCCTGAAAACGTGTGAAAAATATGAAGAGCTTCAAAGTTGTGAATAATATGAAGAGCTTCAAAAGGTGTCAAAAATGAGATGAGTATGAAACGGTCTGAAAAATAGCAGGAGCATGAAGCGGTGTTGAAAAACATGAAGCGCCAGAAAAGGTGTGAAAAATATGAAGAGCTTCAAAATGTGTCAAAAATATGAGGAGCATGAAACAGTCTGAAAAATAATATGAGCATGAAGTGTTGTTGAAAACATGAAGAGATTGAAATGTTGTGAAAAATATGAAGAGCTTCAAAAGGTGTCAAATATATGAGGAGCATGAAACGGTCTGAAATACAGGAGGAGCAGGAGTATTTTTGAAAACATGAAGAGATTGAAAAGTTGTGAATAATATGAGGAGCTTCAAAAGGTATAAAAAATATGAGGAGCATGAAACGGTCTGAAAAATATGAGGAGCATGAAGCTATGTTGAAAAACATGAAGAGCTTGAAAAGCTTTGAAATATATGAAGAGCTTCAAAAGGTGTGAAATACATGAGGAGCATGAAACGATCTGAAAAATAGGAGGAGCATGTAGTGGTGTTCAAAAACATGAAGAGTCTGAAAAGGTGTGAAAAATATGAAGAGCTTCAAAAAGTGTCAAAAATATGAGGAGCATGAAATGGTCTGAAAAATAGGAGGAGCATGAAGCGGTGTTGAAAAACATGAAGAGCCTGAAAAGGTGTGAAAAATATGAAGAGCTTCAAAAGGTGTGAAAAATATGAAGAGCTTCAAATGTGTCAAAAATGAGATGAGCATGAAACGGTCTGAAAAATAGGAGGAGCATGAAGTGGTGTTGAAAAAAAAGAAGAGACTGAAAAGGTGTGAAAAATATGAAGAGCATCAAAAGGTGTCAAAAATATGAGGAGACTGAAACGGTCTCACAAATAGGAGGAGCATGAAGCGGTGTTCAAAAACATGAAGAGCCTGAAAAGTTGTGAAAAACATGAAAAGCTTCAAAAGGTGTCAAAAATGACATGAGCATGAAACGGTTTGAAAAAAAGGAGGAGCATGAAGTGTTGTTGAAAAAAAAGAAGAGACTGAAAAGGTGTGAAAAATATGAGGATCATCAAATGGTGTCAGAAATATGAGGAGCATGAAAAGGTCTGCAAAAAGGAGGAGCATGAAGTGGTCTTGAAAAACTTGAAGAGCCTGAAAAGGTGTGAAAAATATGAAAAGCTTCAAAATCTGTCAAAAATATGAGGAGCATGAAACGGTCTGAACAATAGGAGGCGCATGAAGCGGTGTTCAAAAACATGACGAGCCTGAAAAGGTGTGAAAAATATGAAGAGCTTCAAAAGGTGTCAAATTTATGAGGAGAATGAAACAGTCTGAAAAATAGGAGGAGCATGAAGCTGTGTTGAAAACATGAAGAGCCTGAAAAGGTGTGAAAAATAAGAAGAGCTTCTAAAGGTGTCAAAAATATGAGGATCATGAAACGGTCTGAAAAATAGGAGCAGCATGAGGCTGTGTTGAAAACCATGAAGAGCCTGAAAAGGTGTGAAAAATATGAGGAGCTTCAAAAGGCGTGAAATACATGAGGAGCATGTAACGGGCTGAAAAATAGGAGAACCATGAAGTGGTGTGCAAAAACATGAAGAGCCTGAAAAGGTGTGAAAAATATGAAGAACTTCAAAAGGTGTGAAATACACGAGGAACATGAAACTCTCTGAAAAATAGGAGGAGCAAAAAGCAGTGTTCAAAAACATAAAGAGCCTGAAAACTTGTGAAAAATATGAAGAGCTTCAAAAGGTGTGAAACAGATGAGGCGCATGAAACACTCTGATAATTAGGAGGAGCAAGAAGCAGTGTTGAAAAACATCAAGAGCCTGAAAAGGTGTGAAAAATATGAAGACCTTCAAAAGGTGTGAAATACATGAGGCGCATGAAACTCTCTGAAAATTAGGAGGAGCAAGAAGCAGTGTTCAAAAACATGAAGAGCCTGAAAACGTGTGAAAAATATGAAGAGCTTTAAAAGGTGTGAAAAATATGAAGAGCTTCAAAAGTTTTGAAATATATGAAGAGCTTCAAAATGTGTCAAAAATATGAGGAGCATGAAACGGTCTGAAAAATAGGAGGAGCATGAAGTGGTGTTCAAAAACTTGAAGAGCCTGAAAACGTGTGAAAAATATGAAGAGCTTCAAAGTTGTGAATAATATGAAGAGCTTCAAAAGGTGTCAAAAATGAGATGAGTATGAAACGGTCTGAAAAATAGCAGGAGCATGAAGCGGTGTTGAAAAACATGAAGCGCCAGAAAAGGTGTGAAAAATATGAAGAGCTTCAAAATGTGTCAAAAATATGAGGAGCATGAAACAGTCTGAAAAATAATATGAGCATGAAGTGTTGTTGAAAACATGAAGAGATTGAAATGTTGTGAAAAATATGAAGAGCTTCAAAAGGTGTCAAATATATGAGGAGCATGAAACGGTCTGAAATACAGGAGGAGCAGGAGTATTTTTGAAAACATGAAGAGATTGAAAAGTTGTGAATAATATGAGGAGCTTCAAAAGGTGTCAAATATATGAGGAGGATGAAATGGTCTGAAAAATAGGAGGATCATGAAGCGGTGTTGACAAACATGAAGAGCCTGAAAAGGTGTGAAAAATATGAAGAGATTCAAAAGGTGTCAAACATATGAGGAGCATGAAACAGTCTGAAAAATAGTAGGAGCATGAAACGGTTTTGAAAAAGATGAAAAGCGTGAAAAGGTGTGAAAAATATTAAGAGCTTCAAAAGGTGTCAAAAATATGAGGAGCATGAAACGGTCTGAAAAATAGGAGGAGCATGAAGCTGTCGTCAAAAACATGAAGAGCCTGAAAAGGTGTAAAAATATGAAGAGCTTCAAAAGATGTGAAAAATATGAGGAGCATGAAACGGTCTGAAAAATAGAAGCAGCATGAAACGGTGATGAAAAACATGAAGAGCCTGAAAAGTTGTGAATAATATGAAGAGCTTCAAAAGGTGTCAAATATATGAGGAGCATGAAACGGTCTGAAAAATAGGAGGATCATGAAGTGGTGTTGAAAAATAAGAAGAGCCTGAAAAGGTGTGAAAAATACGAAGAGCTTCAAAAGGTGTCAAAAATATGAGGAGCATGAAACGTTCTGAAAAATAATATGAGCATGAAACGGTCTTGAGAAACATGAAGAGCCTGAAAATGTGTGAAAAATATGAAGAGCTTCTTAAGGTGTCAAACATATGAGGAGCATGAAACACTCTGAAAAACAGGATGAGCATGAAACGGTTTTGAAAAAGATGAAGAGCAGGAAAAGGTGTGAAAAACATGAAGAGCTTAAAAAGGTGTCAAATATATGAAGAGCATGAAACGGTGTGAAAAATAGGAGGAGCCTGAAGCGGTGTTCAAAAACATGAAGAGCCTTAAAAGGTGTGAAAAATATGAAGAGCTTCAAAACGTGTCAAAAATATGAGGAGCATGAAACGATCTGAAAAATAGAAGCAGCCTGAAGCGGTGTTGAAAAACATGAAGAGCCTGAAAACGTGTGAAGAATATGAAGAGCTTCAAAAGGTGTGAAAAATATTAAGAGCTTCAAAAGGTGTCAAAAATTAGATAAACATGAAACGGTCTGAAAAAAAGGAGGATCATGAAAAGGTGTTGAAAAAAATAAAGACCCTAAAAAGGTGTGAAAAATATGAAAAGCTTCAAAAGGTGTCAAAAATATGAGGAGCATGAAACGGTATGAAAAATAGGAGGAGCATGAAGCGGTGTTCAAAAACAAGAAGAGACTGAAAACGTGTGAAAAATATGAAGAGCTTCAAAAGTTGTCAAAAATATGAGGAGCATGAAACGGTCTGAAAAATAGGAGGAGCATGAAGCGGTGTTCAAAAACATGCAGAGCCTGAAATGTTGTGAAAAATATGAAAAGCTTCAAAAGTTGTCAAAAATGAGATGAGCTTGAAATGGTCTGAAAAATAGGAAGAGCATGAAGCGGTGTTTAAACACATGAAGAGCTGAAAACGTGTGAAAAATATGAAGAGCTTCAAAAGGTGTCAAAAATATGAGGAGCAAAAAACGGTCTGCAAACAAGGAGAAGCATGAATCGTGTTCAAATACATGAAAAGCCTGAAAAAGTGTGAAAAATATGAAGAGCTTCAAAAGGTGTTAAAAATATGAGGAGCATGAAACGGTCTGAAAAATCGGAGGAGCATGAAGCGGTGTTCAAAAACATGAAGAGCCTGAAAAGTTGTGAAAAATATGAAGAGCTTCAAAAGGTTTGAAATACTTGAGGAGCATTAAACGGTCTGAAAAATACGAGGAGCATGAAGTGTTTTTGAAAACATGAAGAGATTGAAAAGTTGTGAATAATATGAAGCGCTTCAAAAGGTGTCAAATATATGAGGAGGATGAAATGGTCTGAAAAATAGGAGGATCATGAAGCGGTGTTGAAAAAGTAGAAGAGCCTGAAAAGGTGTGAAAAACAGGAAGAGTTTCAAAAGGTGTCAAAGATATGAGGAGCATGAAACGGTCTGAAAAATAATAGGAGCATGAAACAGTGTTGACAAATATGAAGAGCCTGAAAAGGTGTGAAAAATATGAAGAGATTCAAAAGGTGTCAAAGATATGAGGAGTATGAAACAGTCTGAAAAATAGGAGGAGCATGAAACGGTTTTGAAAAAGATGAAAAGCATGAAAAGGTGTGAAAAATATTAAGAGCTTCAAAAGGTGTCAAAAATATGAGGAGTATGAAACGGTCTGAAAAATAGGAGGAGCATGAAGCTGTCGTCAAAAACATGAAGAGCCTGAAAAGGTGTGAAAAATATGAAGAGCTTCAAAAGATGTGAAAAATATGAGGAGCATGAAACGGTCTGAAAAATAGAAGCAGCATGAAACGGTGATGAAAAACATGAAGAGCCTGAAAAGTTGTGAATAATATGAAGAGCTTCAAAAGGTGTCAAATATATGAGGAGCATGAAACGATCTGAAAAATAGGAGGAGCATGAAACGGTGTTCAAAAACATGAAGAGCCTGAAAAGGTGTGAAAAATATGAAGAGATTCAAAAGGTGTCAAAGATATGAGGAGTATGAAACAGTCTGAAAAATAGGAGGAGCATGAAACGGTTTTGAAAAAGATGAAAAGCATGAAAAGGTGTGAAAAATATTAAGAGCTTCAAAAGGTGTCAAAAATATGAGGAGTATGAAACGGTCTGAAAAATAGGAGGAGCATGAAGCTGTCGTCAAAAACATGAAAAGCCTGAAAAGGTGTGAAAAATATGAAGAGCTTCAAAAGATGTGAAAAATATGAGGAGCATGAAACGGTCTGAAAAATAGAAGCAGCATGAAACGGTGATGAAAAACATGAAGAGCCTGAAAAGTTGTGAATAATATGAAGAGCTTCAAAAGGTGTCAAATATATGAGGAGCATGAAACGATCTGAAAAATAGGAGGAGCATGAAACGGTGTTCAAAAACATGAAGAGCCTGAAAAGGTGTGAAAAATATGAGGAGCTTTAAAAGGTGTCAGAAATATGAGGAGCATGAAAAGGTCTGAAAAATAGGAGAAGCATGAAATGCTGATCAAAAACATGAAGAGCCTGAAAAGGTGTGAAAAATATGAAGAGCTTCAAAAGGCGTGAAATACATGAGGAGCATGTAACTGGCTGAAAAATAGGAGAACCATGAAGTGATGTGCAAAAACATGAAGAGCCTGAAAAGGTGTGAAAAATATGAAAGGCTTCAAAAGGTGTGAAATACATGAGGAGCATGAAACTCTCTGAAAAAGAGGAGGAGCAAGAAGCACTGTTCAAAAACATGAAGAGCCTGAAAACTTGTGAAAAATATGAAGAGCTTCAAAAGGTGTGAAATACATGAGGCGCATGAAACTCTCTGAAAATTAGGAGGAGCAAGAAGCAGTGTTCAAAAACATGAAGAGCCTGAAAACGTGTGAAAAATATGAAGAGCTTCAAAAGGTGTGAAATACATGAAGAGCATGAAACTCTCTGAAAAATAGGAGGAGCATGTAGTGGTGTTCAAAAACATGAAGAGTCTGAAAAGGTGTGAAAAATATGAAGAGCTTCAAAAAGTGTCAAAAATATGAGGAGCATGAAACGGTCTGAAAAATAGGAGGAGCATGAAGCGGTCTTGAAAAACATGAAGAGCCTGAAAACGTGTGAAAAATATGAAGAGCTTCAAAAGGTGTCAAAAATATGAGGAGAATGAAACGGTCTCAAATATAGGAGGAGCATGAAGCGGTGTTCAAAATCATGAAGAGCCTGAAAAGTTTTGAAAAATATGAAAAGCTTCAAAAGGTGTCAAAAATGAGATGAGCATGAAACGGTTTGAAAAATAGGAGGAGCATGAATTGGTGTTGAAAAAAAAGAAGAGAATGAAAAGGTGTGAAAAATATGAAGAGCTTTAAAAGGTGTGAAAAATATGAGGAGCATGAAAAGTTCTGCAAAAAGGAGGAGCATGAAGTGGTGTTGAAAAACTTGAAGAGCCTGAAAAGGTGTGAAAAATATGAGGAGCTTTAAAAGGTGTCAAAAATAGGAGGAGCATGAAACGGTCTGAAAAATAGGAGAAGCATGAAATGCTGATCAAAAACATGAAGAGACTGAAAAGGTGTGAAAAATATGAAGAGCTTCAAAAGGCGTGAAATACATGAGGAGCATGTAACGGGCTGAAAAATAGGAGAACCATGAAGTGGTGTGCAAAAACATGAAGAGCCTGAAAAGGTGTGAAAAATATGAAAGGCTTCAAAAGGTGTGAAATACATGAGGAGCATGAAACTCTCTGAAAAATAGGAGGAGCAAGAAGCACTGTTCAAAAACATGAAGAGCCTGAAAACTTGTGAAAAATATGAAGAGCTTCAAAAGGTATGAAATACATGAGGCGCATGAAACTCTCTGAAAATTAGGAGGAGCAAGAAGCAGTGTTCAAAAACATGAAGAGCCTGAAAACGTGTGAAAAATATGAAGAGCTTCAAAAGGTGTGAAATAGATGAGGCGCATGAAACTCTCTGAAAATTAGGATGAGCAAGAAGCAGTGTTGAAAAACATCAAGAGCCTGAAAATGTGTGAAAAATATGAAGACCTTCAAAAGGTGTGAAATACATGAGGTGCATGAAACTCTCTGAAAATTAGGAGGAGCAAGAAGCAGTGTTCAAAAACATGAAGAGCCTGAAAACTTGTGAAAAATATGAAGAGCTTCAAAAGGGGTCAAAAATATGAAGAACATGAAACCGTCTGAAAAATAGGAGGAGCATGAGGTGGTGTTGAAAATCATGAAGAGCTTGAAAACGTGTAAAAAATATGAAGAGCTTTAAAAGGTGTGAAAAATATGAAGAGCTTCAAAAGGTGTGAAATATATGAAGAGCTTCAAAATGTGTCAAAAATATGAGGAGCATGAAACGGTCTCAAAAATAGGAGGAGCATGAAGCGGTGTTCAAAAACATGAAGATCCTGAAAAAGTGTAAAAAATATGAAGAGCTTCAAAAGGTGTCAAATATGAGATATGCATGAAACGGTCTGAAAAATAGGAGGAGCATGAAGTGGTTGTTAAAAACATGAAGAGCCTGAAAAGTTGTGAAAAATATGAAGAGCTTCAAAAGGTGACAAAAATGTGATGAGCATGAAACGGACTGAAAAATATGAGGAGCATGAAGCGGTGTTGGAAATCATGAAGAGCCTGAAGAGGTGTGAAATATATGAAGAGCTTCAAAAGGTGTGAAATACATGAGGAGCATTGAACGGTCTGAAAAATAGGAGAAGCATGAAGTTGTGTTGAAAAACGTGAAGAGCATGAAAAGGTGTGAAAAATATGAAGAGGTTCAAAAGGTGTCAAAAATATGAAGAGCTTCAAAAGGTGTCAAAAATGAGAGGAGTATGAAGCGGTCTGAAAAATAGGAGGAGCATGAAGCGGGGTTCAAAAACATGAAGAGCCTGAAAAGGTGTGAAAAATATGAAGAGCTTCAAAAGGTGTCAAAAATGAGATGAGCATGAAACGGTCTGAAAAATAGGAGGAGCACGAAGTGGTGTTGAAAAAAAAGAAGAGACGGAAAAGGTGTGAAATATATGAAGGGCTTCAAAAGGTGTCAAAAATATGAGGAGAATGATGCGGTCTGAAAAATAGGAGGAGCATGAAGCGGTGTTCAAAAACATGAAGAGCCTGAAAAGGTATGAAAAATATGAAGAGCTTCAAAAGGTGTCAAAAATATGAGGAGCATGAAACGGTCTGAAAAATAGGAGGAGCATGAAGCGGTGTTCAAAAACATGAAGAGCCTGAAAACGTGTGAAAAATTTGAGGAGCTTGAAAAGGTGTGAAATACATGAGGTGCATTAAACGGTTTGAAAAATAGGAGGAGCATGAAGCGGTGTTCAAAAACAGGAAAAGCCTGAAAAGTTGTGAAAAATATGAAGAGCTTCAAAAGTTGTCAAAAATATGAGGAGCATGAAAAGGTCAGAAAAATAAGAGGATCATGAAGCGGTGTTCAAAAACATGAAGAGCCTGAAAATGTGTGCAAAATATGAAGAACTTCAAAAGGTGTCAAAAATACGAGGATCATCAAAAGGTCTGAAAAATAGTAGGATCATGAAGCGGTGTTCAAAAACATGAAGAGCCTGAAAAGGTGTGAAAAATATGAAGAGCTTCAAAATGTGTCAAAAATATGAGGAGCATGAAACGGTCTGCAAAAAAGGAGGAGCATGAAGTGGTGTTGAAAAACTTGAAGATCCTGACAAGGTGTGAAAAATATGAAAAGCTTCAAAAGTTGTCAAAAATATGAGGAGCATGAAAAGGTCTGAAAAATAGGAGGAGCATGAAGCGGTGTTCAAAAACATGAAGAGCCTGAAAAGGTGTGAAAAATATGAAGAGCTTCAAAAGGTGTCAAAAATATGAGGAGCATGAAACGGTCTGAAAAATAGGAGGATCATGAAGCGGTGTTGAAAACATGAAGAGCCTGAAAAGGTGTGAAAAATATGAAGAGCTTCAAAAGGTGTCAAAAATATGAGGAGCATGAAACGGTCTGAAAAATAAGAGGAGCATGAAGCGGTGTTGAAAAACATGAAGTGCCTGAAAACGTGTGAAAAACATGAAGAGCTTCAATAGGTGTGAAATACATGAGGAGCATTAAATGGTCTGAAAAATAGGAGGAGCATGAAGTGGTGTTCAAAAACATGAAGAGCAAAAAAAAGGTGTGAAAAATATGAAGATTTCAAAAGGTTTCAAAAATGAAATGAACATGAAACGGTCTGAAAAATAGAAGGAGTATGATCTGGTGTTGAAAAAAAGGAAGAGACTGAAAAGGTGTGAAATATATGAAGATCTTCAAAAAGTGTGAAATACATGAGGAGCATTAAACGGTCTGAAAAATAGGAGAAGCATGAAGCGGTCTTCAAAAACATGAAGAGCCTGAAAACGTGTGAAAAATATGAAGAGCTTCAAAAGGTGTGAAATACATGAGGAGCATTAAACGGTCTGAAAAATAGGAGAAGCATGAAGAGGGGTTCAAAAACAGGAAGAGCCTGAAAAGTTGTGAAAAATATGAAGAGCTTCAAAAGTTGTCAAAAATATGAGGAGCATGAAACGGTCTGAAAAATAGGAGGAGCATGAAGAAGTGTTCAAAAACATGAAGAGCCTGAAAAGGTGTGAAAAATATGAAGAGCTTCAAAAGGTGTGAAATACATGAGGAGCATGAAACTCTCTGAAAAATAGAAGGAGCATGATGTGGTGTTCAAAAACATGAAGAGCCTGAAAACGTGTGAAAAATACGAAGAGCTTCAAAACGTGTGAAAAATATGAGGAGCATGATACGGTTTGAAAAATAGGAGGAGCATGAAGCGGTGTTGAAAAACATGAAGAGTCTGAAAACGTGTGAAATTATGAAGAACTTCAAAAATATGAAAAATATGAAGAGCTTCAAAAGGTGTGAAAACTATGAAGAGCTTCAAAAGGTGTCAAAATGAGATGAACAAGAAACGATCTGAAAAATAGGAGGAGCATGAAACGGTGTTGAAAATCATAAAGAGCCTGAAAATTTGTGAAAAATATTAAGAGCTTCAGAAGATGTGAAAAACATGAAGAGCTTCAAAAGGTGTCAAAATGAGATGAGCATGAAACGGTCTGAAAAATAAGAGGAGCATGATGTGGTGTTGAAAATAATGAAAAGCCTGAAAAGGTGTGAAATATATGAACAGCTTCAAAAGGTGTCAAAAATATGAGGAGAATGAAATGGTCTGTAAAATAGGAGGAGCATGAAATGGTGTTCAAAAACATGAAGAGCCTGAAGAGGTGTGAAAAATATGAAGAGCTTCAAAAGGGGTCAAAAATATGAGGAGCATGAAAAGTTCTGAAAAATAGGAGGAGCATGAAGCGGTGTTCAAAAACAGGAAGACCCTGAAAAGTAGTGAAAAATATCAAGAGCTTCAAAAGGTGTCAAAAATATGAGGAGCATGAAACGGTCGGAAAAATAGGAGGAGCAAGAAAGGGTGTTGAACAACATGAAGAGCCTGAAAAGCTGTGAGAAATATGAAGAGCTTCAAAATGTGTCAAAAATATGAGGAGCATGAAACGGTCTGAAAAAGAGGAGGAGCAGGAAGCGGTGTTGAGAAACAGGAAGAGCCTGAAAAGGTGTTAAAAATATGAAGAGCTTCAAAAGGTGTCAAATATATGAGCAGCAAGAATCGGTCTGAAATATAGGAGTAGCATGAAACGGTGTTCAAAAATATGCAGAGCCTGAAAAGTTGTGAAAAATATGAAGAGCTTCAAATGGTGTCAAATATATGAAGAGCTTCAAAAGTTGTCATAAATGAGATGACCATTAAACGGTCTGAAAAATAGGAGGAGCAAGAAGTGGTGTTCAAAAAAATGAAGAGCCTGAGAAGGTGTGAAATATATCAAGAACTTCAAAAGGTGTCAAAAATATGAGGAGCATGAAACGGTCTGAAAAATAGGAGGAGCATGAAACGGTGTTGAAAAACATGCAGAGCCTGAAAAGGTGTGAAAAATATGAAGAACTTCAAAAGGTGTGAAATATATGAGGAGCATGAAACGGTCTTAAAAATAGGAGGAGCATGAAGCGGTGTTCAAAAATATGAAGAGCCTGAAAAGGTGTGAAAAATATGAAGAGCTTCAAAAGGTATGAAATACATGAGGAGTATGAAACTGTCTTGAAAATAGGGGGAGCATGAAGCGGTGTTAAAAAACATGAAGAGGCTTAAAAGGTGTGAAAAATATGAAGAGCTTCAAAAGGTGTGAAAAATATGAGGAGCATGAAACGGTCTGAAAAATAGGAGGAGCATGAAGCCGTGTTGAAAAATATGAAGAGCCTGAAAAAGTGTGAAATACATGAAGAGCTTCAAAAGGTGTAAAAAATATGAGGAGGGGAGGAGCCAAGATGGCGGAGGAGTAGGACGGGGAGACCACTTTCTCTCCTTCAAATTCATCAAAAGAATAACTGAACGCAGAGCAAACTTCGCAAAACAACTTCTGATCGCTAGCTGAGGTCATCAGGCGCCCAGAAAAGCAGCCCATTGTCTTCGAAAGGAGGGCTGCATAGTTGGAGAAGTCCTGAAACTACAGGAAGAATAAAACTGAAATCCAGAGGCAGGAGACTTAAGCCCAAAACCTGAGAACACCAGAAAACTCCTGACTACAAGGAACTTTAAGTAATAAGTGACTGTCCAAAAGCCTCCATACCTACACTGAAACCAACCACCACACAAGAGCCAATAAGTTTTAGAGCAAGACATACCACGCAAATTCTCCAGCAACGCAGGAACATAGCCCTGAACATCAACATACAGGCTGCCCAAGGTCACACCTAACACATAGACCCATCTCAAAACTCATTACTGGGCACTCCATTGCTCTCCAAAGAGTAGAAATCAAGTTCCACGCACCAGAACACTGACACAAGCTTCCCTAACCAGGAAATCTCGACAAGCCAATCGTCTAACCCTACCCACTGGGTTAATCCTCCACAACAAAAAGGAACCACAGACCTCCAGAATACAGAAAGCCCACTCCAGATACAGCAATCTAAACAAGATGAAAAGGCAAAGAAATACCCAACAGGTAAAGGAACATGAAAAATGCCCACCAAGTCAAACAAAAGAGGAGGAGATAGGGAATCTACCTGAAAAAGAATTTAGAATAATGATAATAAAAATGATCCAAAATCTTGAGAACAAAATGGAGTTACAGATAAATAGCCTGGAAACAAAGATTGAAAAGATTCAAGAACTGTTTAATAAAGACCTAGAAGAAATAAAAAAGAGTCAATTACAAATGAATAATGCAATGAATGAGATCAAAAACACTTTGGAGGGAACCAAGAGTAGAATAACGGAGGCAGAAGATAGGATAAGTGAGGTAGAAGATAAAATGGTGGAAATAAATGAAGCAGAGAGGAAAAAAGAAAAAAGGATCAAAAGAAATGAGGACAACCTCAGGGACCTCTGGGACACTGTGAAACGCCCCAACATTCGAATCATAGGAGTTCCAGAAGAAGAAGACAAAAAGAAAGGCCATGAGAAAATACTCGAGGAGATAATAGCTGAAAACTTCCCTAAAATGGGGAAGGAAATAGCCACCCAAGTCCAAGAAACCCAGAGAGTCCCAAACAGGATAAACCCAAGGCGAAACACCCCAAGACACATATTAATCAAATTAACAAAGATCAAACACAAAGAACAAATATTAAAAGCAGCAAGGGAAAAACAACAAATAACACACAAAGGGATTCCCATAAGGATAACAGCTGATCTATCAATAGAAACCCTCCAGGCCAGAAGGGAATGGCAGGACGTACTGAAAGTAATGAAAGAGAATAACCTACAACCTTGATTACTGTATCCAGCAAGGATCTCATTCAGATATGAAGGAGAATTTAAAAGCTTTACAGATAAGCAAATGATGAGAGAATTCAGCACCACCAAACCAGCTCTTCAACAAATGCTAAAGGATCTTCTCTAGACAGGAAATGCAGAAAGGTTGTATAAACGTGAACCCAAAACAACAAAGTAAATGGCAACGGGACCACACCTATCAATAATTACCCTAAATGTAAATGGGTTGAATGCCCCAACCAAAAGACAAAGATTGGCTGAATGGATACAAAAACAAGACCCCTATATATGCTGTCTACAAGAGACCCACCTCAAAACAAGAGACACATACAGACTAAAAGTGAAGGGCTGGAAAAAAGTATTTCATGCAAACGGAGACCAAAAGAAAGCAGGAGTCGCAATACTCATATCAGATAAAATAGACTTTCAAATAAAGGAAGTGAAAAGAGACAAAGAAGGACACTACATAATGATCAAAGGATCAATCAAAAAAGAAGATATAACAATTATAAATATATATGCACCCAACATAGGAGCACCGCAATATGTACGGCAAACGCTAACAAGTATGAAAGAGGAAATTAATAGTAACACAATAATAGTGGGAGACTTTAATACCCCACTCACAACTATGGATAGATCAACTAAACAGAAAATTAACAAGGAAACACAAACCTTAAATGACACAATGGACCAGCTAGACCTAATTGATATCTATAGGACATTTCACCCCAAAACAATCAACTTCACCTTTTTCTCAAGTGCACACGGAACATTCTCCAGAATAGATCACATCCTGGGCCATAAATCTGGTCTTGGAAAATTCAAAAAAATTGAAATCATTCCAGTCATCTTTTCTGACCACAGTGCAGTAAGATTAGATCTCAATTACAGGGAAAAAATTGTTAAAACTTCAAACATATGGAGGCTAAATAACACGCTTCTGAATAACCAACAACTCATAGAAGAAATCAAAAAAGAAATCAAAATATGTATAGAAATGAATGAAAATGAAAACACAACAACCCAAAACCTATGGGACACTGTAAAAGCAGTGCTAAGGGGAAGGTTCATAG
Organism: Dama dama; assembly: GCF_033118175.1. Classification (NCBI taxonomy): domain Eukaryota; kingdom Metazoa; phylum Chordata; class Mammalia; order Artiodactyla; family Cervidae; genus Dama; species Dama dama. Next base: position 50,219,207 of record NC_083686.1, on the reverse strand, counting down.
CATTACAGGCTTACATCAAGAAACAGGAAAAAAACCAATTAAATAACCTAACTCTACACCTAAAGCAATTAGAGAAGGAAGAAATGAAGAACCCCAGAGTTAGCAGAAGGAAAGAAATCTTAAAAATCAGGGCAGAAATAAATGCAAAAGAAACTAAAGAGACCATAGCAAAAATCAACAAAGCTAAAAGCTGGTTTTTTGAAAAAATAAACAAAATTGACAAACCATTAGCAAGACTCATTAAGAAACAAAGAGAGAAGAACCAAATTAACAAAATTAGAAATGAAAATGGAGAGATCACAACAGACAACACTGAAATACAAAGGATCATAAGAGACTACTACCAGCAGCTCTATGCCAATAAAATGGACAACTTGGATGAAATGGACAAATTCTTAGAAAAGTATAACTTTCCAAAACTGAACCAGGAAGAAATAGAAGATCTTAACAGACCCATCACAAGCAAGGAAATCGAAACTGTCATCAAAAATCTTCCAGCAAACAAAAGCCCAGGACCAGATGGCTTCACAGCTGAATTCTACCAAAAATTTAGAGAAGAGCTAACACCTATCTTACTCAAACTCTTCCAGAAAATTGCAGAAGAAGGTAAGCTTCCAAACTCATTCTATGAGGCCACCATCACCCTAATTCCAAAACCAGACAAAGATGCCACAAAAAAAGAAAACTACAGGCCAATATCACTGATGAACATAGATGCAAAAATCCTTAACAAAATTCTAGCAAACAGAATCCAACAACATATTAAAAACATCATACACCATGACCAAGTGGGCTTTATCCCAGGAATGCAAGGATTCTTTAATATAAGCAAATCAATCAATGTAATACACCACATTAACAAATTGAAAGATAAAAACCATATGATTATCTCAATAGATGCAGAGAAAGCCTTTGACAAAATTCAACACTCATTTATGATTAAAACTCTCCAAAAAGCAGGAATAGAAGGAACATACCTCAACATAATAAAAGCTATATATGACAAACCCACAGCAAGCATCACCCTCAATGGTGAAAAATTGAAGGCATTTCCCCTGAAATCAGGAACAAGACAAGGGTGCCCACTCTCACCACTACTATTCAACATAGTGTTGGAAGTGCTGGCCACAGCAATCAGAGCAGAAAAAGAAGTAAAAGGAATCCAGATAGGAAAAGAAGAAGTAAAACTCTCACTGTTTGCAGATGACATGATCCTCTACATAGAAAACCCTAAAGATTCTACCAGAAAATTACTAGAGCTAATCAATGAATATAGTAAAGTTGCAGGATATAAAATTAACACACAGAAATCCCTTGCATTCCTATATACTAACAATGAAAAAACAGACAGAGAAATTAAGGAAACAATACCATTCACCATTGCAACAAAAAGAATAAAATACTTAGGAGTATATCTACCTAAAGAAACAAAGGACCTATACATAGAAAACTATAAAACACTGATGAAAGAAATCAAAGAGGACACAAACAGATGGAGAAACATACCGTGTTCATGGATTGGAAGAATTAATATTGTCAAAATGGCTATTCTACCCAAAGCAGTCTATAGATTCAATGCAATCCCTATCAAGCTACCAACGGTATTTTTCACAGAACTAGACCAAAGAATTTCACAATTTGTATGGAAATACAAAAAACCTCGAATAGCCAAAGTAATCTTGAGAAAGAAGAATGGAACTGGAGGAATCAACCTGCCTGACTTCAGACTCTACTACAAAGCCACAGTCATCAAGACAGTATGGTACTGGCACAAAGACAGAAATATAGATCAATGGAACAGAATAGAAAGCCCAGAGATAAATCCACGAACCTATGGACACCTTATTTTTGACAAAGGAGGCAAGGATATACAATGGAAAAAAGACAACCTCTTTAACAAGTGGTGCTGGGAAAACTGGTCAACCACTTGTAAAAGAATGAAACAAGAACACTTTCTAACACCATACACAAAAATAAACTCAAAATGGATTAAAGATCTAAATGTAAGACCAGAAACTATAAAACTCCTAGAGGAGAACATAGGCAAAACACTCTCCGACATAAATCAAAGCAAGATCCTCTATGACCCACCTCCCAGAATATTGGAAACAAAAGCAAAACTAAACAAATGGGACCTAATGAAACTTAAAAGCTTTTGCACTACAAAGGAAACTATAAGTAAGGTGAAAAGACAGCCCTCAGATTGGGAGAAAATAATAGCAAATGAAGAAACAGACAAAGGATTAATCTCAAAAATATACAAGCAACTCCTGCAGCTCAATTCCAGAAAAATAAATGACCCAATCAAAAAATGGGCCAAAGAACTAAACAGACATTTCTCCAAAGAAGACATACAGATGGATAACAAACACATGAAAAGATGCTCAACATCACTCATTATTAGAGAAATGCAAATCAAAACCACAATGAGGTACCATTACACGCCAGTCAGGATGGCTGCTATCCAAAAGTCTACAAGCAATAAATGCTGGAGAGGGTGTGGAGAAAAGGGAACCCTCTTACACTGTTGGTGGGAATGCAAACTAGTACAGCCGCTATGGAAAACAGTGTGGAGATTTCTTAAAAAACTGGAAATAGAACTGCCATATGACCCAGCAATCCCACTTCTGGGCATACACACTGAGGAAACCAGATCTGAAAGAGACACGTGCACCCCAATGTTCATCGCAGCACTGTTTATAATAGCCAGGACATGGAAGCAACCTAGATGCCCATCAGCAGATGAATGGATAAGGAAGCTGTGGTACATATACACCATGGAATATTACTCAGCCATTAAAAAGAATTCATTTGAAACAGTCCTAATGAGATGGATGAAGCTGGAGCCCATTATACAGAGTGAAGTAAGCCAGAAAGATAAAGAACATTACAGCATACTGACACATGTATATGGAATTTAGAAAGGTGATAACGATAACCCTAAATGCAGAACAGAAAAAGAGACACAGAAACACAGAACAGACTTTTGAACTTTGTGGGAGAATGTGAGGGTGGGATATTAGAAAAGAACAGCATGTATACTATCTATGGTGAAACAGATCACCAGCCCAAGTGGGATGCACGAGACAAGTGCTCGGGCCTGGTGCACTGGGAAGACCCAGAGGAATCGGGTGGAGAGGGAGGTGGGAGGGGGGATCGGGATTGGGAATACATGTAAATCCATGGCTGATTCATATCAATGTATGACAAAACCCACTGGGAAAAAAAAAAATAATAATAAAAATTAAAAAAAAAATAAAAAAAAAATATGAGGAGATTCAAAAGGTGTCAAAAATATGAGGAGCATGAAACGGTCTGAAAAAGAGGAGGAGCATGAATCGGTGTTGAAAATCATGAAGAGCCTGAAAACGTGTGAGAAATATGAAGAGCTTCAAAAGGTGTCAAAAATATGAAGAGCTTCAAAAGGTGTCAAAAATGAGAGGAGTATGAAGCGGTCTGAAAAATAGGAGGAGCATGAAGTGGTGTTGAAAAAAAAGAAGAGACGGAAAAGGTGTGAAATATATGAAGGGCTTCAAAAGGTGTCAAAAATATGAGGAGAATGACGCGGTCTGAAAAATAGGAGGAGCATGAAGCGGTGTTCAAAAACATGAAGAGCCTGAAAAGGTGTGAAAAATATGAAGAGCTTCAAAAGGTGTCAAAAATATGAGGAGCATGAAACGGTCTGAAAAATAGGAGGATCATGAAGCGGTGTTCAAAAACATGAAGAGCCTGAAAACGTGTGAAAAATATGAGGAGCTTCAAAAGGTGTGAAATACATGAGGTGCATTAAACGGTTTGAAAAATAGGAGGAGCATGAAGCGGTGTTCAAAAACAGGAAAAGCCTGAAAAGTTGTGAAAAATATGAAGAGCTTCAAAAGTTGTCAAAAATATGAGGAGCATGAAAAGGTCAGAAAAATAGGAGGATCATGAAGCAGTGTTCAAAAACATGAAGAGCCTGAAAATGTGTGCAAAATATGAAGAACTTCAAAAGGTGTCAAAAATACGAGGATCATGAAACGTTCTGAAAAATAGGAGGATCATGAAGCGGTGTTCAAAAACATGAAGAGCCTGAAAAGGTGTGAAAAATATGAAGAGCTTCAAAAGGTGTCAAAAATATGAGGAGCATGAAACGGTCTGCAAAAAAGGAGGAGCATGAAGTGGTTTTGAAAAACTTGAAGAGCCTGACAATGTGTGAAAAATATGAAAAGCTTCAAAAGTTGTCAAAAATATGAGGAGCATGAAACGGTCTGAAAAATAGGAGGAGCATGAAGCGGTGTTCAAAAACATGAAGAGCCTGAAAAGGTGTGAAAAATATGAAGAGCTTCAAAAGGTGTAAAAAATATGAAGAGCATGAAACCGTCTGAAAAACAGGAGGATCATGAAGCGGTGTTGTAAAACATGAAGAGCCTGAAAAGGTGTGAAAAATATGAAGAGCTTCAAAAGGTGTCAAAAATATGAGGAGCATGAAACGGTCTGAAAAATAGGAGGAGCATGAAGCGGTGTTGAAAAACATGAAGAGCCTGAAAACGTGTGAAAAATATGAAGAGCTACAATACGTGTGAAATACATGAGGAGCATTAAATGGTCTGAAAAATAGGAGGAGCATGAAGTGGTGTTCAAAAACATGAAGAGCCTAAAAAAGGTGTGAAAAATATGAAGATTTCAAAAGGTTTGAAAAATGAAATGAGCATGAAACGGTCTGAAAAATAGAAGGAGTATGATGTGGTGTTGAAAACAAAGAAGAGACTGAAAAGGTGTGAAATATATGAAGAGCTTCAAAAAGTGTGAAATACATGAGGAGCATTAAACGGTCTGAAAAATAGGAGAAGCATGAAGCGGTGTTCAAAAACATGAAGAGCCTGGAAACGTGTGAACAATATGAAGAGCTTCAAAAGGTGTGAAATACATGAGGAACATTAAACGGTCTGAAAAACAGGAGAAGCATGAAGAGGGGTTCAAAAACAGGAAGAGCTTGAAAAGTTGTGAAAAATATGAAGAGCTTCAAAAGTTGTCAAAAATAGGAGGAGCATGAAGAAGTGTTCAAAAACATGAAGAGCCTGAAAAGGTGTGAAAAATATGAAGAGCTTCAAAAGGTGTGAAATACATGAGGAGCATGAAACTCTCTGAAAAATAGAAGGAGCATGATGTGGTGTTCAAAAACATGAAGAGCCTGAAAAAGTGTGAAAAATACGAAGAGCTTCAAGAGGTGTGAAAAATATGAGGAAGAAGATACGGTTTGAAAAATAGGAGGAGCATGAAGCGGTGTTGAAAAACATGAAGAGTCTGAAAACGTGTGAAATTATGAAGAACTTCAAAAATATGAAAAATATGAAGAGCTTCAAAAGGTGTGAAAAATATGAAGAGCTTCAAAAGGTGTCAAAATGAGATGAGCATGAAACGGTCTGAAAAATAAGAGGAGCATGAAGTGGTGTTGAAAATAATGAAAAGCCTGAAAAGGTGTGAAATATATGAAGAGATTCAAAAGGTGTCAAAAATATGAGGAGAATGAAACGGTCTGTAAAATAGGAGGAGCATGAAATGGTGTTCAAAAACATGAAGAGCCTGAAGAGGTGTGAAAAATATGAAGAGCTTCAAAAGGTGTCAAAAATATGAGGAGCATGAAAAGTTCTGAAAAATAGGAGGAGCATGAAGCGGTGTTCAAAAACAGGAAGACCCTGAAAAGTAGTGAAAAATATGAAGAGCTTCAAAAGGTTTCAAAAATATGAGGAGCATGAAACGGTCTGAAAAATAGGAGGACTATGAAACGCTGTTCAAAAACATGAAGAGCCTGAAAAGGTGTGAAAAATATGAAGAGCTTCAAAATGTGTCAAAAATATGAGGAGCATGGAACGGTTTTAAAAATAAGAGGAGCATGAAGTGGTGTTGAAAAACATGAAGAGCCTGAAAAGATGTGAAAAATATGAAGAGCTTCAAAAGGTGTGAAATATACGAGGTGCAAGAAACGGTCTGAAAAATAGGAGAAGCATGAAGCGGTGTTGAAAAACACGAAGAGCCTGAAAAGATGTGAAAAATATGAAGAGCTTCAAGAGGTGTCAAAAATATGAGGAGCATGAAACGTTCTGAAATATAGGAGGAGCATGAAGCAGTGTTGAAAAACATGAAGAGCCTGAAAAGGTGTGAAAAATATGAACAGCTTCAAAAGGTGTCAAAAATATGAGGAGCATGAAACGGTCTAAAAAATAGGAGTACCATGAACCGGTGTTGAAAAACATGAAGAGCCTGAAAAGGTGTGAAAAAATATTGAGCTTCAAAAAGTGTGAAAAATATGAAGAGCTTCAAAAGGTGTCAAAAAAGAGATGAGCATGAAACCGTCTGAAAAATAGGAGGAGAATGAAGTGGTGTTGAAAAAAATGAGGATCCTGAAAAGGTGTGAAAAATATGAAGAGCTTCAAAAGGTGTCAAAAATGAGATGATCATGAAACGGTCTGAAAAATAGGAGGTGCATGAGGTGGTGTTGAAAAAGAAGAAGAGACTGAAAAGGTGTGAAAAATATGAAGAGCTTCAAAAGGTGTGAAAAATATGAAGACCTTCAAAAGTTGTGAAAAATATGAAGAGCTTCAAAAGGTGTCAAAAATATGAGAAGCATGAAACGGTTCGAAAAATAGGAGGAGCATGATACGGTGTTCAAAAATATGAAGAGCCTGAAAAGCTGTGAAAAATATGAAGAGCTTCAAAACGTGTCAAAAATATGAGGAGCATGAAACGGTCTGAAAAATAGGAGGAGAATGAAACGGTGTTGAAAAACATGAAGAGCCTGAAAACGTGTCAAATCTATGAAGAGCTTCAAAAGGTGTTAAAAATATGAAGAGCTTCAAAATGTGTGAAATACATGGAGAGCATGAAACGGTCTGAAAAATAGGAGGATCATGAGGCGGTGTTGAAAAACATGAAGAGACTGAAAAGGTGTGAAAAATATGAAGAGCTTCAAAAGGTGTGAAAAATATGAGGAGCATGAAACGGTCTGCAAATTAGGAGGAGCATGAAGCGGTGTTGAAAAACATGAAGAGCCTGAAAAGGTGTGAAAAATTAGAAGAGCTTCAAAAGGTGTGAAAACTATGAACAGCATCAACAGGTGTCAAAATTAGGAGGAGCATGAAACGGTCTGCAAATTAGGAGGAGCATGAAGTGGTGTTGAAAACATGAAGAGCATGAAAAGATGTGAAATATATGAAGAGCTTCAAAAGGTATCAAAAATATGAGGAGCATGAAATGGTATGAAAAATAGGAGGAGCATGAAGCGGTGTTGAAAACATGAAGAGCCTGAAAAGGTGTGAAATATATGCAGAGCTTCAAAAGGTGTCAAAAATTAGATGAGCATGAAAAGTTCTGAAAAATAGGAGGAGGATGAAGGGATGTTGAAAACATGAAGAGCCTGAAAAGGTGTGAAATATATGCAGAGCTTCAAAAGGTGTCTAAAATGAGATGAGCATGAAAAGGTCTGAAAAATAGGAGGAGCAAGAAACGGTGTTGAAAAACATGAAGAGCCTGAAAAGTTTTGAAAAATAGGAAGAGCTTCAAAAGGTTTGAAATACATGAGGAGAATGAAACGGTCTGTAAAATAGCCGAAGCATGAAGCGGTGTTCAAAAACATGAAGAGCCTGGAAAGGTGCGAAAAATATGAAGAGCTTCAAAAGATGTGAAAAATATCAAGAACTTCAAAAGGTGTCAAAAATGAGATGAGCATGAAACGGTCTGAATAATAGGAGGAACATGAAGTGGTGTTGAAAAACATGAAGAGACTGAAAAGGTGTGAAAAATATGAAGTGCTTCAAATGGTGTGAAATACATGAGGAGCATGAAACGGTCTGAAAAATGGGAGGAGCATGAAGGTGTGCTCCAAAACATGAAGAGCCTGAAAAGGTGTGAAAAATATGAAGAGCTTCAAAAGGTGTGAAATATATGAGGAGCATGAAACAGTCTGAAAATTAGTAGGAGCATATAGCGGTGTTGAAAAACATGAAGAGCCTGAAAATGTGTGAAAAATACGAAGAGCTTCCAAAATTGTCAAAAATATGAGGAGCATGAAAAAGTCTGAAAAATAGGAGGAGCAAGAAACGGTGTTCAAAAATATAAAGAGCCTGAAAAGGTGTGAAAAATATGAACAGCTTCAGAAGGTGTCAAAATTATGAGGAGCATGAAACGGTCTGAAAAATAGGAGGAGCATGAAGCGGTGTTGAAAAACATGAAGAGCCTGAAAAGGTGTGAAAAATATGAAGAGCTTCAAAAGGTGTCAAAAATATGATAGCATGAACGGTCTGAAAACCACTAGGAGCATGAAGCGGCATTGAAAAACATGAAAAGCCTGAAAAGGTGTGAAAAATATGAAGAGCTTCAAAATATTTCAAAAATATGAGGGGCATGAACGGTCTAAAAAATAGGAGGAGCATGAAACGGTGTTGAAAAACATGAAGAGCCTGAAAAGGTGTGAAAAATATGAAGAGCTTCAAAAGGTGTGAAAAATATAAGAAGCATGAAACGGACTTAAAAATAGGAGAAGCATGAAACGGTGTTGAAAAACATGAAGAGCCTGAAAAGGTGTGAAATATATGAAGAGCTTCAAAAGGTGTCAAAAATATAAGAAGCATGAAACGGACTTAAAAATAGGAGGAGCATGAAACGGTGTTGAAAAACATGAAGAGCCTGAAAATGTGTGAAAAATATGACGAGCTTCAAAAGGTGTCAAAAATAGAAGGAGCATGAAGCGGAGTTGAAAAACATGAAGAGCTTCAAAATGTGTCAAAAATATGAGGAGCATGATACGGTCTCAAAAATAGGAGGAGCATGAAGCGGTGTTGAAAAACATGAAGAGCCTGGAAAGGTGTGAAATATATGAAGAGATTCAAAAGTGTCACAAATAGGAGGAACATGAAACGGTCTGAAAAATAGGAGGAGCATGAAGTGGAGTTGAAAAAAATGAATAGCCTGAAAAGGTGTGAAAAATATTGGGAGCATGAAACAGTCTGAAAATAGGAGGAGCATCAAATGGTGCTGAAAAACATGGAGAGCCTGAAAAGGTTTGAAAAATATGAAGAGCTTCAAAAGGTGTCAAAAATATGAGGAGCATGAAATGGTCTGAAAAATAGGAGGAGCATGTAATGGTGTTGAAAACCACGAAGAGCCTGAAGAGGAGTGAAATACATGAAGAGCTTCAAAAGGTGTCATAAATATGAGAAGCATGAAATGGTGTTCAAAAACATGAAGAGCCTGAAAATGTGTGAAAAATATGAGGAGCATGAAACGGTCTTAAAAATATGTGGAGCATGAAGCGGTGTTCAAAAACATGAAGAGCCTGACAAGGTGTGAAAAATATGAAGAGGTTCAAAAAGTGTCAAAAATATGAGGAGCATGAAACTGTTCTGAAAAATAGGTGCAGCATAAAGCGGTGTTGAAAAACATGAAGGGTCTGAAAATGTGTGAAACATATGAAGAGCTTCAAAAGGTGAAAAAATATGAGGAGCATGAAACGGTCTGAATAATAGGAGGCACATGAAGTAGTGTTCAAAAACATGAAGTGCCCGAAAAGGTGTTAAAAATATGAAGAGCTTCAAAAGGTGTCAAATATATGAGGAGCATGAAACTGTCTGAAAAATAAGAGGAGTATGAAACGGTGTTCAAAGTCATTAAGAGCCTGAAAAGGTGTCAAAAATATGAGGAGCAGGAAACAGTCTGAAAATAGGAGGAGCATGAAACGGTGTTGAAAAACATGAAAAGCATGAAAAGGTGTGAAAAATATGAAGAGCTTCAAAAAGTGGCAAAAATATGAGGAGCATGAAACGGTATGAAAAATAGGAGGAGCATGAAACGGTGTTCAAAAACATGAAGAGCCTGAAAAGCTGTGAAAAATATGAGGAGCATGAAACGGTCTGAAACATAGGAGGAAAATGAAACGGTGTTCAAAATCATTAAGAGTCTGAAAAGGTGTGAAAAATATGAAGAGCTTCAAAAGGTGTCAAAAATATGAGGGGCATGAAACGGTCTGAAAAATATTAGGAGCATGAAACGGTGTTGAAAAACACGAAGAGCCTAAAAAGGAGTGAAAAATATGAGGAGCTTCAAAAGGTGTCAAATATATAAGGAGCATGAAACGGTCTGAAAAATAGGAGCAGCCTGAAACGGTGTGGAAAAACATGAAGAGACTGAAAATGTGTGAAAAATATGAAGAGCTTCAAAAGGTTTCAAAATTATGATGCGCATGAAACTGTCTTAAAAATAGGAAGAGCATGAAGCGGTGTTGAAAAACATGAAGATCCTAAAAAGGAGTGAAATATATGAAGAGCTTCAAAAGAAGTCAAAAATATAAGAAGCATGAAACGGTCTGAAAAACAGGAGGAGCATGAAGCGGTGTTGAAAAATATGAAGAGCCTGAAAAGGTGTGAAAAATATGAAGAGTTTCAAAACATGTAAAAATATGAGGAGCATGAAACGGTGTTCAGAAACATGAAGAGCCTGAAATGGTGTGAAAAATATGAAGAGCTTCAAAAGGTGTCAAAAATATGAGGAGCATGAAGCGTTCTGAAAAATAGGAGGAGCATGAAACGGTGTTGAATAAGACGAAGAGCCTAAAGAGGAGTGAAAAATATGAAGAGCTTCAAAAGGTGTCAAAAATATGAGGAGCATGAAGCGTTCTGAAAAATAGGAGGAGCATGAAACGGTGTTGAAAAACACGAAGAGCCTAAAAAGGAGTGAAATATATGAAGAGCTTCAAAAGAAGTCAAAAATATAAGGAGCATGAAACGGTCTGAAAAATAGGAGGAACATGAAGTGGTGTTGAAAAACATGAAGAGACTGAAAAGGTGTGAAAAATATGAAGTGCTTCAAATGGTGTGAAATACATGAGGAGCATGAAACGGTCTGAAAAATGGGAGGAGCATGAAGGTGTGCTCCAAAACATGAAGAGCCTGAAAAGGTGTGAAAAATATGAAGAGCTTCAAAAGGTGTGAAATATATGAGGAGCATGAAACAGTCTGAAAATTAGTAGGAGCATATAGCGGTGTTGAAAAACATGAAGAGCCTGAAAATGTGTGAAAAATACGAAGAGCTTCCAAAATTGTCAAAAATATGAGGAGCATGAAAAAGTCTGAAAAATAGGAGGAGCAAGAAACGGTGTTCAAAAATATAAAGAGCCTGAAAAGGTGTGAAAAATATGAACAGCTTCAGAAGGTGTCAAAATTATGAGGAGCATGAAACGGTCTGAAAAATAGGAGGAGCATGAAGCGGTGTTGAAAAACATGAAGAGCCTGAAAAGGTGTGAAAAATATGAAGAGCTTCAAAAGGTGTCAAAAATATGATAGCATGAACGGTCTGAAAACCACTAGGAGCATGAAGCGGCATTGAAAAACATGAAAAGCCTGAAAAGGTGTGAAAAATATGAAGAGCTTCAAAATATTTCAAAAATATGAGGGGCATGAACGGTCTAAAAAATAGGAGGAGCATGAAACGGTGTTGAAAAACATGAAGAGCCTGAAAAGGTGTGAAAAATATGAAGAGCTTCAAAAGGTGTGAAAAATATAAGAAGCATGAAACGGACTTAAAAATAGGAGAAGCATGAAACGGTGTTGAAAAACATGAAGAGCCTGAAAAGGTGTGAAATATATGAAGAGCTTCAAAAGGTGTCAAAAATATAAGAAGCATGAAACGGACTTAAAAATAGGAGGAGCATGAAACGGTGTTGAAAAACATGAAGAGCCTGAAAATGTGTGAAAAATATGACGAGCTTCAAAAGGTGTCAAAAATAGAAGGAGCATGAAGCGGAGTTGAAAAACATGAAGAGCTTCAAAATGTGTCAAAAATATGAGGAGCATGATACGGTCTCAAAAATAGGAGGAGCATGAAGCGGTGTTGAAAAACATGAAGAGCCTGGAAAGGTGTGAAATATATGAAGAGATTCAAAAGTGTCACAAATAGGAGGAACATGAAACGGTCTGAAAAATAGGAGGAGCATGAAGTGGAGTTGAAAAAAATGAATAGCCTGAAAAGGTGTGAAAAATATTGGGAGCATGAAACAGTCTGAAAATAGGAGGAGCATCAAATGGTGCTGAAAAACATGGAGAGCCTGAAAAGGTTTGAAAAATATGAAGAGCTTCAAAAGGTGTCAAAAATATGAGGAGCATGAAATGGTCTGAAAAATAGGAGGAGCATGTAATGGTGTTGAAAACCACGAAGAGCCTGAAGAGGAGTGAAATACATGAAGAGCTTCAAAAGGTGTCATAAATATGAGAAGCATGAAATGGTGTTCAAAAACATGAAGAGCCTGAAAATGTGTGAAAAATATGAGGAGCATGAAACGGTCTTAAAAATATGTGGAGCATGAAGCGGTGTTCAAAAACATGAAGAGCCTGACAAGGTGTGAAAAACATGAAGAGGTTCAAAAAGTGTCAAAAATATGAGGAGCATGAAACTGTTCTGAAAAATAGGTGCAGCATAAAGCGGTGTTGAAAAACATGAAGGGTCTGAAAATGTGTGAAACATATGAAGAGCTTCAAAAGGTGAAAAAATATGAGGAGCATGAAACGGTCTGAATAATAGGAGGCACATGAAGTAGTGTTCAAAAACATGAAGTGCCCGAAAAGGTGTTAAAAATATGAAGAGCTTCAAAAGGTGTCAAATATATGAGGAGCATGAAACTGTCTGAAAAATAAGAGGAGTATGAAACGGTGTTCAAAGTCATTAAGAGCCTGAAAAGGTGTCAAAAATATGAGGAGCAGGAAACAGTCTGAAAATAGGAGGAGCATGAAACGGTGTTGAAAAACATGAAAAGCATGAAAAGGTGTGAAAAATATGAAGAGCTTCAAAAAGTGGCAAAAATATGAGGAGCATGAAACGGTATGAAAAATAGGAGGAGCATGAAACGGTGTTCAAAAACATGAAGAGCCTGAAAAGCTGTGAAAAATATGAGGAGCATGAAACGGTCTGAAACATAGGAGGAAAATGAAACGGTGTTCAAAATCATTAAGAGTCTGAAAAGGTGTGAAAAATATGAAGAGCTTCAAAAGGTGTCAAAAATATGAGGGGCATGAAACGGTCTGAAAAATATTAGGAGCATGAAACGGTGTTGAAAAACACGAAGAGCCTAAAAAGGAGTGAAAAATATGAGGAGCTTCAAAAGGTGTCAAATATATAAGGAGCATGAAACGGTCTGAAAAATAGGAGCAGCCTGAAACGGTGTGGAAAAACATGAAGAGACTGAAAATGTGTGAAAAATATGAAGAGCTTCAAAAGGTTTCAAAATTATGATGCGCATGAAACTGTCTTAAAAATAGGAAGAGCATGAAGCGGTGTTGAAAAACATGAAGATCCTAAAAAGGAGTGAAATATATGAAGAGCTTCAAAAGAAGTCAAAAATATAAGAAGCATGAAACGGTCTGAAAAACAGGAGGAGCATGAAGCGGTGTTGAAAAATATGAAGAGCCTGAAAAGGTGTGAAAAATATGAAGAGTTTCAAAACATGTAAAAATATGAGGAGCATGAAACGGTGTTCAGAAACATGAAGAGCCTGAAATGGTGTGAAAAATATGAAGAGCTTCAAAAGGTGTCAAAAATATGAGGAGCATGAAGCGTTCTGAAAAATAGGAGGAGCATGAAACGGTGTTGAATAAGACGAAGAGCCTAAAGAGGAGTGAAAAATATGAAGAGCTTCAAAAGGTGTCAAAAATATGAGGAGCATGAAGCGTTCTGAAAAATAGGAGGAGCATGAAACGGTGTTGAAAAACACGAAGAGCCTAAAAAGGAGTGAAATATATGAAGAGCTTCAAAAGAAGTCAAAAATATAAGGAGCATGAAACGGTCTGAAAAATAGGAGGAACATGAAGTGGTGTTGAAAAACATGAAGAGACTGAAAAGGTGTGAAAAATATGAAGTGCTTCAA